>NC_080587.1:21106363-21711988 GCF_029962835.1 Magnolia sinica | reverse complement strand
TGGGCCTATATAAGTGTCTTAAACCCTCTCTCTCCCTTCACATACGAATTTCTAAAACCCTAGAGAGAAAAGAGAGAAAATAGGAGGAAAGAGAGAGAAAGTGTGAGAGGGAGTTGGGGTCGCTCTTGGGATTCGATCCCTACCGCTCCACGTGCTTAACCACCATGTGTTGTATCGCTAATCCGGCGATTCCAACTCTGTACTTGGGTAAGAAATCCTAACCCTAACCTATTTTGGGAGATTCAAATAGTGTAAGTGATGAAATAGCTAACCTATTTCATGTTATAGGTTGCCGTTGTGCCGTAGACGAAGGCGGAGTGTTCAAATTGAATCTGTTACTAGTTTACCGGCGAAAGGTGCGGACTATAAATGTATAGGTTATGGTTTTCAAGGCTTTTAATGTCGGTTAATGATTTATAACTGACTGGGTTGCCGTTTCACATGTTAGATACGCTGTTTTCTTCGCTTTACGGTTATACATGAACTATGTTGAATATAGGTTGTTCCATGTGTAGGTTGAAATGACTGGATATGTCGGGAATTTAGTTTTATGTTTGCCATGATTATTCAACGTGAACATGTGATTGTTGAACACGTAACAACTCCTTATGAAAGGATTTTCCCTAATATAGCTTATAACTGAGTTGTATCGTGTAGGTTGAAATGTGTAGTATAAGTGTTTATTGAAATGATTGAATGAACATGGAATTTGGATTCGTGCTTGCCATGATTAATCATCGTGGATATATGATTGTTGTATATGTGACAACTCCTTGGCGAAAGGAATTGCTCTAATACATGTTTGACCAACATACATCATGTATGTTGGAGTGTGTAGTCTAAGTGTTTGTAAAAATGTCTGAATGAATAAGTACTTGGAAAATTGTACTTTATGAAGGTGTTGAGGTGAGATTCTCAACTACCTTAGCTATGTGTATATATCCCTTCATGGAACTTAGATTAAATTTGTGTGATTTAGCATGAAATGCATTTGTGCAAACATGTTTACTTTGTATTTCGTGAAATGCTCAAATGGTTACGTTGTTTGAATTATTTGTTTAATGTTGATATGCCTATCACATATGATATCCGGTTATGTTTAAATGTGTTTGGGACTACTACGTAGTCCAGGCCATCGGTAGCAGCTCCTGAACGAGTGGTTGAATTAGCTTCACCACACAGACACGTTCGATGAATCCGAGTCATACGGTGACTATCGACAGTGGTTAGGCCACACGGAGTGCGTATGCGCTCCATGTCGACTAAGTCAACGTGTGCTCGTACCAGTCGAGCTTGTCAAGTAACCTGATTGGCCCATTGTATGTTCATTATGTATGGACGCTACTGCTTAAACCTAAGGTACCAAACTTACCAGTAAAAGCCCGTTTAACCTTGGTACCCCGATCCGCTAAGACTCATGAGCCGGACATGGTGGTATGGGACACCGTGGTCGAGTTGTCGGCCTACGCTGGGGCGACGAGCCTCCCTGTAGTGACCAGTGAGCAACACGCCTCGTGAGCCGAATATGGTGGTATGAGACACTATATTCGAGCTGTTGGCCTACACTAATCAGGTGACGAGCCCTTTGTAGTGACCTCGAGCATACTCTGAGAATACGTTGAGGCGATGAGTTTTTCCATAGTAACTAGAGTATAAACTAGGCCTACACTAATCAGGTGACGAGCCCTTTATAGTGACTTAGAACCGCAACATCGTATGAGATTTACTAGGACTGACGACCTTAGAATGGATCATTATTTGGGAATTGATATAAGGGAGGTACCTTAGCTTCCCAATCCTGCTGTATGAATCAATCTAAGTAAGTATTGGCTAACATGAGCATGCACCGCACTGCATGTGCTTTGGCGAGGAAGAGCACTTTCGGGAGGTTGTCATGCGCGCTGTGAGATAAGGACGCTGAGGGAGTGTAGGCGAGGGCATGCATCATTATCGCATACCATTCTTGTATTAACAAGAGTATTTAGGAGATGATTGTTGTACTGCTTTATCATTACTACTTGATTGAATTGATAACATGTTAACCTTTGCCTTATAGCTCTACTGAGTTGATCACTCACTCCCACGTTCTGGGACGGTGTTTTAAACACCAACCAGACTCTGTTGTAGTTTCAGAGGATGACACGACTTATGAGGCGGAGCCAGACTTCGCAGATGATGAGGAGGCGTTCTCCTATATGCAACTGGCAGGCGGGTTTATGTAGGCCTGGATTTGCGCAGACGGGGCTACAGGGGCATAGATAGATGACACGACACTTCATTATTTTGTTTATTTTGGAAACATACTTGTAATTATTTAACTTGGTGACGTTCATACTCTGAAGGCTTACACTCACTCATACGGTTTATATACATATCACAGTCTTCCGCTTGCGTCATTAAAATGCCTTTGGAGTATGACATGTTGTTTTAGCTTAATCCCACTCATGTTTAATGCACTAATATGGATAACATTGAATCCTCATTTTCTATGTTGCATAAGTGATACGTTGGAACTCGAGAGTTGAGTTTATGCTTGACCCCTGATTTTCAGGGCGTTACAGTATCTAACGATACGGAGATTCCTGGTCAGCCTCTAACTTTTCTTGTTTGTTTCAGGTGACTCCTACTCTCCTCTCAGCTCGACTTATCTTCAAAGAGGTCGGCCTTGGCTTTGAGAAGCTTGAGGCTAATCTCGCGAAGGCGACCTCCAAGCATCAAATCGCAACCGATGCTCGGGATGCTGCCAAGGCTCGGTCGGCGAATCTTCAGGAGGCCTTGCGTGCGGCTGAGGCCTGTCTTGACGAAGCGGAAGCTCGGCTCAATGAGGCCCTAGCGACGGGTGTGTCAAAGGAAGCTACCTTGGAGGCAGAGACGAGGAGGTTAGAGGCAGAGCTAGTGGAGGCCTTGTCCAAGGCGTCAGAGGTCTCAGCCCGATTGGCTGAGGTCGAGGCTTCGGTCCTCGAGCTGAAGTTGGTTGCGCTGGAGGCTCTTAAGGTTTCCGAGGAGTACACAGAGAGAAGCTCGAGGATTATTATAATACCGATTTCGCTCGGTACGAGGAGATCGTTGAGGAGAAATATCCAAACTTAGATTTGGATGGCTCAGGCGAGGGTGTCGTGGATGACCTCGCAGCCAATCTCCCAACGACTCACGCTCCTGTCGAGGCCCCTGGTTCTATCGAGGCTCCTGTAGATGCTCCTTGAGAGCTTTATTTATCTTTTTGTAATCTCCTTGAGAGAAGGATTTAATGAAATTTTTTGTAATCTCTCTTTTTTTTTTTTAATGAAAATATTACTTTGTTCCATTGTGGTGTGTTGCTCGTTTTGTGCCCGATCTCTATTTTAAGATTCGGATGTTGTAGCTAAATTTTGTCCCAAAAATTCTAGTTGCTTCAGCCAAAAGCCGTAGTCGTTTTAGAGTAACATTGGTGAGGGTCTTCCTCCACCTATAGGGGGGAACCCTCGGTAGATTTCATAGATCGAGAGCCGGGATTCTAAGATGTAGGCGGGACAAACTCCCGGAGATTATTACTGTAATCCCTTAAAGGGTAAGTAGAATGTAAACAATGTAGACAAAAAGGTAAGTAGATGGTAAACATCGTAAATAAAAGGCAGGACTTGAGACTGTGCTTGATAGACTTAGGGGTGATAGACTTTCAAATGCTCGGCATTCCATGGATGAGGTAGAGCTCGCCCCTCCATGTCCATGAGTCGATACGTTCCTGGTCAACTTGTGGGAGTTGTCGTGTAGGGTCCTTCCCAATTTAGGCCCAGAGTCCCAGAGCATGGCTCGTTAGTGTTTTGGAACGTCTTGCGGAGAACCAAGTCTTCGATTTGGAACCTTCTGGTTCTCACTTTGGAATTGTAGAACAAGTCGGGCTTGTTCTCTCTTTTCTTCGAGCAGATCTAGGTCGAGCATCATCAGTTCCGCGTTTTGGTCTTTATCATAGCATTGGGTTCGCGGGGATGGGAGGCCGACCTCCACTGGGACAACTGCTTCGGCACCAAAGGCGAGGGAAAAAGGGGTCTCTTGTAGTTGTTCGAACTGTAGCTCTGTACATCCAGAGGATGAGGGGGAGTTCTTCTGCCAGGCCCTCTTAGCTTTTTCGAGCTTAGTTCGGAGGTGGCCTTTAATAATCTTGTTGATTGCCTCGACTTGTCTGTGTGCTTGGGGGCGCCGAGGTGATGAATAGACGTTCCGTATTTCGAGATTGTCACACATAGATTGGAATCGATAGTTGTCGAATTGTTTCCCATTATCAGAGATGATTGTGTGCGGGGCCCTATACCAGCATATTATGTTCTTCCACAAGAAGTTTGTGATCTTCTGCTTGGTGATTGCGGCCAGGGGTTCGACCTCTACCCATTTGGTGAAGTAGTCGACGGTGAAGACTGCAAACTTGGTTTGCCCTTTGTCAGTCGGTAAGGGGCCAGTGATGTTGATCCCCCATTGGGCGAACGGCCATGGTTCGGTCATGGGGGTCAGCAGCTAGGGCGGCTGGTAGGGTATTGTCGTGAATTGCTGGCACTTGTCGCATTTTTGGGCGTACTATCCTACATCTGCTTAGATGGTTGGCCAGAAATAACCTTGTCGAAGGACTTTGTGGGAGGGGCTCAGCCGCCTGAGTGGTTCCACAAATTCCTTCATAAGTTTCTTTCAAGATGTACTCAGCTTCGTCAGGCCATAGGCACCTAAGGTAAGGAACGGAGAAACCCTTCTTGTACAGGATGTCCCCTAGCATGGTGTAGCGAGCTTCTATGGAGTGAAGCCTACATGCTTTCGTTTGATCTTCGGGTAGTTTAACTTTCTTGAGGTAATTGATTATCGGGTCCATGTAGGTAGGACTCGGGTCTACAGGAAGTACAACGATGAGATCGGCTTTATTAATGCTTGGTTCTGTTAGAAACTCGATTGGAATCGGCCTTGGGATGTCATCCTCGGTTGTTGTGGCTAGCTTGGCCAGCATATTCGCTTTAGAGTTTTCTGATGTGGGGATCGAGTTGGTGTTGCATTTTGGGAATTTGCTGATTAGTTCTCGAGCTTTTTGTAGGTAAGCTTTCATCCTCACCCCTTTCGCTTGATATTCGTTGGTTATTTGGCCGACAACAAGTTGTGAATTGCTGCGAATTTCTAAGTATTGGGCTCCCATTGCCGATGCTAGCCTTAGCCTAGCCAGGAGGGCCTCGTATTCTGCTGTGTTGTTCGATGCTTGGAATCCGAATTTAAAGGCATATTGTGCACAGCTTTGGTCTAGTGCTTCTAGGACTTTGCCGGCCCTGCTGCCTTTAGAGTTGGATGAGCTGGCTATCGGCAATGTCCATGTTAGCTACTTTGGGTCGGTTATTTGCTTCCTAGGCCGATCGACTTGGTCATTGGGTGGTGCCTCCAATGAGTTCTCTTGGTGTGAGCTCGACGAGGAAGTCTGTTACTGCTTGTCCCTTTATAGTGGTGCGGGGATGGTAGTCGATGTCGAACTCGCTAAGCTTGACTGCTCACTTTGTGAGCCTCCCTGATACCTCGAGCTTCTAGAGCACTTATCGAAGTGGTAGGTCTGTCGGGACCACAGTGGAGTGGGCCTGGAAGTAAGGTCAGAGGCATCGCGCTGAAATGATTAGGGCCAGAGCGAGCTTCTCGATGTTCGGATATCTGGTCTCTGCTGGGAGCAGGGCCTTGCTAACGTAGTATATATGTAGTTTCTTTCCACCTTGTTCTCTGATAAAGACCCAATTAACTATAGCTGATGATACTGCGAGGTATAATAGGAGCGGTTCCCCTTGTTCGGGCTTCGAGAGTAAGGGTGGGGACCCCATGTACTGCTTGAGTTCCTGGATGGTGAGCTCACATTCCTCTGTCCACATTACTTTTTGGCTTCCTTTAAATTTCTTGAAAAATGGCAAACATTTGTCCATCGCTCGAGAAAAAAATCGGTTGAGCACGATCACTCTTCCTATGAGGCACCGGATTTCCTTCATCGTCTTTGGTGAGTTCATTTCGAGGAGAACTCGGATCTTATCGGAGTTTGCTTTTATCCCTCTATGGCTTACTAAGAATCCGAGAAATTTTCCTAAGACAACATCGAAGGCCCATTTGCTTGGGTTAAGTTTCATCTGGTATTTCCTTAAAATCGTAAACATTTCCTCCAAGTTGGATAGGTGGTTTGTGGCTTTGATGCTTTTGACCAGCATATCATCGACACAGACTTCCATGGAGCACCCGATCTGCTTGGCAAACATCTTGTTCACAAGCATCTGATATATAGCTATAACACCCCGTACTTTCAGTACTCGGGTGTCACCACGTGGGTCTAAATTAGCCTACATGTATGTGGTAACACACGTAGCTAAATAACACACGTTGAGTGGTCCCACAACCTACATACATATATAACAAATAAATAAATAAATAAATAAAGATGGATAAATAAATAAATGGCAGTGTATAGTAATAATAATAATAATAATAATGATAAAGATAAAAATGATGATAATGATAAATAAAATAATCATAATAATAGTAGTAGTAATAATAATAATAATAATAATAATGAAAAAAATAATAAATAAATAATACTAATAATGATAAAGGATAGTAATAATAATAATAATTAATATTAATATTAGTATATAGTTAGTATTATGTATAAGGGCCCTACAAATGATCCACTAGGATCTCTTGACCGTTGATACTCGGGTTGAGGTTGATCCGACCGTTGAACCTACGTAGTCACCCCTTAAAGGACGTAAATGAACTTGTATGGCCCACCTAGACCTTAGATCAGCCTGATCATTGACCCAAAACCCTTTGGTAGAGCCCCCTAGATGAATGGATGGAGTGGATCTACAAATTTCAGCATGAGGGACCCACTTTGTGGTTGCACGTGCACCAGGAGGTAGTGCACTCACCGTGCACCACACCCATTGTAACGGCCAGGTCCGGCTGACCCGACGTTTTCCGGAAGAGGGAAAACCTCCCGCTTGCATCCGTTTTAAACGGATCCCTTATGTTTTTCTTCTCCCTTGTTTGATCAACGTGTGGCCCACCATCTCATCGTGATTGGAAAATCCGAACCGTTCATCTGATGCAGGGTCCACGGCTGACCATAGCCCCGCCTATTTCACATAATGTCAAGCGCATGCGTGGGCACAAACCTGGGCGAAAACCGGTTGTATGTGTGAGTTTATTTCAAAAAATGGGAAACTATCCCACCGTCTTCTCCTGCCATCTGTTGCTATCCGTGTGAGGTTCTCTCGTCCAGTCAGAGACCTCTATTTCAGACGGGTCCTGACCATCCACGCCCCACTCACGTGCTAGGGCTTTCCATGGGAAAACCGACACAAAAACCACCTTGTTTGCAGCTGTTTTGAGAAAACCGGATGCTGGGATCAAATCCCAGCCTTCCATTCGCATCCAACGGGCCTGAGAATGCTGGAATCCCTACAAGAAGGGAGAGAAAATGCCATATCCCTCCCATTTTCTGCTGCAGCCATGGAAAACCAGCCGTTCCTTTCCGAGCTCGAACCCACTGAGAAAACCTTCATGGAGCTTCGATTTGAGGCATCCATAAGCTTCAAAGTGACGATGCAGACCCTCCAGCAGCGCCGTTTCGAAGGGAGATGCTCGGCATTTGGATCCACCATTAGAGTCGGTTCTTCTTCCTCGACGCGTTGCCGCACTGCGGCAGGCTCGACACTGATGGGCCTGGTGCGATGAGAAAGCAGGGAAGAAGAAGAGAAAGAAGGACGGAAAGAGAGGGAATGGAGAGCGATCTGGTCGAATGCAGACGGAGAGATGGGAGTCTGAGTTGGGCCGGGTCGTGGCTCAACGTACCAAGCCGAACTCTGTCCGAGTCCCAGAGTTGCTGGCCTCCAAAAGAGCATAGAAAGAAGAAGAAATAAACGGAAATGAGAGAGAGAGAGAGAGATCCAGAGAACAGAGAAATGAGAAAGAAGAAGAAAGAGAAAAGGAGGGGGTGCGCGGCTGCATCTGCCGAACCGAGCCAGCCCGACCCATTGGCGATTTCGACTCGCTGGACCAAGTTGGGTCCGAGCTAGGATGGGTCTGGTCAGTCTAGGTGTTTTCTGGTCATGAGAAAAAGAAAAGAGAAAGAGAAGGGAGAAGGAAGGGAAGAGAAAAGAAAAGCAGAGGAGGCAGGGAGAGAAACAGAACAGGTGGTGGGCGACTGACGAGTCGGATCGAGTCGACTCAGCCCACACTTCGTCCAGACTTCGAGTGGGAGCGGCCCTGCAGCACCCCGACTCTCCCAATCAGGTTCGGACCCATTTCAGTTGAAACAGCACCGTAGCTAGCGAGATGAACCTGAGCTGAGCCAACTCAGTCCCCAAGTTGAGACGAACCGAGTTGACTCAGTGAACTGGCTCTCATCTTGAAGGCAGTTTGGCTTGTATTGATAATCTGACTTGATCTTTTGCCAGATTAGCATCATCTCAGGGTGTCTAGCCAACCAACCAGCTACTCATCCTTGACTTGGGTTAAGGTTAGTAGATCTTCCCACTCCCTAGTTGAAATTGAGTTAGAATGTTCTTAGCTATGTGTGGCACTAAACCTATTCATCTTGGTATAGGAACCTCCATTCCTCCAAACTCACACAAAAACCTTCCTTGTTGGATAAAAGAGCAAGCCAAGTGCAATTAGTAGATATGGATGGCCATTAGTAAATTATTTATACTAATAATAGTTGTTATAGACAAAGTAATAATAATAATTATTATAATTATTAACTTCTAGTGTTTTGTTTTACCACTCTTAGATGTTATAAGAATAGATCACAACATTAGCTATCATCATAACGATTGTCATTACTATGTTAGCTAATATAAATTATAACACTAATGATAATGGTCATCTTGCAAATTATTAAGTTTATATTGTAATTAATGGTACACCAAACTAGAAGGATCTTGATTTACAATTTCTATCCTTATTACTATTATCATGGGAATTTTTATTAGAGACTTGATTAGCCACTAATAGATGACTCATAATAGAATTAGTTAGTATAGATAAAACCACAATTGTAGTTATTAGGATTTTACTCACCATTCTTAGATGTTGTCATTGGTGGTAGAAGTATATTGATTTCTACCATTATGATGATTATTATTGCCACGATTAGCTAATAGTAATTCTATCATTGATATTAATAATTATGCTATAGTTATAAACTATCATGATAATTAATTTTACATGAACTAACATTCAAATCCTGAAATCTAAAGCCTATAACTAAACCCTAGGATGAAATCCTAATCTTACATAAAAACCCTAAGTAACCCAAACCCTAGATTATGGTCTTAATCATAGGGAACATATAAAACTTGTATCTGACCATACAATTTTACAATTTATGGTAGTATTGATTCTAAGGGCACACGTGCTTCCTAGCAACATTAGTGGCGATCTATAAGGTGATGATTCTTTCCCTTAAGCTTTTCATCTTCTCATTAGCTTAAGTTATAATTTTTATTTAAATTTCATAATTGATATCTCCCTTCATAATCACATGTGTTAGCTGGTGGAAATTGAATTGATGTATTACATGCTTTATGATTATCCTGTATAATTGTTCATGCTTGTGGATTTCTTTCTATGGATTGCTTATGGAACTTAAACTGGTACGTTAGTAGGAAATTCACACATACGAATGTACACCCATGCTTGGGATGTAACTTGACTAGTTGTGATCGTAATGGACCTTTGACTCGGTGGTTATTGAGTGGTGGTCTAGCTAGATCATTAATGTGGGCTTACCATCCAGGGTTGTTGTGCCCAATGGTTTTTAAGGATGGTCTTTATCACATATTTGATATTGCCCTATGTGGCATAGTTATTGATATTCGCCCTATGTGGCTTTGTTGGGTATTTTCCCTATATAGGTTCGATGTTTTATACCGTGCAACCATGCGATGGTAAGCCCTATATACTGTAATATGATTGACCACTAGTCGACAGGTTTCCATTAAACATCCTAGGATGGTAGTCTCATGAGCCGGGGATGGTGGTATGAGACCTATGCCCAAGCTGTCGGCCTACGCTGGTGACAAGCCCCCATAGTGACCTTTGAGCTTATTTAAAATGGCTGGTTGTAATTGGATTAATAACGGATTGGCTAATCATGCAAACATGACACAGACCAACATCTATTGCTATCATACGTGATGTACGTATTGTTCTGACTGGATGATGTTTCCCAGGTTCGATGATTGCATGGGTGACGAGCCCACTGTCCGCACGGATGAGCATCCCCGGGGTGATGATTGCATATTTCATGCATCCATGCACATAATAAGACCTGCATCAAGTGTCACATGTTAATTGGCACATGCTAATGACCATGAGGAAAATTCTCTAGATTTTTTTAAATTATACCAAACGATAAATTGGAAAATCAATTTCAATTTTTTAAAAAGAAATCTTGGTTGAAAACAAATATGGAAAATAAACTTTTCTTTTTCATAATTTCTAAAAATAAGATTTTTTGAGACTGGAAGTCGGGCTGTACTTGTATTGGTACTGGTCAGTTTTTATGAAATAGTAGAACAAATTGTTGTCTGCGCGGGCTCCGGATCTACCAAGGTGGGTGGATGTAAGACTGTGGGGCCCACCATGATGTATGTGCCCGACATTATTTTGACAGTTCAGGGACAATCCATAAAATGAAGTAGATCCTAAGATTGGTGGACCACACCACATGAAACAATGGTGATGGAATACCCACCAATAAAAAAATTATTGGGGGTCACTGAAGTGTTTATTTGCCATCCAACCTATTGATAAATTTACAAAGACTTTGATGAAGGGACCACACAAATATCAGCTTGATCCAAAACTTGTGTGGCCACAATAATTTTTTCATGGTCAATCACCATTGTTTCCTGTGGCGTGGTCCACCAATCTTTGGATTTGCATAATTTGTGGGATTTCCCCTAAGCTTAAGTGTCAAAATGGATGGACGACATGGATGCAAGGCACATACATCACGGTGGGCCACATTGCCGACCATCCACCCAAGTCGTGTCTATTGTTATCTATCCTTCATATAGTGGGTCTATTAGGTGTGATGGGTCACTAGAGTTGGCCTCAGTTTAAAATATATCCCATGATATAAGTTTTGACTATGATGCCAAATGCTATAAAACTAATTAATCGTAACTAACTCATCTCTATGTTCGAAAGGCTTAATATAATATATTTTCCTTTTACAACTTGTTTTAATTTATAGAAAAGGAAAGAAAGCAAACACTATTTTTTATTGCTTGTGAAATTATTTATTTAAGGAATTAATGAGAAACACCCCTTCTCATTTTTCTTTTTTTTTTTTTTTTATTTTATTTTTTATAAAATTAAAGACTTCTTTTTTATATGAATAAATGGAAAACACGATTTTTTTTACTTTTATCTTTTTGTTGGAAAATTTGCAAATTTATAGGGAAAATGAATTTATTAAGAATTAAACACATATATTTAATTGCCTATTTCCAGTCTCCTCATATATGTTACATGTTTGAATGTTCCACCATACATCTTTTATCGTGCCACACATGTTCCACTATCCGACATACACTAGGACGCGGATTGCGTCCTACCCCAGCCCGGACGGTAATCCGTCCGGGCAAGGCTCTGTGGGGCCCATCGCAATGTAAGTGTTTTATCCACTCTGTTCATCGCTTTTCTTTTTAAGGTATGTTTGTAAAATTGAAGCAGGTCCACAGCTCCAGTGGACCACATCGGAGGAAGCTGCAGTGATAATGACACCCACCGTTGAAACCTTTCCAAGGGTCACCGTGTTGTTTTTTTTAAATTATCATCCAACCTATTAATAAGGTCATGTAGACGTGGATGAAGAGAAAAAACAAATAGTAGCTTGATCTGAAACTTATCTAGCTCCCAAGAAGTTTTTAATGGTGGACATTAAATCCCCACTTTGTGGTCCTCTTAAGCCATGTACCTTGCTCAGTGTTTGGCTCATACCTTAAAATGATTTGAGAAAAGTGATTAATGGCTTGGATAAAACACTTACATCATGGTGGGCCCCATAGAGCCTTGCCCAGATGGATTACCGTCCGGGCAGGGGTTGGATGCTATTCGCATCCCATACACTAATGTGCTAGATGGGTCAACATCCATGTTCACTTGGGCTTATTGTGTATAGAGCACCTCAAATGTGCTTAATGTGCAAACTTTCAATTGTCTAATGTGTATTGTCTGTGGTGTAGCACATGTGATGCCATGTGCCACCATCCATATTCACTTGGGCCCTACATGTATAAATCCATATTCACTTGGGCCCTCCATGTATGAAGTGCCTCACATGTGGTGCATGTGCCAACTTTCAATTTTTCATCTCTTGTTGTCTAATATATGTGTTCCTATGGTACATGTGCCACTATTTATCTTTCACTTGCGCTTCCATGTGACACTCACATGTGCCAATGTTCCTAGATGCACTTGTGCCACTATCTAACTTCATGTACATGCGTCAAATGTGCTAATGTGTTGCTTGTGTCGCATGTGTTACCATACAACCTCAAGCACCCTCATGTGTCATATGACACCATTAAGCTTTAGCACCCACATGTGCCATCGTCCATCTTCAAGCATCCCATACATGTCATGTGTTAATCTGGCACATACCAATGACCATCAAGAAAAATTTCTATAGAATTTTTCTTTTTCATTTTACCAACAATAAATTTGGAAACCGATCCCAAATTTTCAAAGAAATCTTATTTAAAAACAAATATGGAAAAGAAATTTTCCTTTTCTATAATCTCATCGAAATAAAGTTTTCCTATAAATTATGTTTCCTTTTTGGCACTTTCCACGAATCCACCTAAATTTAAAAAAGACTATTCAAATGAAAATGGCATTTTGGTTGCTTTTTAATTTTTCTGAAAATGCTGGTTTAATTTTCCTCTCATTCACCAAAATTTTCCTTTTTTCATTTTCTTACCCCTTATTAAAAAGCCCATTTTCAAGAAATCAAGGAAAAAATTAGAAGAAATGAGCACGCTTTTTACAAAGTGTCACAGTCACATATCCCACATCTCATTTTCTAAATGCCCACATGTGCAACACTGTGTTCAGACATGTGCCAATGTGACACATGTGCCACAACTCATCTTGCATGTCCCATGTGTATTTGACATGCGCACCACGTGCTGCCTTCATTTTCAAATGGCCCAATGTTGCCTGCATTTGCCACAACTGCCATATGGCGATTGTCCATAATAAAGCGTTTCACATGCACCAATGTGCAACGTACACAACATGTTCCACCAACCACTTGTAAGTGTCCCACATTTGCAAAATTCCATCATCAGGCATTCACATGCGTCATTGTGCCATCATACATCTTAAAATACCATACTCATCCACTGTGCTACATGTGCAACGACCACCTATGTTCAAATGTTCCACGAGTCAACGTACCACAGCTGCAACATGTGGTAACCTCATCATTTAGGCACCCCACGTGGCACCAAAATTTAAAATGCGGTGCTGGAGTTTGTGGCTTGTGTACGAGTAGAATTCCCTGTGTTTTGGCTGGTTATCATGTTTTAATCAATTCCATGGCTTGTTTCAATGAGCATTAAAACTGAGACAATCTGGCGTAAACTAAGTTATAATGGGACAATACTTTGAGCCATTTAAATAGTTATATTGACCCTGAAACAATTGGTCAAATTCTTAGAAAAAATTGTAATTTATTACTTACAAGGTTTGGAAGACAAAAAAACTTACCAATTAAGTATGGACAGCTTATGTTCCATTCGTTTGGACCACCACCCTCTGCATCTTTAATTACCTTATTGAAGGTTGAGTACATTAAAAAATAAATACATAAATACAGTATTAGAAAAACTGTATCGCACAATCGAGTCCAAGTGTGAGTTAGGTGGTTTTTTTTTTTTTTGAAAGATAACGGATTGTATATTAAAAGAAGAAACAAAATACGTAAGAGGAGGAGGATTCTGTTGAGAAAGCAAACTCGGCTAACCTCTTAGAAAACAAAAATCATAATCCTTTAATGATGTTGCATTAACAGCCCATTCTGTAAGAAGACACTTTGCCTTAGACGCAACTACCTCTGCAGAATTTGAAATATCCCTGAAACATCTCCCATTTCTTTCTTCCCACACAGCCCACCAGATTGCCAGAATAGCCATTCTCCAACTTCTTGTTCTAATCTTATGAAAGCAGACCCCGTGCCAGGCTGAGAAAAGGGTATCTACCGAACCAGCTTTAAACCAACTGATGTTGAAGCAGGAAAAAAATTCAGACCATATCTTACCAATGAAGGGACAAAGAACGAGAAGATGATCAATGTCTCTTCATTCTTTATACAACATAAACAGATATTGACTAAAAGCATCCCCTTTTTTCTCAAGTTATCAATCATCAGGATTTTCTTTTTACCAACCAGCCAGCCAAAAGAGGAAATCTTTGGGGGGACCAAATATTTCCAAATGTAGTTTAACTTTTGATCTTCCTTTACAACTGACTTATTATGGAGCAGATTGTATATTGATTTGACTGAAAATTTACTGGACTTATCCAGTCTCCAAGTAAGGTTGTCAACACATAAGGGATTTGGCATTGATCTCTGAATGCAAAGAAGCAGCTCCACACATTCACTAATCTCCCTATCTTGGAGATGTCTTCTATACTCCACATTCCAGACTAACTTTCCAGCAGTGGCCTCATAGCAATCAGCAACTACAACAGCTTTGTTTGAAGCTAGAAGGAAGATATTCGGAAAGCCCATTTTCAGTGCAAAAAGCCCCAATCCACATGATCGTAGGCCTTCTCAATATCTAACTTACAAAAGATAGTCTTCGGACCTGATCTGTGAGAAGAATGAAGACATTCATTTGCTATGAGCGCACTGTTAATGATTTGTCTTCCTGGGATAAATGCACTTTGATTCACCGAAATGATCTTCCCTATAAGCTTTTTCAGACGAGAAGCTAAAACTTTAGCCAGGATTTTATAAGGCCCCCCTATAAGGCTGATCGGTCTGAAATCTTTAAAAGAAGTCACTCCTGAAACTTTTGGGATGAGGGATATGAATGAGGCCCCTAGACCTGAGGATAATCTACCTCTAGCATGGGATTCATGAAAAAAGGCCATAACATCTGATTGAATAACCTCCCAAAAATATTGAAAGAACATAATGGGGAAGCCATCAGGTCTAGGAGACTTATCTCCACGCAGCGAATTAACGGCTGTCCTCACTTCTTCCTCAGAAAAAGGAGATTCCAGAGGTTCGATGTCTGCTGTCTCAACGCTGTCCACTTGAAGAATATCCAGCCCCGGTCTGTCCCATTCTTCTGCTGAGAGTAACGATATGAAATACACAATGGCTTCTTCTGCTATCTGATCCTTATCTTCGATACAAACGTCGTTCACCACGATACTGCTGATTTTATTGATTCTAGCATGCATACTGGCTATGCTGTGGAAATATCTAGTATTTTTGTCACCCTCCATAATCCATTTAGCTCTAGATTTTTGTTTCCAAGATATTTCATTTTCTAGGACCCTAGCAAAGATAATTTGAATGATATGGATTCTTTTAATCAACAAATCAGGAGACATCAACCCTTCTTCTGTTTCTGCATCTATCCTTTGCAACTTTGACAGGCTATCCTCCATTTCTGTTTCCCTTTTGTGTAGCTCATTATTCTTCCACAACTTCAGCCTTTCCTTTACAAGTCTGAGTTTGGAAGAAAGTCTGAAACCAGCAAAACCTTCCATCTGAAAGCCCTTCCACCAATCTGCTACCAACTGTCTGAAGCCTTCTATCTTGATCCAGGAGGAATAGAACCTGAAAGGTTTGGGACCCCAATTTTTATCTTCTACCGAAGGAATCACTGGGCAATGATCGGACATGGTTCTTGGGAGGGCTGACTGAGTGACGGTTGGAAACGATTCCAGCCATTCCGGGGAAATCAGAAATCTGTCCAGCTTGGAAACAACTGGATTACCTCTCCCGTTGGTCCAAGTAAATCTAGACCCTAGAAGAGGAAGATCCACTAATTCTTGATCTTCAATCCAACAAGAGAAAGATTTCATAGTTGAGGTAATCTTTCTGCGGCGAGAATGTTCTTCTACATATCTAACAGTGTTGAAATCTCCCACTATGCAGCAAGGACCTGAAAATCTCTGTCTTGAAGAAGATAATTCATCCCAAAATTCTTTTTTGCTTGAATCAAGAGAAGGGCCGTAAACTGAAGAAATAAGACACCTAAAATCAGATGATTTATCTTGCAGGATGGCCAAGACTGAGAATTGGCCAACGCAGGAAATCTGTAAATCCCATTGCGCCGACTTCCACGCCAATAAAATCCCTCTGGCACTACCGATTACATTAAGAACCACCCATTTTGCATCCTCAGCCTTCCATAGAGTGCCCATTAATCTGTCATTAAACTGATGTACCTTTGTTTTCTGAAAGCACAACACATCAAGATTACACCTCCCACAAGAATCTTTTAGGAGTCTTCTTTTCTGTTTAAACCCCACTCTAGCATTCCAAGATAGAATATTCATTGAGGAACCGATTTGCTCCGAGTGCCCTATTTTCCTTGACAAGCCGTTGACAAACCACTGCTCATTGCAAGCCGTTGCAATTCGCTGTTGCTAACAGATCTGGATAGACGATGACTAGGGGATCTTGAAACTAGAAGAGGTCTTCCGCAATTCTCAACACATTGAAATAAGGCTATGTAATCCTCCGGACGATCCCCAAACGACATCCCTATGGTCGTTCTCACATGACCGACAACATCTTTGATCCATTTCTTTCTTTGGATAGTGTCAATCAAATTAGCTCCGAATTCAACTTCTTCCATCTTCTTATCTTGGGCTTCCTCTTGGTTCTGCATGAATCTGTAATGGTTCTGCTATGATGAAGTCGTCTTCGGTTTTGTCGTGGAAGAGAGTGATAGGACCAACGTCTGGCCAGTCGCGAGAAGAAGATAGAGGGGAGGAGGGAGGAGAGGCAGAGGAGGCCGAGTAATCCGATTGCAGAGAGGGGTTCTCATCTTCTTTGTCTTCAGTCGCCCTGTCTCTATTGTTGATACAAAGCATGAGGTTGGTCGTATTTGCAGAGCTGAGAGCTTCCAACACCTCCGTCTGTTTGGATTGGATCGGAGATGGAAATCTCCCATGTGGCTTTGGATTTGTTTGAGATATTGGGATCACCTACTATAGTAAGGATGTCTGGATTAGAACTTCTGAGTACATTCACTATTGTCCTTGAGCTGCTTGCTGACATGGGGTCGGAAAGTAATGAATAGTTGGGATTGAATGTAGGTTGACTCGAAGGACCCGATTCGGGATCCGGAATACCCGATTCGATTACTGATTGTGAACTGGACCTGAGACCGAACTTTGAATGAATAGCCGAGCACACGTGTCGAGTATCATCACTAATACGAGTCTCTTAAGGCTGACTGATGAGGCGATTTACTATCTCCCTCGAAGATCTAGATATTGATCAATGACTTGGCTCCATCTCCTCCGTTTGCTTCGGCATGCTCTTGTCTCGAGAAGCACTTAACTCGAGGTGTGGGCTAAGAATTATTGTCCGGCTGCCTTGTCTCAAGATGGGACTTCTCCCTGACACACTCTTTGAGAGGTGCAGCTGGAACAACGGAAAAAAGGTTTGTTGCTCTTCGGGAGCAACGAGTTCGTGCTCCTTCGTGTTCCTTCGGCTCTGTACCTGGATCTCAAGGGGATATCTGAGATTCCTTGATCCTCCACAGATCACCCCACCTAGGGATGAGACCGTTTTTAGACTCCATTTGCAGAGGAAGATCCATCTTTCTGTTGTTTGCCATGATCCAAATATGGGGTGGCAGCGTATTTCCTCTCTTCTTTCTAACTCGGACTCTGATAACAGCAGGGTGTTCGAAAACAGTTACGTGTCGGTCGATACGTAACGGTAATGGCCATGACCGTTATGCATTACGGGGTCGTAATGGCAACCCCCTCTTTTTTGTGCTCGTAAAGGCCGTTACGGGCCATAATGGCCGTTATGGTACCGTAACAATTGTTATGGGCTAAAAAAAATAGGAAAAATTAAAAAAAAAACATACCTTTTTTTTTCCCCCTTTCTTTCCTTCTTCTTCTTCTTCTCCTTCTTCTCCGGCTGCGGCCCTGTTGCAGCTGCTGCTCCCGTTTTCTTCTTCTTCTTCTCATGCTGCGGCTGCGGCCTTGCTGCAACTGCCCCTCTTGTTTTCCCTTTCTTTCCTTCTCATTTTCTCTTTTTCCATCTCATTTCTCTCTCCCTCTTTCTCGGTCTGGAAAATAATGAACGGGTGCGTGGCTGTTTTGTAAAACAGCAAAACAGCCACACACCTTATTTGTTTAAGTGGTCTGCGGCGCACGCCGCTTAGTGCATGCTACCCACCTTGATTTATGTATTGTATTATATATCCATGCCACCCATCAGTTTTTCCTGATCATTTAAAGGTATGGTCCCTAAAATGAAGCAGATCCACATCTCAAGTGGACCGCCTAGTAGGATTCAATGCCCTCTGTGCACTTGCATTGTTTTAGTGCATGTGGCCCACCTTGATTTATGTGTTGTATTATATATCCATGCCAGTTCCACCCATCAGTTTTTCTTGATCATTTCAAGGCATGGTCCCTAAAATGAAGCAGATCCAGATCTCAAGTGGATCGCACAATAGGATTGAATGCCCACCGTGCATTTGCATTGTTTTAGTGCATGCAACTCACCTTGATTTATGTGTTGTATTATGTATCCATGCTACCCATCAGTTTTTCATGATCATTTCAAGGCATGGTCCCTAAAATGATGTAGATCCAGATCTCAAGTGGACCGCATGGTAGGATTGAATGCCCACTCTAGCTACCGGACCATCTGTACGTAAAGCTCTTGCCATTATCAAGATGTCCGGATTAAGACCTGGGCACATCTTAATCCACAACTCATTATAACCGAGCGGTCTGATGGTATATTTCTCTGGATGGATTCCACAGCAATCTACTATCCATTTCTTTACTTGTGAAATGGATGCCCCCTCTTTGAGATCACCACTATTGTGTCCTTTAGCTCCTTCCTTGACTATTCCAGGCGTAGTTGATTGATTCATAAATTGCAATCCGACCCTTTATCTACTGCATCTTCTTTGGTGTCTTCCTTTTTCTTTATTGAAACTTGATTGTTACTCTCGCAGGGGATACGAGTCTGTTTCAACTTCATAGCACCTACAGGATTTAGAAGGACATCTTTGAATGAGAGTCCATTAGATCGTATTGATAGATCTTGAGAATGCTCCTTCTGGGTTTTGTTATGAATCGCTGATGAAGAAAGCTTTCCCTTTGATATTTTACATTCCGACCCATATCTCGCCCTTTGAACTAACATTGGGACCTCATCGGATCTCTCGCCATGAAGCATCTGAACCGCTCTAGCTAGTTCTTCTTCCGAGCTCATCCTGACCAAAGCAAACCCGCGGTAATGGCCGTTAATCCTATCTCTAGGCATAACAACATCCATAACAGCACTCGCACGGCCAAAGACTCTAGAAAGATTGATAGGAAGCTAGCCATATGGATATTCTTTAACAAATAAGGTAGGATAAGAGGCTATGCTTCTATCCCTTTTGTCCACATTTTTCCTTTTCACCCTTCTCCGCGAGATCTCTTTCCATTCACTCAATATCGTCCTCTGTTCGTCTTGCTCGGATTCATCCTTGTCATTTTTGAAAGCTTTAGATCCTCCTGAAATCATCTCATTACTAGTAGTGTCTATACCGCTACTGTCGTCAACGTCGTCTCCCTCGTCGCCATCGTCACAGCAGGATGATGTCGTCGTCGTCGTCGTTGCGATCGCTTTACGAATCGTGTTCACCGTTGTAACGCCACTGTCATCATAGATGGAAACTCCCAACTTTAAAATTCATTTATTAAGTGAGGAAGGCTCACTGGGTGTTTTATTGGGAAGCTTCACATAGACCAAGTGTCTTATACTAGTCTCTGGGCACGCTAGGGGCCAGATCATATGGGTTATTTGACTGCATGCACTAAGTATATCTAACATGATAGCATCAGTGAATCTGTACACGTTTTTATGAAATGAAATAAACATTAAGAAACTGTTTTTATGAAATGGTGAATGCTATCACTGTACGTATTCCCAGTTTTATATTGTATTTAATATAAAATTAATAATTTTGGGTTAACAAAAGTAGTGGTGTGGACTGGCCTGATTTTTTAGCCAGGGCATCTATAGAGTTACGATAGACAACCCAGGCGTTTACACGTCAGCCACATTGGCACATGGGGAGGCTTGCATGGGGGTTATGTTGTGCAGGCTTGGTGTACTGTAACGGCTGTTACATAAAGGTGACAGTGGTAACCGTTACATGTTATGGGGTCTTAATGGCCGTTACTGAAATAATGACCCATAACAGTCCGTTTTGCTCCCGTAAAGCCCATAATGGCCTTATAATGGGCCATTTCGAGGTCAATATAGGTTTTCCAGATTTTTTTTTCAATGAAAAAAACACTGTAACTGTAAAGAGTGGCCTGTTTTGAAGAAGGGACTTCCAATCTAGCGTGGGTAGTGCAATAACCAGGTGGATAGACAAAAATGTAAGAAAAATTCTGGTTTGGGAATAGTTTCACAAAAAATCAGATTTTCATTAGGGTTTTGTATTTATGGATGGAGATTTAGGAATGAGTTTTTTTAGGAATTCAAAGGATCTAGGGATTAGTAAGTTTTGGAGGAAAATCAAAGAGGAAAAATCCCAAACAGGGGCCCACACGTGTCTAGGTAAAGGAGAAGAAAGGGAGAATTGAGTGGGGTTTTGATGGTTTTAGAGGTCGTGATGGAAGGGGAAAGCGGAAGACGAGAAGAAGAAGAATACCTTTTGAAGAAGAGAAAGAGGAATGATGTACCTTGAAGAATCCACTACCAAACAAGTTTCTACTCTACCATTCCCTAATTCAATTAGAAGAGTGTTTCTCACAAATTCTAAAACATGAGGAAAATTCCTTCACACAAGAGAGCCTTTTTTTTTTCCCCCCTTTCTTCTCAATAACACCACTAGGGTTGGAGCTCCACCTCTCTCCATGTGCTTTTTATTATAAAAAATTTGGAAAAATACAACTATGCCACTCACTCATGTGAAATGGTCAATCATCCAAGATAAGAAAACTAAAATACTTATTATCAATCTCTACTATCAAATAAATACTAAAAGTAAAAAAAAAACATAAAGTAAGCAAGATCAAAGTCCGAGGGGCACAGATCCAGAAGATCTGGTGGCCTGATGGTTTGATCGACAAGATCCAGTAGTCAGATTAACACGAAATAAAAATCCCATGACTAAAATGGTCTCCTAAGCAACCAACATGCATCATTCCAAAGTTGGGTCTTCCTGATGCACGTCCAATGCCTGTGGGGTCTTTAAAATGTCCCAGTGCCCCCCATCTGGAACTCATCTTCCATTTACAAAGAAAGCCGCGCTAATGTGGGTGGTTGCCTTTGTTTATAATACACCCGAGTAGGTCCTCTGATGTCCCCATCAATTTTCCCCAGCTGAGAAGAATTTGCCATTGGCGAAATAAACTGTGATAACACTCGAGGAGGTTGGGATCAATGCGTCAAAACTTTGCCTCTGTAACCTAGGTATTGTCCGACTCCGGCCTATTCTTCCACTTCATGAGGTATTTCTAATATCCTCCATGGCGGGTAGAGACCGCTTGGTGGTCCAAAACATCCTTGATCTCTCCTTTCGAATCAGGTAGTAATGGAAGAGAAGGCAATGAATGGAAAGTAAAGTCTGGTAGAGGCCATGGGCTGGGGACGGGGTCAAGAACACCATCATCTGAAATAGGAGAAATGTCTGCAGGAGGGCTAGAAGATGAATGTGTGGGTCCGCTACAAGTCATAAGGTTCTCCACGTTAAATGTTCCACTAATGGCCATTTCAGATGGAAAATCCACTACATACGCATAGGGCTCATTCTTGTCAAAATTTTATATGGATCGGCACTGCGAGCATGCAATTTCCTCACAGTTCCCTATCGGAATTGTTCGGCCCTAACATGGAACATGATATAATCACCAACCTGAAACTCCTTAAACCTACGATGTGAATCTATAGAGATTTTATAATATTGATTGCTAGCATTAATGCGCTTATTGGTCTCACTATGCAAGTCATGCATATGTCGTGCAAATTTTTCTGTGGACTCAGATGGCCTATGTGAAACGACATGGATATGAGATCTATAGGTGTTCTAAGCTTGTATCCAAATACTATCTCAAATGGACTTATGCTATCCTGAATGAACTCTTCCCTAAGAAGCTAATCAACTAGCTTCTTGAGTTCCGCTTGCTTTATGGGGTTCATTTTGTACTGAGGAAGGTTTGGGAGAATTGCCCCAGTGATTATATCAATGGCATGTTGGAATTCCCTCATATGTAGAAGTTCATCTGGGAAGTCTTCAGGAAAGACATCACTGAAATCATCCATCACCAAAATCACCTCACTAGGCAACTCTACACCAACCTAGGGAATAGCCTCTCTAGTCACGATGGCATACACTTTCGAATCCTCCTTAGTCTCTCTTTCAAATTCTTTTGCATTGATGATATGGAGAGACAGGTTTGGACTTCCTTGAAGTTACAGGATCACCTTTCTTGGTTGTCTCCTTCTTTCCTGGTATGCTCTTGGGTGGAAGATGACTCAATTAATTTTCTTGCCCTCAAACATGAATGTACAAATATTCGAGGGACCGAATATTATAACGTCTATGTCAAATAACCAGGGCCTACCAAAGATGATGTGATGGACATCAATGGGAACCACATCACACCACAACGAATCCTTATACGACCCAAACTGGATGGGGATACAACATCGCTATGAGACCGGAATGAAGGACTCATTAACCTTTGTAGGGCTGAGGGTGAGACTCGGCTTTCAATCTCAATCGACTCACGGTGTTGGTTGAGACCATGTTGGCACAACGGCCACTATCCACGATCGCTTTACAATTCTTTTGTTTACACTTGGTATAAGTGTAAAAGATCATGTTCCTGCACCAATCATCATTTTTTTTAAGCCTTGGAAAATGCGTATCTGACTACTGCGAGAGTGTGGGTCTCTTGATCATCAAACTCCTCATCACTAGCACCAATGTAAGGCTTATGTTCCTCTACGTTGCAATTGTCCTCGTCTTCGTCACCATATAGAAATTCTCTGGCAGTTGCTTCAAAATTGTGACCTTCGAAATGTTCGCTCTTACCTAATATTGCAGTGGGTTTCATATCTAACATTACCTAACTCTTGTTATCATTGCCATGACAAGAATCATAGGGTGTCAGTTCTGCCTGAAGCTCTTGGCCAAATAAAAGGGTCACGGCTACAAAGGTGGCATGGGAAGTCTCTATCTTGACAAACTTAGAGGTTCCCACTAATCTAAAGAGTGATGAGGCTGTAAAAGACCTACTTTTGGTGGTGTTGAATGGAAATCGGTTCACAATAAGAAGAGCTTGACCTCCACATGCTTAGAAGAATTAAGAGGGGTCTGCCTCTGTAATTTCAAGTTCTAAGCAAACGTCAATTGGTCAAACAAAGGGAGGGACAAACATCAATTGGCAGACAAAGGAAGGGGCTTTAGACACTCCACGGCCTCTGTTAGTCAAAGATCTGTCCAGTGGGGAGATACGATGTTGTTCTTACTCCTTGTCAGCCTTCTCTTCAAGGCACTTCTATCCTCATCACCAAGGAACATTTTCTTAATAGTCACTTTGAAGATGATAACTTTCTCATGCTCGGGAGGAGAAGAATCACATTGACACTGCCCTTGACTGCCTTGATGTTTATTGCAAGGCCTCAAGCTCGACAATTAATTGGAGTTAGACTTCTGGAGTCCGTCTGTCTTATCAATCCAAAACCCCGTTGGGCTCGCAAATATCAGTGGAAGTGGTGTGACCTTACTGACTTTTCACCCCTGTGGGTATCCCAGCTTCATGCTTCCTCTCACCAGATCTGACAGGATCTTCTTTTCAATGCAAGCCAAAGCTCTCGAGTGGGATAGTAGACGTCTTCCTTAAATGGAAAATTCGTGGTCAGTACACGATTTATACACTCGGTTCATATTTCTCTATCTTCTTTCATGGCACCGTTTAAAGCAGAAACTAAGTAGAAACTCAGAGATTAATCAAGACTTGATGAGCCGGGTCAATGTTCTAAGGTAAGGGCTTGTTATTTCTCCAGTTGCTTGTGATGCTTGCCTTCATATTGAGGAAAATGGTGGAATTGAATTCCCGAATGCTTATGAATTTGCAATACCAATTCTTGGAGGGTAAATGTGTGCTTAGGAGCGTTCAAGGGGAGGAGCCGTGGAAACTTCTATTTAGACACATGCTCTCTAAAGGTTGTTTGAAAAATTCTTAAGGCATGCCTAAATACACCATGGTTTTTTGATAGTTTCAACCCGTCTCTATAAGAGGCTCGCTTGATTGTCCTAAAGCTTAAAGCAAGGAAAGCTTGAAGACCTTAAGGACTACTTGAATTGGTCTCCTAGTGTACTTTCAATCATCAATGGCAGTCACTACTCCCTCTGGTGGGCTCCAATGTTTTTCTTAATGGTAGTGGAAGTTAAGAATAACAACTCTAAGTATGTATATATATAACTTCGGATTTGCTACGAGGAATGATGTGGAATGAGAAAATCCAGGGAGATGGTTTATCGAAGGGGAAGGGGAAACAAAGATTGCTGGAGATCCGCGAGACAGATGAGGCAGGAATGGAAGAACGATAACAGGGAGAATGGGAGATAGCTGGAATGGAAGAACGATAACAGGGAGAATGGGAGATAGCTGGAAAAGGGAAGTTGCAACAACAGAAAAATAGAAGGGGGGCTCCACAGAATTTGTTGGAATACCCGACACTCTTCGTTGATAATTTCCTGGCAGACTGGCAGGCAATAATTTTGGAGAGAGTGTTTGGTCATGCGGGAATGATTATGGAGGTTGTGATTCCAAGAGAGAAATTAAAACAAACTCTTGAGGTTTTGCTTTCGTGCAAATGAGCTTGGAATATGAGATGGACAAGGCGGTTCAGGTGCTGAATGGAGAGAGCTTTGGAGGCATCAAGCTCAGTGTTTAGAGAGCGCACTATGGACCTAAATGAAAAAAACAGGGAATGTGAGGCCAGAAAGACTCACAGATATAGAGACTTTGGTTCAACAATGGTGGCGGCTTCGAAGAAAGGCCGTTCCATCAAAACAGTCCCACACCTCGTTGCCATCATCTTCATTAGAAGCCGCAAAATCTTTTAAGCAGGCAATGACGAACAATAAAACACGGTGTTGATAGTGCCAAAGAAAGAGGAAAGACAGGTGGAGTAGTGGGTGTGGAAGGAGCTTATGGAAGAAGGTCCGGAAGGTGCGAATTCAAGAGAAGGTTCTTGAGGACTCTTTGAAGATTTTTGATTTATGCTTCATTTCTTCAGTAAAGCTTGGACTTCGAGAGGTGGAGCTATCTGAATGGTTATAAAAAAATTGCAAGGGAATTGAAGAAGAAGATATTATCATAAAACGTCTTTAGGAGAATGCAAAGAGAAGTGCAATCAATACCCTTGAATGCAAAGGCAGAAACAACCTGCCAGAAAGAATAGATTTTTTTTAATCGTCAAGTACAACAAATTAAATTACATTTCAAATTAAAGTTATTCAATCCCTTGTAAGAATGGAGAAGGAAATCCACCTAAACTCGAGAGATGGCATGCCCCGGAATATAGACATAGAGAGAATAATAAAGATTAGCCCAGTGGTTAAACTTATTTGCCTTCAAAACTTCTTAAATCACACCTTTTTTTATTTTATTTTATTTTTATTTTTATAACTACGTATACCTGTTGGATTAGGTTCTAACGAATCCTTAGGGAACTCATTGGGATTACGTCTCAGGAAATTATTGAGTAGAACACTGAAACTCACAAATGAAATTAGAGAAGACCAGAACGATGCCATCAAGTATAGATAATGAAAGGCTAAAATACAAACTCCCAGAAATAGCTTTGTAGCAGGCCTCCCTTATAAAACTCAAGATTGGACGAACAGTAGTTGAAGAGCAGTCACAGAGAACAATGATTAATGCTTGCTCCTTGATTTATATGAACTTTGAAAAAAAAAGTGATAGAGAATATATAAATTAGGCATATGAATTGATACTGGGTTTGACATGGAGGTTGTGTTTGGATGTTCAAAAGGAAATTATCACTTTTAGGGCATATTTGGATGCATGGATTCCGTAGATAATGTAATTATTACCATATGAGAATTTTTGTGGCCATTGTAGAAAATAGGATTCCAAAATTGAAGTGACAGTTTGGACAACTAGTGGAATTAGACAACTATCACCTTATTCCTTGTGCCAGAGAAGTCTAACAACCGATAAGAGTAATGATTACTGTACATGTATCCAAACGGCCAACTGTCTTGTCTATGAAAAACAATTTCCATTTCTCCATGGATTCAGTGCATCAAAAAATGCCTCAGTACTCCCTTTTTCACTATAAAAGCCTTTTGTAGACCTAGTTGCAAGTAGATCTAAAGATTTGGCATCTTTGCTATTTTAGACCTATGACACAACACAATCAAACAAGAGATTGACATATGGACTTCAAAACCTGACATGAAACCAAACATTTTTTTTTGAACACTTCAACTAAAAAAAATTAAAGACCCCAAATCTCTGAAGATGTTCTTTTACACACCGTCTGCATGACTAGACTGCTAGACATAGAAGCTTATGGATTTGTGGGCCACAACCACAGCCTCCATTCACGAATGCACAAACAGTTACCAAGGTCATTTAAACCCATCTGATTGGTGTTGTGGACCAAAGAGTTGAATCAGAAAGTTGATTCAGGAACAAACATGCTGCATGCCCTTGTTCTGGTCCAGATCCTTAATCAACCAATATGGACACTTGGTCTTGTGGACCTAGATCTATGATCTATATCAACAAGCTAGATAGTTCAATTACGTAGATCTATGATTTGGACAGTTGGATCTGCTAGATCTTAGATAATGACTGAGGGACAGGCCCGATCTATAATAAGCAAGCTTGTGCTGCATGGGTGCAACTTTTGATTGTTCATGTTTGTTCTTGGATGCGTCCATTCCCTTCAGCTTCATTAAGAACTCGTCCTTGAGATGATTACTAGAGATTACATTTCTAGGATTCACATTATATCTTTCTCCTTCACAGGTTTTAGTTGGAGCTTGCAATGGAGGCCCGACATATCTGCTTAGAACTTACTTTCATCAGTTAGCAGAATAGTAGGGAATGGCACTTTTTTTTTTTCACTTCTTTGTTAATGTCCACATCCTTGGTGTCAGCTTCCATTTGTCCTATGCATTAGAGTTGCTATCTGTGGATGGCAGATCATTGTCCTCACTCTTGATGGGCTTCTTAACTTTGTTGCAAAGCCTTTTTCATCACAACTTGTTGAACAATGAGTTTTGATCGTTGTTGGATGGTATAGGTGTGTCCATCTCATCTTTAACAAAGCAGATGCTCATCTCCTTTGCCAATCTAACTGTCAAGTCATTCGTCACTTCTCCATGCATTCAGACTGTTCTCCATCTATGGGTACGATGTATCAGTTGGCCCATCACTTACTTCTGCTGGTTTATCTGTTACCTCTTCTTCTGATCTAGTTGGTCCTCCATTTAATCCAAACCATTGATCCAACTACAATTTTATCAATGGAACCCTCATGTTCATCATTTTGGATCTTTAGGAACCTTTTCCTTAGAATTTCTAGATATTACGTACTCAGGTTCCACCATTTCCTTTGCCTATTTTCTTGCTTCTTGACCTTTCTTATCCTTCCTCTTCTGAAGATTTGAAGGACAATCAGATCTCCTTAGCCATCCGTTTCAATATATATCAGCTTCCATCATTCATGATTTTATAGGTTATTTTTCTTTTGATCACAGATGGCTTTTTGATGTTGTATCAACAATCTTCCGAGAATCAGGTGCAATAACGCACGACAATGACTTTACACCATACACCTTCAGAGTAGTTTTCTAGAAAAGATTAAGTTAAAAAATATCAAGTGGGTTATTCTTCACACTTGCAGTATCCCAACTCTGACAATTTCAAAATCACCTCTTGTGGTTGGACATGTTGTGGACTGATTTGAGGAAGAATTGGGAAATAATAGATGGCAGGTTAACTGGCATTAGCATGGGATGGTCTGGGGGGTTTGAGGGGTTAATTAAGTGAAGGTTTTGGGGAAAAGGGCTGGCTTAGGGGACATATTTGGGACTGATCTAGAGCTAGAAATTGGGCAGTTATACTGTTAAAGGTTGGAAATGTTTGAATCCCAACCTTGGACTTATGGCTAGATATTGATCATTCCCAGAGGGATTTAAGCAATCAGCAAGAGCAAAAGATTCATTAGGGGAATGCGTTGACCATCCTCTGAAGGATATGAGCAGTCAATCGTGGCCATAGATACATGAAGGGGACACTAAGATTTGGACCTAGAAGCATTCCAATAATCCACATGCAGAAACAGAAATCTTCAATATATCATGATATGTAATTTGACGCTGCAGATCAGAGAACAGTCACAAAAGCATCACAACCGAGGGTATGCCAGCTGAGGCTTCCTTTACAAAAACCCCAAACAAATGACTAAAGGGTATGCCAGCCGAGACTTCCTTTATAAAAACCGCCGAATTCTTGACTAACATAATAACCTTAAAAATCACCTCATTTACGATGTTATCTAGTTGCATGGATATGCTAGAACTGTTAAGACTTATATCCATCAATAATCTATTGTGTGCTAATTTCTAGCTATGAGTACAAAGGAAATATCATGTGGTGTGTGTGGGTCTGCAAGTGTGTATTTAGCATTAAAAAAACCCCCACAAATATGACAATTAAAATCTCAATTGGAAAACTACAATTTAACCTAGGCAGCAAACATATTATCTTATAGAAATCCAAGCAATCCAAGCATTGATTGAATCTGAAGCATAAAATTGTTAATCAAATATAGGTGTGTAGGGGATAGAAAAAATCCAGTAATAAACGATCTTAGAGTGTGTTATTGAAGTGGATGGGGCGGACAGTGATCACTTCAACCTTCGATGGGGGACAGTGATCACTGCAACCATCTCTCACCCACTGGCCACCCACCGCTGCATACATCTCTTACTGACCGTCTTCATTTAGTTGCTGTTGGCGACGAATCTCTTCCTTGATTCTTATTTTTTCCTTGTTACGGCATTCATCTACGTGTTCTCTCCATTGTTGGAGATGCATACGTCTTCGTAGATTTGCAGACTGGGCATTCCTGGTAGGCGATTCTCACCTCAGTTTTTTCTTTATTCGGATCCTTTCTTGCACATTTTTGGTTTAGTCATCTTCGGCCAGGTGAACCTTGGATGGCGGACGGTGATCACTGCAACCATCTCTCACCCACTGGCCACCCACCGCGGCATGCATCTCTTACTGGCCGTCTTCATTTAGCTGCTAGTGGAGACGAATCTCTTCCTTGATTTGTGCTTTTTCCTTATCACGGCATGCATCTACATGTTCCCTCCATTGCTAGAGCCTTTCATACGTCTTCGTAGATTTGCAGACTGGGCATTCCTGGTAGGTGATCGTCACTTCAGTTTTCTCTTTATTCGGATCCTTATTCTTGCGCATTTTCGGTTTAGTCATCTTCGGCTAGGTGAACAGGTATCTTTGGGCTGCAAGAGATGATGAATCGAGGGTTTGTTTGAGGAAGAATACCAAATGAATCGGGCTGGTTTGTTTGAGGAAGAATGTCAAATGAATTGGGTCAGGTTTGTTTGAGTAAGAATGCCAAATGAATCGGGTCGGGTCGAAGGACGCAGTTTGGCTAGTAAACGCCACCACTAGCCATGATGCTCTGTGAGCCCTACCAAGATATGCGTGCATTTTATTCACGCCATCCATCTATTTTTTCAAATCATTTTAGAGCTTGATCCCAAAATTAAAGCAGATCTAAATGTCAAGCGGAAAACACTACAGGAAAACAATACTATTAAAAATCCACCATTAAAAACCTCTTAGAGCTCATTTCAATTTGATGGGGCACCATTTTTATCCTATCTTGGGTTGGCAAAACTCAAAAACGATGTATGTGACAAGTGTATTCTTGACCAAAAGAAGACATAAATCAAAAAATGGGGGTTTTACTGCTAGGGTGGACAATCACAAAGAGGAGAGAAGAAATCCGAAAATTGGGGTTTTACTACTATGGTGGACAATCACAAAGAGGAGAGAAGAAATTAGAAAATGAGAGTTTTACTGCTAGGTTGGACAATCACAAAGAGGATAGAAGAAATCAGAAAATGAGAGTTTTACCGCTAGAGTGGAGAATCACAAATAGGAGAGAAGAAATCAGAATAGGGGGATTTTACTGCTACGGTTAAACTGTGTGAGGGAACAATAACTTTCAGAAATTGTGTTTATGATAAAGCAGGGACATTTTGGTCCAATAAAAAGTTGCCCGTACAGAGGGTAATAGTTAGGTGAAGTTTGGATTGGCAGAGAAATATCGGTGGCCTAAAAGTGAGGTCCCAACCACGAAAACACATACATCATGACGGGGCAACAGAGCTTTGACGCTGGACTTGGATTGGCTAGTGGCCTGTGCTTCTTGGGCCCGCCATGCCGTTCATCTAGTTTTTCAGATTATTTTAAAATATGAGCCTCAAAATGAGGTAGATCCAACTATTAAGTGGACCACATTACAGGAAATAGTGTTAATTGAATGCCCACCATTGAAAACTTCACGGGGCCACAAAAGTTTCGGATCATGACATTTGTTTTTTCCCTTCATTTAGGTCCGTATGACCTACTAAACAGGTTAGATGTCAAATTAAAATGAGCTCTAATAGGTTTTTAACGGTGGACTTTTAATAGTATTGTTTTCCTGTGGTGTGTTCCACTTAAGATTTAGATCTGTTTTAATTTTGGGATCAAAGCTCTAAAATGACCTGAAAAAATAGATGGACTGCGTGGATAAACCGCACACATATCATGGTAGGGCCCTCAGAGCACCGTGGCTAGTTGTGGCGTTTAATAGCCAAACCGCGTCGTTCGACCCGCCTCGATTCAGTTAGCATTCTTACTTAAACAAACCCGACCCGATTCATTTGACATTCTTCCTCAAACAAACCCGACCCGATTCATTTGACATTCTTCCTCAAACAAACCCTCGATTTATCCTCTCCTGCAGCCCTAAGATACCTGTTCACCTAGCTGAAGATGACTAAACTGAAAATGCGCAAGGATAAGGATCTGAATAAAGAGAAAACTGGGGTGACGATCGCCTACCAGGAATGCCTAGTCTGCAAATCTACGAAGACGTATGCAAGGCTCCAGCAATGGAGGGAACATGTAGATGCATGCCGTGATAAGGAAAAAGCACAAATCAAGGAAGAGATTCGTCTCCAGTAGCAGCTAAATGAAGACGGCCAGTAAGAGATGCATGCCGCGGTGGGTGGCCAGTGGGTGAGAGATGGTTGCAGTGATCACTGTCCGCCATCCAAGGTTCACCTGGCCGAAGATGACTAAACCAAAAATGTGCAAGAAAGGATCCGAATAAAGAAAAAACTGAGGTGACAATCGCCTACCAGGAATGCCCAGTCTGCAAATCTACGAAGACGTATGCATGGCTCCAACAATGGAGAGAACACGTAGATGAATGCCGTAACAAGGAAAAAATAAGAATCAAGGAAGAGATTTGTTGCCAACAACAACTAAATGAAGACAGTATGTATGACTTAAACGCGATTAATCGTTAACAACGAAAATGCGGAAGGGTTCGTTCCATATCGAAGGTTGCAGTGATCACTGTCCGCCCCATCCACTTCAATAACACACTCTAAGATCGTTTATTACTGGATTTTTTCTATCCCCTACACACCTATATTTGATTAATAGTTTTATGCTTCAGATTCAATCAATGCTTGAATTGCTTGGATTTCTATAAGATAATATGTTTGCTGCCTAGGTTAAATTGTAGTTTTCCAATTGAGATTTTAATTGTCATATTTGTGGGTTTTCTTTTTAAATGCTAAATACACACTCTCACACCCACACACACGACATGATATTTCCTTTGTACTTATAGATAGAAATTAGCACACAATAGACTATTGATGGATATAAGTCTTGAAAGTTCTAGCATAGCCATGCAACTAGATAACATTGTGAATGAGGTGATTTCTAGGGTTATTACGTTAGTCAAGAATTGGGTGGTTTTTGTAAAGGAAGCCTCGGCTGGCATACCCTTTAGTCATTTATTTGAGGTTTTGTATTCTTTCCTTGCTTTGCGAGCTTTTTAATAAAATTTCAATTCTCTCCAAAAAAAAGAAATACATTGTCAAATAAAAGCAACTAGTTCCAAGTCACAATTAACAAAAACAAAACTTGCTAAGGTACTTCAATTCCAAAGAAAAATCATCCATAAACTACAACAACAACCTGAAAAGGAGTAACTAACATGAACCAACCTTGAAGTTAAAAAAGCAAATATATAATTCCAAAGCACTGTTGAGGGTCAAATATTGCATATTAGACCCCGATTATTGCTTGGATTTATGAACATGGTACTGTTTAACGACCCAATTTAATTGTGTTTATGCTGCAAGGTGTGTTTAGGAGCTTGAACTGAAACAGGGTGATAAAAGCATGGATTTGACACTCCAGAATTCTCCAAGGCAAGGGACGGACTTTAGGGGACCAAGATTGATGGATTTGCACGCCAGAGATCCAAGAAAATCGAGAAACTGAAGCTCAAGTGGCCCGAAATTGGTCTAGAATGCAAGATTACAGGGTTCCCACCATCCGTTCGGCTTGAATCTTCATATGTGGCATGAGGACTATAGATTAACTATACACGTTGAATTTTAACCATTGGATCTTCGTGGAAGTGGCCCAACTGACAAATCAGCCACTAAATCCTTGATCGGGGGCCCACTTGATATCTGGATAGGCTTCAAATTTGGTCTCAACGCGTTAAATGAGCTGACAATACGGATGGACAGCAGATTTCTCATGAACGTCGCCGTGGGACCCACACATACAGTGCTTGTGCAAGGTGCTCTTGCGTCCGATTGACGGTTCGTGATTGTGGGCCCCACCCATCATCCCTTTGGCAGATCTGAGCCGTTCATTGCGTCCACAGGGGGGGAAGACCATCGCCTAGCTCTCTTTTTTGGCCCATGCATGTGTACGCATGTGGATCGTCAGAAAACGTTGGATGAACAGTGAGTTGAGTTCGTACAGTGGGCCACGCCAGAACCTACCAAAACTACCCTTTCCCGACTAGTTTTTCGCCAGGAATCTAATGGACGGGGTGGATTTCTCTGATGACGTCGATCATGGCTCCACTAACGCCACAAAATCATATTTTCGCAGGCTTTACGCATGAACGTGCGTCCGGAGGCTGTTGCATACTGTGGGCCACTAGGCGTCCATGGTGGTGATCGGATCCACGATCTAAGCTGTCCACAAGCTTCAGAGGGTGGACACGACCCATCCCATGAAGTCAGAATGGACGGTGTGGATACTCCCTTCGCCAAAACTCATCCAAACGCAAGTTGGCTTGCGGTTTCACTGTGCACGTGGCTCTTGCTGCGTAAAATTCCAGCAACCGACCTCCTTGCCTATAAAAGGAGAGGAGAGAGAGAGCATGAGGCATTCAATTTTCCAGAGGTGGAAACAGTGGAGCATCTTCTTGGACGTGAAGAGAGCAAGGGAGAGAGAGAGAAGGGTGGACGTTTCAGGCTCGGGTTCTTTCTTTATGTGATTATGTCTTTCCTTTTCAGAGATGTTAGCATGATTATGTTAGGCTAAACCTCTTAGATAGGGCTAAGAGGTGAAGCTTGTAGCGTGATGGGAGAACTATTTGCTTGTGCCTTTTGTTTAGACTGAACTGATGTTGATTTTAGTTTAATTAAGGGAATGTTTTTAGTTTTTAATGATTTGTTGTGACTATAATTACAATGGGTCTGCGATAGCTTTAAGCATGTTCCTTTCCTTTTTATGTTTATGACGTCAGGAAGCCCTGTTGTTCACCATCGTCTCCTGGGCATGGTCGGATGACAGTACCCTTCTTAACCTTCATACATCTTATGATTGGTTGTTAAGTAGTTTAATTCTATTGTTTGCTTTGTCTCCTGGGCATGGTTTGGTGATGGAATCAATTCTAATTCATATACCTTTCATCTTTTGAAAATAGATCAAAGGAAGTTCAGTTTTGATTTCCATGGTTACACCCTTCAACTGGATGAAGATGGGACTCTAAGTCCAGTTGAGTTTTTGAAACAGGCATAAGATCTCCCTGATCTCTGCAAGTGGATCCTCTGAATCCCTGGTTTCCTACCTCTGATTTTTTTAAAGTTTTAGATTAATAATTCACCATTATTCCCTCAAATTCATTGATTTAGATTTCATCTTAGTCTAGTTGTAGTTCTACTTAATTTCAGATTACATACTGGTTCCAGTCCCTTGGGATTCGACCTCGGTCTCACCGAGTTTATTTCTACATCACAACCCTATACTTGGGGTGTGAACAAATTTTTGGCGCCGTTGCCGGGGACTGACAATTACGTTTTTTTGAAATTAATTAGTTTTGGGATTAGTTTAAGATTAGGATTTTCTAACCTTAGATTTTAGGTTTAGTTTTCTTGATTTTTAAAAACTAACATGTTTTTCCTATTTTGTAGGATTCTGACATATACTTTCTAAATTGGTAATCCCTTTCTGATTTTCTAGTTTTTATAACTTTCTATTTCTAGATAAGGTTTTATTCTAAGAATTTTCCTAATTTATTTCATCTGTCCTTTCTTTTACTTTTAGAGATTAGTTTACTTTCTAGTTTAAATTTTAGGAACTTTCTATTTTTAGACTTTCTATTTTAGAAACTAATTTCTTTTGTTTTCTCTTACAGGATCTTTAAATAGGCACTCCAACCTGGTAACTTCCTTCTAACTTCTCCTCATTTTACTTTCCATAATGCTGTAGGATCTTTTCTTTTATTTTTTAGGATTAGATTCAGAATTAAGGTTTCACCATGAACGAACAAGAGTGGCTAGAGTGGGCACGTGAGTATGGTAATCTATTTCTACAAAACGAGAGGTTCCGTGAAAATGTGTTAAATGCTTTTGCTTGGAAACAACCTATATCTCAAAATTTTTCTGAAACCATGATTGAGAACCGACTGGAATATAATTCTCCACTGATTAAGAAGTCTATACGCGATCATATGAGGGAGAATAATTACACCCTACCGATTAAGAAAACAATACGTGATTATTGGGGTCATCTTGATTATTGGGGTGATAATGTGTATCAACAACCATCAAACTCTCCCACCTATGACCCGTATAATTATGATTAGTGGAAACATCAAAATTGGGAAAATGAATCAACAACATGTTATAATGATTATTCTCTTGGATCTCCTACCTTTGAGATCTAACCAGAAACGATCCAAGAGGATTCATTTCGGCGTAACATGACATGTATTGCGGAAATTAGAAAATCATTGGAAGTGCTTAATTCGCGCCTTGATAAGGTAGAGGAGGCTCGTTCATCTCAGCCACAATTCATTCCAGAAATACAATGCGAGGAAAGTGATCCTAACTTGCTTTTGAAGAACTCTGGAATTACGAATGAGGAGTTAGAGTCTATTAATGAGCATATGGTTCAATTTCCTGATGAGTCGATCTCAATGATGGTCTAAAGGAATGGTCAAGAGATGTGGGTGTCTTTCAAATATAAAGATAGTGACACACTGCACTCACATGACACACAGGATTTCAATGATGAGGTAGAGGTTAGTTTATTCGAAGCTCAACTGAATTTAGGAATAGAATATGAGGAAAGCGATCCCATCCCAAGTGTGTATTGCACTGAATTGGAAGCTGAGAAGTATTGGGATGAGATTCATGAGAGCACAACCCAAATTTCATTGGAATCAACTTTAATTATGGTCCAGGAAGGTGATCACGAGGCACAAGAAGTTCTCTACTCCACCTATTTGACATGGCCAATTTAAATGTGGAGGATGAACCATTTTCACCTAAACCTTCCAACCTTTATGAGGCATGTTTAGACCACTCCCCTGAATTGAATGATGATATGATTCGGGAGATGGACGAGCCGCTCGATATGACTCTAAAAGTTGAAACCACCCAATTGAGGCCACCATCTGAGTTATACACTTTTGACGATTCAATGCCTCTTCTGAGTAGTATCAATGAACAGAGTCGTCATATCAATACTTCGTCTACTGACCCTCAATTTGTCTGTGCAGGGCTGGAGCAAGAGAGCATACCTCCATCTACTTTTAAGGGCGATGGAGTCCTTGAGCATCTCATTACAGACTTCAATGAGGAAAATGAGTCACTCTCAGCTGAAATTCCCGACTCTTTGGATGATTGCTTGGCACATTTTTCAGATTCAAACGATCCTATGATTAAAGAAATAGTGGATGCCTCGCAAGAGAATATCTCGGTAGTTGTTACTAATCGAGAGAACCCTTATTCTGAAGCCTCTTCTTCCCCAGATCCTAAATGTCTACCATTAAAGGAGGAAGAGCTGATAATGGAACCGAAGTCTGGAACTTTGAAATATGTTGAGACTACATTACTTCTTGAAAGGTTTTCTGAACTTTATCTACTTGTAGTCTCTGATTCACTATGGGATACTAACGTTGAAACTTCTTCTGTCACAGGTGAATCATATATACTTTGGATACCTCAAGCAATTCAACGAAATTTTTTTTATGAGGTACATAAGTTTCTCTGGAAAGTCATGCTCCAGGGTGTTCAAGCCTTTTGCAAAAATGGCTTTTGGATGTTCCTGTTTAGGAACTTACTGAGATACTTATCAAGATACTAGCCAGAAGAGGAACCTTGCAGCATGATTGAGTAGTTTTTCCTGCTTTCATAGGACTAGGGTTGTTTGCTTTATGCTGTTCTAGGTTATATGGTTTTATGGCATTAGGTTAGTTTGCTTGCTACATTATTTTAGGATAGTTTGAGTTAGTTGTTTTCACTCTCGTGCTAACCCGCTCTCATGTTGAGATCTCTATGGAAAAGTCTCTCTTGATTCGTTATCCAGAGGTACTATCTTCCCATCACTTCTCATTTACTTTCGTCGTCCCATGTGCATTGCATGCTTATTTCTTTTACATTGAGGACAATGTAGATTTTAGGTTGGGGGTGGGAGATTAGGTTACCCAATCAGTGTTTTTTAGGTCTTGAGCAGAAAATTGTGAAATTTTTTAAATTTTTCTGGAATTTCTTGTGAATTTGAAGTGATCTTTACGGCCATCTTGGATTTAGAATTACAAGATAAGTGATGTTGGTAATTTATGACTCTTGGATTCAGTTATCTGTTAGATTTCATAGTTAAGTTTGAACTGTTAATCCATGGTTAAAAGTTTTAAACATTGATTGAGTCATGATTTCACAAGACACATCTCGCTTGCACATTAAGGCTTCAGTTCAATATTGAATTGTAACTTGGCGATCATTAAGTATGAAAGGAACCAACCTGGGGAATTTCTCCATCATGTTCAATAAGAAGAATCTATAAAAAGAAAAAGAAGTTTTTGAAAAAAAAAAAGAAGAAGAAAGAAAGAATGAAAGAAAAAAAGAATACCCAGTAAAAAAAAAAACAGTTGTCATCAGAAAAGGGTTCGGTGTACGATCTTCACCATAGGTTTGCTCTCTACAGGTGCAGATTCGATTCCCCTCCCCTTCGATGGAAAAATCAAAAGTTGGAAGAATGAAAAGAAGAACTGTAAGGCAAGTTCTGGTTTAGGTTTTGGTTGTCCTGAATGCTCTTGGGATCATCAATGTTATCATGGAAATTGACAATTGGATCTCTTAATGATGCTAAGCTAGGATTACACTATACACTCATGGAACTCAATGTTTAGAATTTTTCTAATTGATGGATTAATACTTTGAACTCGACCATGGAATTTACTGTGCGCTTGAGTCCATGAGAAAGTAATGCCCAACATTCATGAACCTTAGAATTCTGGGATCTGGATAGTTTTTCAAAAATCAATCGAGAAATTCTCCTGTAAGTCTCAACTTATTTTTCGCATATTTTGCTCGAGACTAGCAAGATGCTGGTGGGGGTTGTGTTGAGGGTCAAATATTGCATATTAGACCCCAGTTATTGCCTGGATTTATGATTTATGAACATGGTACTGTTTAATGGCCCAATTTAATTGTGTTTATGCTGGAAGGTGTGTTAGGAGCTTGAATTGAAACAGGGTGCTAAAAGCATGGATTTGACACTCCAGAATTCACTAAGGCAAGGGACGGACTCTAGGGGACCAAGATCGACGGACTTGCATGCCAGAGATCCAAGAAAATCGAGAAACTGAAGCTCAAGTGGCCCGAAATTGGTCTAGAATGCAAGATCACAGGGTTCCCACCATCCGTTCGGCTTGAAACTTCATAAGTGACCTGAAGACCATAAATTAATCGTACACGTCGAATTTTAACCACTGGATCTTCGTGGAAGCGGCCCAACTGACAAATCAGCCACTAAATCCTTGATTTGGGGCCCACGTGATATCTGGATAGGCTTCAAATTTGGTCTCAACGCGTTAAATGAGCTGACAATATGGATGGACAAAGCAGATTTCTCACGAACATTACCATGGGACCCACACATATAGTGCGTGTGCAAGGTGCTCTTCCGTCAGATTGACGGTTCGTGATTGTGGGCCCCACCCATCATCTCTTTGGCAGATCTAAACCGTTCATTGCGTCCATAGGGGGGGGACTCGCCTAGCTCTCGTTTTTGGCCCATGCATGTGTACGCACGTGGATCGTCAGAAAACGCAGGATGAACAGCGAGTTGAGTTGGTACAGTGGGCCACGCCAGAACCTACCAAAACTACCCCTTCCTAACTGGTTTTTCGCAAGGAATCTAATGGACGCGGGGTGGATTTCTCTGATGATGTCGATCATGGCCCTACTGACGCCACAAAATTATATTTTCGCAGGCTTTATGCACGAACGTGTGTCCGGAGGCCGTTGCATGCTATGGGCCATTATGCGTCCATGGTGGTGATCAGATCCACGATCTAAGCCGTCCACAATCTTCAGAGGGTGGACACGACCCATCCCATGAAGTCAGAATGGACGGTGTGGATACTCCCTTCGCCAAAACTCATCCAAACGCAAGTTGGCTTGTGGTTTCACTGTGCACATGGCTCTTGCTGCGTAAAATTCCAGCAACTGACCTCCTTGCCTATAAAAGGAGAGAGGAGAGAGAGAGCATGAGGCATTCAATTTTCCAGAGGTGGAAACAATGGAGTATCTTCTTGGACGTGAAGAGAGCAAGGGAGAGAGAGAGAAGGGTGGACGGCTCGGGCTCGGGTTCTTTCTTCCTTTTCTTCTTTCTTTGTGTGTTTATGTCTTTCTTTTTCAGAGATGTTAGCATGACTATGTCAGGCTAAACCTCTTATCTAGGGCTAAGAGGTGAAGGTTGTAGCGTGATGGGAGAACTATTTGCTTGTTCCTTTTGTTTAGACTGAATTGAAAAAAAAAATAGTCTAAAAAAAAAAGAAGGCTTTCCCCAGATCTATTTGAATAGTATCGACCCATAGGCAACAATAATAACAATTATACAGAATCTCATAAATAATCTAGGCCATCTGTGTAGATCAATACATCATGTTGCTATGGTGAGCATTTTTAATTTTTGACCATTTTTTCTGTAAATCATGTTAAATTGGTGTCAAATAGTTACAAATCCATGATTTTTCATGTTTTGCATGATTTTTTGGAGCTTCAATTTAGAGATTTGGTTGAAAACGACCAAGTTGTGGAAAATTGAAAAAAAAAAAAAATAAAAATTTCCCAATTTCCAGCAAATCGGTTGCAATCTTTCTGTCCAAACATAAAATCAGACATGTATGTAACCTGATCTAGTGATTCTTCTTTTTCTTTTGAATGTAGTGCTTGTGTTTTCACACATCTTCTTACATTTATAAATTATATGAATAAACTTTGAATATACTTGCATCAATTCAGTTAGACAATGCATAGATTAGAACCTCATACAAAGAAACCTATCATGTGCACTTGTTTTTTTGTAATGTTTTGATTTGTATGTATTGATGTCTTTTTTAACAATCACTGAAATTTCATTGAAAAATTCAACCAATTTCCAATGTTTCCTCATGTTTCCAACAACAAAGATACATTACGCGATATAACCGACATATCCCATGCGATAACCAATACGCATTTGTATCCCAAGGGTGCGATACGTAACGCGATACCGATATTTTGAACATTGCCCAAACCCAATAGATGTCTGATGTGCTGTAAAGAATAGGAATTTTTGAATCATCTGCTGTTTGGCTGTGAGGTTAGAAGAGAAATATGGATGGCTACTGTGCTCAGTCTTGCTGCGGGGTGTTGGCTGCTTGGGGTGATGTCGGTGGAATGCTTTGGAAGATAGGCCATGTGAATCTTTGGACATCTGGTTAGGAAAAATAATAATAGAACATTCAAAGGCAAAGAAGGCATCAGTTGGGGCTATTATGAACCAGATTTTCAGACTTCTGAAGTCATGGGCCAAACCAAAAGATAGCTTAAGGATAATTCCAACTGTGATAATGGTCTCCAAATGGGTGGAAGTTCTTCGACACCGGGAGAAACCCAATAAAGCAATAATTAGGTGGAAAGCTCCCCTGCTGGCTACATCAAAATAAACTTTGATGTTTACTAGTTTGGCAACTGTAGCCCAGCAGGCATAGGGTGCTGTTCGTAATCATAATGGTGGTGCCTTGGTCAAATTCTCAGTCCCAATCGGTATTAAAGATTCAAATTCTGCAGAGGCCGTGAGTCTTCTGCGAGAAATTAAGCTCATGTCAGAGATTATGGACTGGGTTGGCAAGTTAGGCCGAATTTAGAGAATCATGGGGTGGGATGTATGAGCAGGTTAAGGCTGTAAGTGGACAGTTCATTTGGGTCTGTTTAGTTTGTTATGGGCTATAAAGTTGCACTGACTTGGATGCCTAATATGGGACAGGTTTTGGGAGGAGATATTGGTTGGAGGAGAAAGTTACAGTACAGAAAAAAAGATTGAGTTAGAGATGTCGGTTTCTAAATTGGAGGAGAAAGATAAACTTACGTCAGAAGCCTCAAGCCTAACTGCTAACCAAATGGTTTGTTGCTGCCTTGCTGTTTGCTGTTACTGATTATGAACAATAGGGTGTTATATTCATGCTTGAAGCCTGTATTGTTGAACTTCCCAGAAAGATTTGTTGCTGAAAATTTCAACAATAGAAGGGAAAACGGAGGAGATTGAAGCTCTTGAAAAAGAGATTGCCAAACAAGAGCAACATGTTGATTCTTTGGAGAGGCTGTGTGAAATTCTAGATCTAAAGGAACGTCTTCATATGCAATTTGAGGAGAAGCAGAAGCTGTTTGAGGAGAAAAGTGCAGAGGTTAAAAAATAACTTATAACTAATTGATTCTTCTTCTTCTTCTTCTTCTAGTTACTAGTATTCACTGAATTTTTGCTCAACTATTGGACCTGTCTTCAGATTCAGGCATCACTTACCATGGTTGAAAACACAGTACAGAAGCAAGAAAACAATACAACTTAATGATACAAGGAAAGCAGTTGGAGTTGACGAAGCATTTAAAGGCAATTCTCAGCGGAATGTTCAGGTACCAATTTTTCCATTTTCCCCACATTTTATTTACTTATGGCAGATTTGTTCTAGTTTGGGAACTCAATGAATTTAATTAGGCAATTAATGAGATAAGATGAAAGTATGAGGTGGAGAAGCTAGAGATTGTTAATGCTGAGAAAGAAAAGGTCTGCTCCATTTTTAAATTGCTCAGTTGATCTTCATGTACTTTGGATTATCATTCATTTTTCTATATTATTTGAACCAAAATAGGCTGACACACTTATCGGGGAAATAGAAAGAAAATATGACAAAAAAAATTGCAGAAAATAAAGAAGCACATTGATGCTTACTACGTGTTCAGGAGAAACATGGTGCATTGTTAAGTAGTGAAGGCTAGTGTTGTAAATTTAGCATATCATACTTCATTATCCCAGACATTCTAAAAAATGCACCTAGATGTACTTTTTGAAATTGTGTCTCACAAGCCAACATCCTTTGGACTCTGCAGGCACTGCTTTCAACAATAGTCCATGAGTAGACTAGTGTTCATCATTCTTAATTTGGACTCTTCTATCCTGCATTTTGCCCATGAGTCAACATGGTAATGTGGAGTTTCCGCACTGACCATGCACATAATGTGGATCGCAATAGACGGGACCAGTTTAGACTCAGATGGTGGAAGAAGTTCCACTTTAGCTTTCCATTTTGTAGTATCCATTACAGGATTAGAGTCAAGCAATGCATTGACTTCTTGAATGGAACTTCCTATGTCAAAATCTATGCCAAAATATGTTAAATAAGTCTCAGGAGCATCTTCGGAAGATTTAAGGAAAGAGTCATGCACTAGACTCTCAATCATGTTCACTTCAAATATATCATCTGAGTCTGACGGTTGTTGTCCAGCATTGAAAACAATGAGTTTAATCTTCATGTTACCAAAAGACAACTTCATAACTCCATTCCTGCAATTTATGATAGCATTGGATGTGGCTAAGAATGGACGTCCCAGGATAACCCGAATTTGACTAGTAGGATTCTGGATAGGCTGAGTATCTAGAACGATGAAATCCACTAGAAAATAAAACTTATCAACCTGGATTAGAACATCCTCAATAACACCACGGGGTACTTTGACAAATCTATCAGCTAGTTGTAGTGTTATTTTGGTAGATTTCAGCTCACAAAGTCCTAGTTGCTCATATACAGAATATGGCAACAAATTAACGCTCGCCCCTAAATCAAGTAATGCCTTCTCAATCTTATGATCTCCTATGACACAAGAAATGGTGGGAGCTCCTGGATCCCTAAATTTAGGAGGGGTGTTGTGTTGAATTATGGAGCTGAGTTGCTCCGCAAGGAAAACCTTGTGAACTTCCAGCTTACGCTTTTGAGTGCATAAATCTTTAAGAAACTTGGTGTAAGTAGGGACTTGCTTGATAAGCATCAAGCAATGTAATGTTAATTTGCACTTGCTTAAACGTGTCCAATTAAAGTTGTTTCCTTTCTTAACTGGTGCCAGACATTGAGGAAAAGGTGCTTTAGGCACATAAGAGGACACATGAGTGGTTCCATTCTTAACAAGACTGAGTTGACTTCTTTTATGGCCCATATTATGCATTACGTTGTGTCTGGTATCCATATATGTCTTCCTTCTCTTATCTGTCATCTTATCATTCAGTTTCATCTCCATCCCGGTCATAGCGATATTCCTTTTGCTTATTTTATGACTACCCTAGCTACCCATGCTTTGGTAGCTATGCCTGTTGGAGAAGGTTCCATTAATCTCCGTCCCTTCAACAATTCAAATATCAACAAGATGAACCTGGTACCTGGTTAAGTTGTTGGGGATGTTGGAGGAGGTGAAGAAGCTGAAGAAGGTGATGCTTTGCCACAAGATGTAAACGTGGATGATTTTTTTAATGAGCTAGATTCAGATTCTAAGGCTGATTCTGATTATCAGCCTTCTGATTTTGATGAGAGACTGCGTTGTCTTGAGGAACAAGTGGCTCAGATTCATGTAACCCAACAATCACATTTCACATATATGCGTAAATATATGAGGCGCATCAATAGAGGTTTACATAAGAATGATCCATCTGTTCTTGCTCCTTCATCAGGATTTGACCAGTTGTTCTATTTGCTTTGGTTCTGTATTAATTTCTTTTGACTCTCTTTACCGTCTGTGAGTTTGGATGATAACTACTTGAACTACTTTCCTCTTGTAACATGATACTTGATGGTTATCTGATATTAATCTTTTTATCATGTTCTTTTCTATCTTATTTACTCTCTTATTATCTACATTTATCATTTATCATCTATTTCTTTCATTTGTCATGTTGTGACAAAAAGGGGAAGAATATTATGGGGAATAAGCTTGATTTGATATGATGATGTGGATGAGGAGTTTAATTGCAATTTTTTTTTCTACAATTTGCTTCTCCTGCTTTAAAGGGAATAATTGATTAAGGGGGAGAGTTGCATGGCGTGCACAGATGGTGCATGATTCTTTATTGATCATATGTTATTGAGCAATTGTTGACTAAATAGTGCATGATTCTTTATTGAGCATGTGTTCTTACTGAATATCTATTGCATGGCTCGTATTTTTGTTTTGTCACAAATTTGATAAGGGGGGAGATTGAAATTACTATGTTGGAAACCTTAAGTATAGTCAAATTTTGGTGTGCCAAACCAATTCGAGTTTGTATCATGCTTATGTATCAAGCTTGTGCTTTGATTTGCTTTGAATCTTTGATGATCGTGCTAAATCAATCTTGCCGATATCTATGATGAACTTGCCGAGATCTTCAAGCTGAAGAAAGTGTATGAGTTTCAAGTGTTGGTTGAAGACTCAACTTTCAAGAACCTAATCGCAATATTGCAGTTCAAGTTCTGTAACCGAAAACGTTCAAGAACTCAAGTCCTAATTGAAGACTAAGTTCGATACGTTGAGTTCAAGCTTCGAATATCGCAAGAATTAAAGCTGCTGATGTGATCGGTAGTTTGATGGTTCACACGTTTTATCTCGCAAGTAAGGTATGAATGACTTGGATTGACCTTAGGGCATGTTACGTTCATTTCATACTTGGTATCGGTCATTTTATAGGTTAATAGGTTGTTTTTTTCGACTAGCCCTAGCACTGGCTTGACCAGTTCTAGAATTTTCTTGACCAGTCTAGGATTTGTTACAATTTTTTAGAATTTTTCTGTTGGTCCTTAACCAGTCTTGGAAACTACTCTGTTGGTCCTTAACCAGTCTTGGAAACTACTCGACTAGTCCTAGAATTCGAGTGAACAGTGCTCAACCGGTCGTGCAGGGCTCGAGTCAAATTACAACAAGCATTCTGGCCCCACTTGACTAGTCGTGTGTAGTCCATGACCAGTTGAGCAGGCCACTCGACCAGTTGTGGGACCCATAAGGGCAGTCGAGCACTTGCTAAATCTTATTGCGCTAGAATTGTCGAAAATCTGTTGGACCTAAGGCCAGTCGAGTGAATGGATTTTTCACCTATAAATAGCACTCGAATTTCAGAGTTTTCAATTCAATTCTAATTATTTTTAAGCAATCACTCTGAGATCATTTTGTGTTCATTCTAAGCTATTTTGTGCATATTTTAGATTCTTTATAAGTAGCTCTTGTTACTTGATTTTAGATCTCTATTCCAATTTAATTTTGAAAAGTGACATTTGATTTACTCTTTCTTGAGATTGAAATCAAATCAAGCTAGCCCATGTTGATTTAAATTAAAAATCATCTAGACCTAGAACCCTATACACTTGTGGGACTGAACGTTGAACATCTACATCGTCATCAAGTTGGTTCTAACGGGCTACTTCAGAATCTTCATGCAGATAACTGTTTCCTTTTCTGTAATTCCATTTTGTTTGGTTTATGAGTTAAGCTAGAAAATCTCATTTAGTTTTTTCTGAGTTCAGCTAGAAAATTTCGGAGTGTGGGGTTGTGATTGTGTGAGCCCACTTAAAATACAAATGTGAAGGTTTTAGGTGAACCTTGAAAAACCTATTTGATTTGTGAACGCTAATATCCCGAGGGAGTGGATATTAGGAGTGGAGTAGCTGTGTGGTTGTTTTCAAATAGTTGGTGTACACACATGAACCACTATAATTCTCTGGTGCTTGGTGGATGTTTGATTTATTTCATTTTGTGGTTTAAGATCGTGGGATGTATTTGTGGATTTGAATGTTGTAATCTTTGTTTTTCAAGCATTATGTGGTGAATGTTGTAATAGATTAGTTCTTATTTCTTTCACCTCCATTTGAGTTTGAGTTTTTGATACTCACCCACGTTCTAGTAAGGCTGTCCTGCCATAAACCGTAGGTTTTTGGTGTTAGGTTGTCCTTAGAACCAAGTTTGTATCAACCTCTCAATACTTAATTTTAGAAGTTGCTTTCTATTGTGCTATCAACTGTTTATTAAGTCTTTATTTTCGCGCTTTATTTTTAAATTTGGCATTGTCCTATTCACCCCCCTAGGACATTTAGCTTGGCCTTTTTAGAGTGTCAGTTCGATGAGCCCTGCTACTCGGCGAGGTCGTTCACTTACTCGTATTACGACTTCCTCAGGTGGACCTGGCCTTAGATTTTTCCATAACAGAAGCCCCCTACTCTCTGAATTCGAGTTCGAACTCAGGGAGTAAATGCATGGGGAAATGATCCGTTGCACCCTCTGTTACGAGGAGTCGATATAATTGAAACGTACGGTCGCAATTATGATCCTCTATATTCGAGGCGGTGTGTCACGATGGCTCGATGACTGCAAGCCTGTAGTTGTCGAACACGTGGCGAAGGTTATGGATCTGAATCGTTGAGGTAGTTATGGTGTTGCCGCGTGGACTTCAAAGGACAGAATAGAGACATTATGGCTACTCGATGCCAATAGCACATGGCTCGGTTTGTTCGAGCTAATGGCCTGCCACCACGTACTTCGTGTGCTCGGCCCGGAGGCACTTCGATTTCGGAGACAACTGTTCGTCATGATTGTAGACGGTAACCTTGGGCTATATGAACTATTCTTCCCTTCCTCAGAGTAACTCTCTCTCTCTCTCTCTTTTTCTTTTTTTTTTTTAGTTAGCTTATTAGTACACACCCATGTCAGTACACACACTCCATGTTAGCCACCCTCGCTAGGGATCGATACGAAGACCTCAAGTGTTGAAACGAGGTATCTCCACTCAGTCTCCTCAGAGTAACTCTACTTTCATACTTTTGGAAGGCGGTTGTTGTGGAAGTTCCTCGGAGCAGGCTATTTCCGGTGAGTTTTTCCTCCTTCCGGCCTTCTTTCGCCGCATATTCTGATGATACCTGGTTTACGACGAGCTGAGAGTCGCACTTGACATTCAGAATTCGGACCCCCAGGGCAGCTGCTAATCTGAGCCCAGCCAACAGAGCTTCATACTCTGCTTCTTTGTTTGAGGCTCAGAATCCGAGCCTTATCGCGTACTAAACAGTCGTCGCATAAGACGCGACTAGCACGATCCGTGCTCCTCGTTTTGAGTTTGATGAACCATCTACGAAAAACGTCCATTTATCCTCTGCTTTAGTCTCCCCAGCAGGCTAAGGGATAGGGAGGATCGCAAGGCTTTCTTCCGAGCACATGGGTCCGTCTGAGCTGGATGACTCAGTCTCACTATTTTGAGTGGTGAACTCCGCTATAAAGTCAGCCACCGCCTGGCCCTTGATGGCTGTCCTTCGTTGATATTCGATGTTGAATTCACCGAGCTCAACTGCCCACTTAATAAACAATCTAGACACTTCAGGCTTCTGTAGTACCTGTCGAAGGGGTTGATCTGTGAGGACAATTATTGAGTGCGCCTGGAAGTATGGGCGTAGCTGACGAGCCGACACAATTAGAGCTAGGGCGAGCCTCTCCATATCTGGATATCTTGTTTCTGCTAGGACCAACGCCATGCTGAGATAGTAGACAGGGTATTGTTTTCCTCCAGACTCTCTGATGAGTGCTGCGCTGACGGCCGAGGGGGAAATGGCTAAGTAGAGAAGCAACGGTTCTCCTTTCTCTAGTTTATACAGCAACAGGGGTGATCCCAAATACCGCTTTAGTTGCTGGAAAGCTTGCTCGTAGTCAAGAGTCCATTCTACCTTCTTACTACCCTTCAACTGCTGAAAGAAGGGGAGGCACTTGTTCGTAACTCTGGAGATGAAGCGGTTGAGCGCGGCTGCTCTTCCCGTGAGGCATTGGATCTCTTTGATAGTCCGAAGTGAGCTCATGTCCAGGAGAGCTCTTATCTTTTCCGGATGAGCCTCGATTCCCCTCTGGCTGACTTGGAAGCCGAGGAACTTGCCTGAACCCACAATAAACGCACATTTAGTCGGGTTCAGTCTCATCTGATACTTGCGAAGGATATAGAAGGTCTCGAACAGATCCGAGGTGTGGTTGGATAATCTAATGCTTTTCACTAGCATGTCATCGACATAAACTTCTATGGTCTTACCGATTTGTTGGGCGAACATCTTGTTCACCAATCGTTGATAGGTTGCCCCTGCATTCTTTTACCCAAAGGGCATGACCTAATAGCAATAGAGTCATTTATCTGTGATGAATGTCATCTTTTGTTTGTTCGAGTGCATAACTATCTGGTTATAACCGGAGTATGCATTCATAACGTTAAGAGCTCGTGCTCAGCTGTGCTGTCGACCAGTTGGTCGATCCTCGGGACAGGGAAGGTATCTTTTGGGCAAGCCTTGTTGAGGTCGGAGTAATCTACGCAGATGCGCCACTTTCCGTTGGCCTTTTTGACGAGCACAACGTTGGTGATCCAGTCAGGGTAGTGGACCTCTTCTATGAAGCCAGCGTCGAGGAGATTGCAACCTCCTCGGCAATCGCTGCATATCTCTCGGGCTCGAAAGCCCTTCTCTTCTACTTGACTAGTTTGTGCTCTGGATCCACATTCAGCCTATGGACCATAACTTCAGAAGCGATGCCCGACATGTCTTGGTGGGACCATGTGAAGACACCTTTGTGCTGTCGCAAAAAATTCTGCATCTCATTCCGGTGATCGGCATTCAAAGATGATCCGAGCTGGACTGTTCTAGTTGGATCAGCGTCATCGAGCGGGAGGATTAAGAGGTCCTCCACAGGGGAACTCTTCGTTGAGGTGTCTTCTCTAAGGTCGAGCATACCAATTGTGAGGGCCTGCTTTACTGAGCATTTTCTAACTGCTATGGAATAGCAACGTCGAGCTTCTTGCTGGTCGCCTCTGACATAGCCAATTCCCCCAACAGCAGGGAAATTCATCATCAGATGGTATGTGGATACCCCCGCCCTCATGGCGTTAAGAGATGGTCATTCAAAAATGACAGTGTGTACCACCAGAAAGTCCACCAACAAGGTGACTTGATTCTGTCCTTCTCCTACTTTGACCGGAAGAGAGATCGTCCCTTTCGAGATAACTTTATCGCCTGCGAAGCCATGCAACGGGGTCCGAATAGGTCGGAGGCATGATCTATCAATGCCAATCTTGTTGAATGCCTCAGAGTACAAGATGTCGACCGTGCTCCCCGTATCAACCAAGATGCAGTACACCTTACGATTGGATATTGTCATCGTGACTACCAAAGCATTGTCATGAGGATGCTGAATTCCGCACGCATCATCCTCTGTAAATGTAAGATTGCACGTACTCACTTGGAGCTCCTTTCTCGGCCTGTTAGCTAAGTGGATATAGTGCTCGGGGTAGATGCTTCGAGCATGAGCTTTTCGGGCTTGGTTTGAGTCACTGCCTCCGGACGGACCTCCGTATATCATCCGGATCTTAGTACCATCGTCCCTAGCTCTGCCTGGTTGCTCGTCCTTCCGAGCCTGTCTTTCTTCTTTTATGTACTGACATAAGTGACCCTTGCGGATGAGGGTCTCAATCTCCTTCAAGTCGATGCAATCACTGGTGTTATGCCCATGGTATGAAAGTGACAATATCTGCGCTTGTCTTGCTGACCTGCTTCCGTCTTCATGCAGATCAACCAATGTAATAGCTTTCTGTCTCGGATCTCCAATAGGATCTGTTCTGGAGATGTGTTGAGAGGAGTATACGATCTGAAGCGGTTTTTGGGTTTTCTACTTGGCCTTTGGCCGTGGGATCCATTCTCATCTAACCTCTTCTTGCTCGTGCTAGGTTTGAATGGGGCATCCTTGCGCTTCGTGTCTTTGGGTGAATGCTCTGAGCCTTGGGCACTTTTTCACAGCTAAAGAACTCCTCAGCATTAGTATACTTCTGGGCTCGATTTATGAGATCGCTCAGAGTGGCCAGGGGGTTCTTCCCTATCGAAAAGAGGAACCTCCCGTCTTTGAGTCCGCTGATCATTGCGGTTAGAGCCATCTTGTTGAAGTAATCGTCGACTTGCAAAGCCTCTTCGTTGAATCGAGAAATGTAGTCCTTCAACGATTCCCCACTTTTCTGTTTGAGGGTGAGTAGATGAGTTGACGGTTTTCGACTCTTCTTCTCGACAATGAATTGCGTTAAGAAAGCTTTACTGAGCATGGCAAACATGTTGATTAATTTCGGCTTGAGTTGTCGGTACCAGCTTCTCGCAACCCCTGTTAGGGTTATGGAGAATGCTTTGCACATCATCACCTCTGATGTCGACTGGATCTGCATCCAAGAACAATAAGATTCCATGTGTTCTGTTGGGTCCCCGGAACCTGAATATTGAATGATGGGGGGCATCCTAAACCTTGAAGACATTGCTGAGTCCATGATTTCACTAGTAAACGGAGGCTCGGTCTCCTCCATCATCGCTTCTACTACAGCTGGAGCCTGCATCTGGTGATCTCGGTGCATGCTCTTGATCTGGTTTCGGAGTTCTTCAAGCTGAGCTTCCCATGGGTCTTTGTTTTCAGCGACAGTTTCGCGAGATGCCTCGACCTCGGGCGTTCTGCCCCTTCTCCTCCTTTCTAACTCATGGCGGAGGTCAATTGGGGCTAATGCGGAGGTCTTGGACACGTAAGTCGGTGCCCCGGTTGCTGTATTTCGTGTGTGAGTTGGGGTCCGAGCTGATATACCCCGGGACGCTCCTATTTGTGAACCTACAAGAACGAGCTGCTCTGTTGCCACTGGAGCGACCTCCCCTTGATCGGGGGGTGGTTGCTGTCTTGTCATATGATGCTTCATTTGGTTGATCTCGTTGACCAATGTCAGCACTTGGTTTTATAGCGCATGGTACTTGCCTCCTCGGCTCCGAGTTCGTTGAGACAGTCCTGTTGGGGCTGATTCGACATGGAGTACATAAGATGAGTGTCATTGACCAGTGGGCTATGGTTTTGCCACTGCTACTGGGAGTGCTTTCTTCCTTCCCTTAGCCAATTCTAGTAAAGTTACAAAGACTTTTTAACTGCTTCCCTCAGACGGTGCCAAAATGTTGATACAAAAATCTGGCTCACCCTAGCCAAGCTACGAGCACTCGCGTCGAGCCCTGTAAGCCTGCATAGGAGAAGGACAAAGGAGACCCTTGCTAGAGCAGGGGACCCTCCGATGCCAAAGTCAGGATAGGAATCTGGGTCTATGTAGTGCTAGTGGGTTTCGGGTGAGAGATTTTGCGTACTTGTTCCTGTGGGTTTGATTCCTACTTATACCTTTCAATTAGAGTGAACGTGTCCGTCATTCTCGGCACGATCTTGGCCTCTAACCACTAACAACGTGCATGTTGATATTGGCGGTTATTTCGAGATCGTGCGCTGGCAGTTACTCCTCGTGTGTTATTGGGGATGATTCCCTAGTATGATCACAGGTTGCGTCTCTATCCGAGCTGACCTCTTGGTTTTAGGAACCATGCTCCTGCTGCCCGAACTGATTGATAGGTTTAACATCGGCACTAAGAGTCAGGGCTGTGTTTGAGCTCAGTTTGGACATGCCGAGCTAAGTGTCGGTTTGATGAGCCCTGTTACTCGGCGAGGTCGTTCACTTACTCGTACTACGATTTCCTCAGGTGGACTTGGCCTTAGATTTTCCCATAACAGTAATGTCAACAATTGAAAACTTTTGGGGAGCCCTCCATAATGCTTATATGTCATTTGAACAATTCATAATATTATTAATGCTAGGATAAATTATAGGCACAAATATCATGTTAATACAAACATCATCTCATATGTCCATTGATTTTTCAATCCTCACTATTTTGTGTCGTTGATCAGACTGACTTTTTTACTCCTATCCTATTGCGATATTGAGAAACTAATGGATGGAGTCAATTTCTTAGCAGCATTTTTGTGGGCCACACAGCTTCTAAGGGCCCACATAGCTTATGACCACAAGGATTTCTCATGGCCCACTCCATCCATATGCCGAGACAAAATGCAGGCATAGGGCCTAAAGATTAGGCCCATTGATAATTTGATGGGCCACACCAAGGGAGTTTGGAGAGTGAGAGTTGCCATATATATATATATTATTTCTAATCATATGGTCCACTTAAATCAAGAATGAAGTTGACTATTAAATGGCCTTATCCACAGTCCATTCATTTTGCCCAATAATTTCAGAGCACGAGTTTTAAATATAAGGCAAATCCAAAGCTGTACACGAGCAGAGTTAGCTCGGTAGCTCGCTCGACTCGACTTGAGTCGGATCGAAGCTGAGTTCGAACCAAGTCGAGCTGATTTTTGGAGCTTGAAACGACCCTTCTCACATTGGTGAATAAAACAGAATGCAAATGTTTACATTGCTAAAGACACTTGGATTTTTGGAAGAACATTACTGCAATTCCAATGGCTAAAATTGAGACAGAAGCAGTGGAAATGCATTCTTTCATCCATTGTCTCCATCCTTGAAAGATGAAACAGGTCCTCGAGATAAAGAATGAACTCCAACTCTATGTCATCAGTCTTTTTTGTCAATTTCACATAAGACGCTGAGCTGACATACACTTAAGCCGCATTCTAACACCTTTGCTGCAATCAGGGGAAGTGTTCCAGCTAGATTAATAGTAAAAGCCGGGATAACGAAAGAAAGAAAAGGAAAAAAAAAACCTTCCATAATCTGAATTTTAACTCTTACGCGGCTAAAGTTCCAACTTTTACCTAATGATCGGTGCTCAATTCTGACAAAATGAGCCTGTGGTTTGGTACTCAAGACCACTGGACTGTTGCGTTGCACCCTAGATGGACTTTCCTAAAATTTCCTCCACATGACGATCTTATCCTTTTTAATTTGTCACCAATAAGTAGATAGTTAAAACCAAGACAAGCTGCTTGACCATCCGATCTGGGAGATTTTTGGGGCATGGTCTATCCATAGTGGAATGCAACATCCCAATGGTTTGTCCTACCAGATTATGTGTTTCACTTGTTAGAAGTTAAAACTGTATATACTATGCTGCGATTTTGGTCACATGTCATATAATTCCTCCCCGTGTTGGCTTTGATTAACTCCATGGAACTATTTTTTCTGAAGCTGAAGCTGAAATGGTCATTTGCTCAGATTTATTGAGAAGAGTGGTTTTTTCTCATTTGCTTAAGGTGTAATTTCATAATTTGTTTGATAATAATTGCTGTGTTATGGTGTCCCTCATACAGTTTAAGCCATATGAAGAGATCCAGCAAGAAGGAACGTAGAAGGACAAGAAGAAAGGATGAGAAGAAAGAAGCTGAAAGGATGAGAAGAAAGAAGCTGAACAAGTTCAAAAAGAAAGGAGTCCAAAGGACTTGGAAGAGATCCAACAAGAAAATACCAACCTAGGTGATATGGAGGACATCTTCAAAATAACTCCATCCAAAAAGACAGAAATTGTTGAATATAGACCTTGGTCTGACCTTCCAACAGATCTTCTAGAGTTGATCGCATTGCATTTCTTTTGAGCAGATTTTGTTCATCTGATCTCCTCCTGTAGAAATTGGCGATCAATTGCCCCACCGAGCCTAATCACAAAACAGCATCTCTTTTCTCAGTAGTCATGGCTTGCCATTTCTCAGAAATTACTCGCCATGGCTCATGTATTTTGGGAAAGACGATGGCATGTGTAACTTCTTGAATCCTTTGTACAATGAGAGATATTTCATCAATATCCCAGAGCTCCCTGGTTCAACAATTTGTTTCTGCAAGGATGGTTGGGTATTCATGTATAGAGGCAACAGCTCTGTGTTCCTTTTCAATCCCTTTATCAAATCAAGGATTGAACTCAACAGCTCTGTGTTCCTTTTCAATCCCTTTATCAAATCAAGGATTGAACTCCCAGATTTGGAATATCACCACTTCAATTGCATCACCTTCTCAGCCACACCTACTTCTTCAGATTCCACAATTTTTGCTATTGACTCTATTGCTACTTCTGCTTCCATATAGATTTATCATCGTGGGGACAGGTATTGGCCTGAGTACCTTTTTGATACTAATTTGCCATTCTCGTTATCCTACTCAAATCCAGTTTTCAAGGATGAGGTTTTCTGTCTTGGGACATAATGGGGTATTGGGGGTCTTTGATCCAAAGCTAATCACTTGGACTATTCTTGCCAAGCCCAAGCCACTGAAATTCTGTAATTGTCGTGAAACACCTTTATGTAAGTGGGAATATTATTTGGTAGAATCGAGAGGGGAGCTATTAATGGTGGTTGTTGGTTTTTCTGGGACTCCAGTTCATGTTTTTAGACTGGAACCTTCAGGGATGGAGTGGGTGAAGATGGAAACCCTGGAAGATCGATTACTATTTGTAGGTCGATGGACTTCTCTCTCCTCCACAGCATTAGGGAAAGGGATGGAAAATAAGATCCATTTTCCTATTGTCAGCGGTGAAGATTGTGTTTTCTACTCGCTTAAGTACAGTAGATGCTATCCTAACATAGATTTTTATGTGTGAAGAATATATTTATAGCACTTGGATTGAACCGAGGTGGTTTCAACCTTCAACTGAAGAGCTCGATTGGAGTCGAACCTTAGAGTAGGACAAGGGTCTCAACAGAGTAAAAATATTCTTTTATTATTTATCTCATTTAGCTACAATCTGGTGAATTCTGCAATTTGACTTTTTGAACATAAATTCTGCAATTTGATAAATTGTATAAACCTGCAAAGCCTTGGTTGGTGAATGGTTTGCATATTATATAGGCCAAATGTTTGTAATGGTAAGGCCCAAAAGGTGCCCAGAGCTGCTGATCAGGGAAGTGTACTAGGTAACTCAGTACGCCCCATTGTATCATTATTCCCTCTGTTTTCAACCTGATTTTTGGCAACAGGGTTCTACCTGGAATTCCAACCTAAATGGACAGCTTGGATCTCACATGAGGCCATATGCCGGTGCCTTCTATGGAGCTGTGTAACACATATGTTGGGATCAGAAACCTGACCCTACATGTATATATATACAGAGAAGATTCGATTCATGCCCATGCCTACTTACAAGGACTTTGTCATGTGGGGCCCCCCATCAATGTTATTGTCCATCATCATGTGGGGCCCATCTTCAATATCTACCATCCATCAATATTAACTGCTAGAGTTGGTGATGAGCTAAGTTAGCTCAAGAAACTCGCTTGACTCGACTCGACCCAGTGGGACAAGTCAAGGTGAGTTATATTTAGGAGCTCAAGTCAGAAATGAGTCGAGGTTAAGCACTGGGTCACTCGACTCGACTCACCTTGAAACTCGACTTGACTTGCTGTTATAAGTACTTGAACAAAAAAAAAAAAAAAAAAAACTAATCATTCCAACTTACTTGGATGACTGCCCCCCTTTCTTGATTCTTCCTAAAACCCTAACCCTGTCCAATCCTCATTCCTCATCCATTCTCTTCCCCTTTCTTCCCAAAGCAAAAACCCTAACCCATCTCTCTCTCTCTCTCTCTCTCTCTCTCTCTCTCTCCACCATCCTGACCTGTGACCAACAACTGCAAGCAATTGAGAAGTTGCGAACTCCAGCGAGCTTGGGTCTCTTCTCCCAATCCCTCTCATTCTTTTTCTTCCTCTTCTTCTTCTTCTTCTTCTTCATTTTTTCATTTTTTTCTTCATCTTTGCAGTGGCTAGAGGTGGGCATCGAGTCGAGTCGAACTGGATTGGGTCTAACTTGACTCGATCCAAAACTTTCAATGCCCTGACCCGAACTCGATCCGATCCGGAATTGAGTCCAGGTCCTTTGACTCCATCCGATCTGTCGCATTGTTGGCCTGACCCAAACTGAGTCTGACTTGGTCAGGGAAACTGCGTCGAATCGGGTTGGGTACGGTTCGAATCGAATCCTCTATTTCAATGGTAGACGTTCAACCTCCCACCGCTTTTTGCAGTGTGGTCCACTTGATCGTTAGATCTGTCTTATTTTTCGGCTCAAGCCTTAAGACGAGCCCGCCAAATGGATGGATTGTTTGGATATAACACATACCTCATGATGGGACCCACAGAATTTGCTGACGTCAATACACCATCTAGCTTGGTGCGTTGGTACACCTGCCAATCTGCTTCACGTTTGTACGTTGAGAGGGGTTATGGGTTACCCTCCTATTAAAATATTCATGATCATTTTTTGGGCCCACCGAGGTGTGGTTCACAAATCCAGACCATCCATTATGTGTGTCCCACTTGGATGAGGGGTCAGACCAAGTTTCAAATGCATCCAAATTTTAGGTGGTTCCTACCAAGTGCTTTTATATGTTTTAGGAATGTCTTCACATGATTTTAGATGGTATGGCCCACCTGAGTTCCATATACGGATTTGGGATATCCCATAATTTAAAGGGGACCCATCAAATGCACGGTGTTGATGTTCGACACGCATCACGGTGGGGGCCCACACAGCTCAACCTCATGGGAAGTTCCCATGCTCTCGACCGCATAGAACCATTTCCCTATCTCTGTGTCAAAGCTCGGTGCTTGATGCACCTCGAGCCATGAGCTGAGAGGAGGGATTGGCTACTCTCTTGCCACTGGCCAATGGCTGATGGTCGGTGCTCTGTGGACCCACCATGATGTATTTATTTCATCCATGCCATCTATCTATTTTTCTAGATCATTTTATGGTATTAAATAAAAAATGAGGTATATCCCAATCTCAAATGGACAACATTATAGGAAATAGTGTTGAATGAACATTGTGCGGATCGGATCCCAGATCAGATCGGTCCAGATTGGTAACTGATCCGAACTTCACTTGATGTATGGTTCGATCTGAGTGGACCTACTCGATCCGACCCGATCCTGGCCTTCGGTTCGGATCGGATCAGGTCAGATCCGTCAAATTAGGTCGGATTCTGCCCAGCTCTAGCAGTGACGCAGCAAGCTCGCAAGTCTACTAAGGCTAGATATGCCAAAAATGTGAAAACCCTCTCGACATTGAGTCTCTCTCTCTCTCTCTCTCTCTCTCTCTCTCTCTCTCTCTATATATATATATATATATATATATATATAGATATATATATATATGCACGTATGTATTTATATATTTCATCTTGAAGTTATCCGTCTTCTGGTATTTTATTTTTCTTTTCAGTTTGATTCTTCACCACTTCAAACCCTGACTCATGCTTTCCACAATGCTGGGGGGTAGTTTGTATGGTAGAAGTGGGGCCCATAGGTGATGAGGCAGTGATTTAAACCATCAATTTCATGGCCTAGATGTAGATGGCCAAATGCCAATGTAGAACCCTTGGGTGAATGTGATCCGTTGGTGTATTTTCATTCTTTAACCTTCTAATAAATCTCCACCATTCAATGGTTATGATTCTTCCAATCTAACAAATATTTGGGGCGAGGGCTTTTGATGATGTTGTTCGTAATAACTCTAAAAAAAGATGGCGTTGTCTGTAATATTAACAGTTTGGAACACTGAACGGTGGGCCCTACTGCTGCGAACTTATATTGGAAATGGTATCGTGCGAACTCCGTGCTTGGGCATTGCATGGTAATTTTTGATGGTAATGAAAATGGTACCTTTTAAGTCGCGAGATTCCTATTTTCTCTATGATGGGTTATGTTGTCGTCCAAATGCATTCTTGTTACTTATTTGAGTTGGTGGCTGTGTAGGCCGAGTCCACCTCTTAGGAACTTGGACCATTCATTTAATTGGCCCACCTTCAGTTGGTGTTGCCATGAAAATCTATTTCAATAGACGACTTGGGAACCTGGATACACCCTACTGATTTTTCGTCGTTGGTAGTAGTAGAGCCTCGAAAGAGGCTACTTCTAAACTGCACGACTCTCAACATTCTCTTTGAGGGGGAGTTCCAAAGCAATTCAATTTCTGATGGTAGTGGCTTCTGCCTCCCTTTTCTTCCTTGTTTTTCCCATCTTCGAGCTACTGGAGCATATTTCATGTTTGGGTTTTGGCTCTATCATCATGTTTTTTAGATTTCTCTTTTCATAGTTCGTTGTTGTAAAAGTATGGCACATAAACTGTGTAGGGCCCACCCAAAATTGTTTGTTCCCATAGTTTTCTTATATTTAACCTGGATTACCACCTCCCGCTTTCCCTTGAAAAACAAAAAAGAAAAAAAGAAAAAGAAAAAGAAAGGGTGAATTGCATTCTGCCAAAACTATCAAAAGTATTCTTTGCTGGTACCCGAAAGGAAACCATTAACGATTAGGGCACAAAAGGTAGAAAAACAAAAAGAAAAGCATTTTGCAATTGTTCTCTTTGGCCGACTGTAAAAATTCCTTTTTTGTTTTATTTATATTGAAGAGGAAAAAGTCATTTCATATGGAAGGCAGAGGTGTTACCCATTTTCATAGGATGAACCCCTCCCTTTAACAATCGCCTGATCATATTAAGCACCATTGTGCAAGTAGCTAAATGGGCGACTGATTTTATTAGATCTCGGCCACATACGATCAATTTTTGACATACCTACCTATCTTGGCGCTTGGGGTTGTAGCTATTTGCTTTGAATTGAGCCGCGTGAGAATGCCATGATGTATATCTTTCATCAAACCCATTAATTACAAAAGTGTAACTCATTGTGGTGAAGTTACGAGAAAAATCAACCTTATCCAAAACTCAGACATGCCAAGCCACTCGAACTTAGGAGATTTAGGGGCAATTTTACATTTTTCCATGGGTATGGCTTGTTGATGTCTCCTACAGAACTAGTATTTTGTATATATGTGGTTCAAATAGAGCTCTCCCGAATAGATGAGGAGCTTACATGTAAGGTGTTTCATGTGCAGCTGCGTAAAACAGGTGTTGAAGACTATTCAGTCTATGATCCATGTTGGAGAAAGGGAAATAAATAAAATCTCCATGAGGCACAGCATAATGTTTGTGTGTAACATCCGTCCATCAGTTTCTCCAGCCCATGTTAGTATATTAGCTCAAAATTGAGATGGATCCACTACAAGAAAAATGACCTTTATCAGTGGTCAAAAGTGCCAGTAAATGGCAAAAAAAGCGCCAGGAAAACCTTTACCAGCACTCAGACAAGTGCCGAAAAAGGGGTGTGTTAGCAAAGGATTTTCAGGTGCTTATCAACATTTACCGGCGCTTATGCTGGTTGCCGTGATTGAGTAGACTTTTCTGGTGCCTATTCTCCGTTTACCAGTGCCTCTAGTGTCCACCGCTAATTGCTGGAAAAGCGCATGGGAAAGTTGATAAAGCGCCGGCAGAAGTCCGTTCAAGCGCTGGTAAAAGTGTTCCAAAGCACAGTTTCTAACGACATTTAATCACGGAAAAAGTGCCGATAAAAGTCTTCCAAAGGGTTGTAGAGGTTTGAGATGCATTAGTTAAAAGCTGTGCAATCCATGACGCAAGCCAGTAAATATACACACACACACACACACACACACAATTCAATCGGAACCTATATTTTTTTAAAAAATATTTGAAACCTAAAAAATGTTGCAATACAATTAAAAATGAATATTAAACAAAAATTATATTACTTTAGAATAAAAATATATATAATATTTACAACAATAAGTTCAAAATGATCTTGAATACATTAAAAAATAAAAATCCTCCATGTGGTCCACTCCTAGCTTGACCACACTACTGAACGAAACATAGACGACCGGAATGGTTGCCTTTTCATCGAACCACTTCATGCATGTGCTTGTCTAAGAACATGGATGGCAATCGGTGGTTCTGAAACAACAGGAGAGATCATCCACCATCATTATCTTCTTCTTTTTTTTTAAAAAAAAAAATTGTAATTTTATTGAAGAAAAAAGTGCCAAGATGGTGCGAAAGCTACAACCCTAAGACTCATCATCAATATTTCAAGAACAAAAAACAGAGAAGGGGAAAAATCAAGATTGAGATCTAATTAAAACAAACCTGCAAATGACTCTTTACTTCATTGTTAATCAGCCCCTCAATCTTCATCAGTTCTCTGATATGGTCAGGAGTAGCAATTGCACAAAAATAATAAATTATAAATACTAACTATAGTCCAAAAATCAGGTTCATGGAAAGATCAAATTTTCTGTGAATTAATTTAATATTTTACATTTTCACATATTCAAGAAAGCAACGCTTATAAGAGAATAGATCAATATCAAGTATGCCATGCAGATTGAATGTTATGACTTAATATAAATTTTCATATTTACATTTTTAGGAATAGTTTCTTCTATTTTCTACATCTTATGATGGTTTGATCTGCTTTGAATTTAGCTATCTTTTCCTTTTTGGCCATCCAAAATATCCAAAATATAAAAGAATACTCTTACAATTTTAACAACCTACCAATTTTCTCTTTTGCAAATTCAATTGACATATGGGAGAGCTACAACTATGATTTTACTTACCTTTCTCGGTGTTATAAGTCCATTTGCTTTATCATCAACTATCATACTGTAACCTATCCTGAAGAAAAGTTTGATCTTGCTGGTTGAACATCCCAATAAATGAGGCCAACTTCTGATTGCATGGTCGATACTCACTTTTGATACCTGATGGAAAAATAAATAAATAAAATTTTTCCTAACAACAGCTCGTTTTTATACAGCACCCATGCCGTACCCATTAATACAGGGAACAGAAGAGAGCACCAGTATTTTTGTAGTGATTGAGAAAAAGTTGCAAAAGGGAATACAATATTAAGGAAATATGTGATTTTTTAATTTTTTAATTTTTTCTTTTGAGTGAGAGATGACAACAATTTATCTCTCTCAAAACAAGAAAAAAAAAAAAAACTTACTATACTTTCTTAGTTAACATCCTTAATCCTTACCCCTAATTGTGCCTTCGCAAGAAGCTGCCACCCTGATTTGAATAGGCATCTTACATCCAAATCACTAATACAAGTCAAACGTTATGGAAACTCTGTGTTATATTGAAGCACTGAAGATTGGTAGGAAAAAAAAATCACAAACATCCTCATGCTACAATTTGAAACAACATCCAAATATCTTTCACACTATTCATAAACGCGGAAGCAAGAATAGGAATCATAAAAGCAAAAAACTTTCACTGAATTTCTCCTTGAATATAGTTAGTAATTCCCTTTTACAATCACACAATAACAATGTTTAGAAAATCAAAACATGAACAAACCAAGTTTTAAATACTTGTGTTAGTCACTCAAAACAAACATATAATTGAAACTTATAATGTTGAATACACGGTCAATATAAGCATTACTATTTGGATGATAATCTTGGCACACTTATGTGGGATCCATGTCTTTGTTGTCCACTCTATATGGCCTAGATTTATATGGGGACTCAACAAAACCTAGGAAAAATGGCTAACTAAACTCAACAAAATATGTCCCCTTAGCAGAGTCGGTACGTGTGTAAAGCTCTACGATTTTTTACGATTTTGGTCAAGGGGTTCTTTAGAAAATTTTCACTAAAAAGATGGATTGTCAATAAACTGACATACGTTAAAATCTAGCCTTTGATACCAAAAAATGATGTAGGGATATGTAATGGCCTAACTCTATATGCATGTATAATTTGGATGACGAGATTCAAATAAATAAATTAATCAACCAAATGTTTTCAATCAAAGGGATTAGACAAATTTCAACACAGAGATGAAATCATTCTGTCAGGATCATGCTCCTTAGCATAAGATTACATAAACAATAAAAATGGAGGACCTAAGGATATAAGGAGAAATTCAGTCCACGGTCAAATTTTGATCTGATTATACTAACTAGTCATCCCTCCTTTTCGTTTAAACCAAAAGGGAATGTCCAGAGGAATGAAATGTATAAAAAGAAGGGGGGTTCGTGTAAGACCCGTATCTTACACCGTACCGTTCCATAGGCTCTGCGGTCCTCATGGTCGAATTTCGGCAACCCACGACCTATATCCAACGTTTGCGCATGATCCTAAGCTGAGTCTTGCATATTGGAGTCGGCTTGATCTGAGACTTGTACCAGTGCGACCGCACCGTCACCGCGGTTCCAACGCCCCGTCTCGCGCGGTGAGGTGATACTCATGCCAGGAGATGTGGGCCCGCGTTCAGTTCGAGGAAAATGCCGCACGTTGTAAATTTCGAGAGAATCTCTACGACATGTCTCATTAATCACATCAATCATAAGTTAAGTACATCCCATTACAACCCATCACTCACCCTTACCTCTCCTTATCCAAAGTCAAAGCAACTCATGCTTAACCTTCCCTTTCTTACCCAACAAGTCAAGAGAGCCCATACCTTCCATCCCATCTCCCGTACATCTCCTCTCTCTCTCTCATTTCTCATTTTCATTCCAAGCAAATTCCATGAGAGCAATGTCTGAGCCCCCCAAAGAAACTAGGTGTGGCCACCCTCCTTACATCCCATCTCCACCATCCAAGCTTCATCTCGACCGTTGAAATGCATTCTATGGGGCTCTAGGACGCATTGGTGGGAGAAGAAGTCCAAGAAGATCTTTAGGTGGGTGATTCACCATTAAATCTCATTTTTTTGGGACCACATGTTGTGGGACCCGTTTGGAGTATGCAATGTAAGAAATGGAGGGCCTAGAGTGGCGGGGTCCCTCTTCATCACGATCTCTCTCTCTCTCTCTCTCTCTCTCTCTCCTTCTCTCATTCTCTCTCTTATTTCCAAGTTTTGTGGTCCCCATTGTGATGTATGGTTCATATATTTGATCTAGACCGTCCGTGGGCTACCATGGTACACGTGTGAAGCCACGCCATTCAGTACCTTGATATGGGGCCACCTTGATGTATATAGATCGTGGGCCACATGTATGTGGACCCCACCTTGATGGATGTCCAGCCATGGACCATCCAGTAGCTGAGGCTGCTGGACCGCATGCAGCTGTGAAGCCTGGAAAAGGAAACAGCCCCCTCTTTTTTGTATTATATATATATATATATAATATAAAATATATATTATAATAAACAACTGGTGGGCCACCACGTCGTCCCACCTTGATAGCATGGGATTGAGAATCCAGACCGTCCAGCGTCCCTGCTGCTGGATGCTAGGCTGGATGTTAATATATATAATATATATATATATATATATATATAAATATAAATATAATACTTTAATATTATATTAATATATATACATGATATGGTGGGCCACCCTCTCACGTGGGACCCACCTGACGAATGGTTTGGATAATATATGTAGTAGGTGGGCCACATACGTGGGACCCACCTTTAACACGTGTATACTACACCGTCCAGATGGGTCTGGACAGTGGGTCTACATGTAATGTACATATACATAATATATATAATATTATATAATATATTATTATATTAAAACAGATGTTATGTGGGCCACTCTCACATGAGAACCACACGTATGTGTTGTATCCACACCGTCCACCACAGGACGGTGGGACCCCACACGTATGCTGCTGAACGTGCAGCAGCAACTGCATGCCCATGATCATACATTTACAGTATTCACGCCGTCTATCTGTAAGACCCGTATCCTAGTCCATACCATTTCGTAGGCTTCCGCGGTCCTCCCGGTCGAATTTTGGCAACTCTCAACCCGTATCCGATGTTTAAGCGCGATCTTAAGCCAAGTCCTGCATACCAAAGTCGGCTCGACCCGAAACTTGTATCTTAGCAACCGTGTCATCGCTGCAGTTCCAACGCCGCGACTCGCGCACCGATCCGATACCCAGGCTAGAAGATGTGGGCCCTCGTTCATTTTGAGAAAAACGCTGTGCGTTACGAATTTCGAGGGAATCTCTATATCATGTCTCATTAATCAATCAATCAATCAATGTCAAGTACAAGCCATACCCCAAGTACAACAACCCATCCATTCCCATTACCAAAGTCAACTCTCTCTCTCTCTCTCTCTCTCTCTCTCTCTCTCTCTCTCTCCACCCATCACCCATCACACCTCATCCCATCCCTTTTCAGCCATCACTTCTCTCTCTCTCATTCCCTCTCTTCACTCCCAAGCAACGCAAAACACCACACGTCCAAGCCCTCCCAAGCTCTCCGAAATCATCAAGTGTGGCCCACTTTCTCACCCTCTCATCTCACATCTCAACCGTTCATTTATCATCCACCTCCATCAACATTGAAGCCAAGGAGCTAAGGAGGATAAGGGACCAAGAAGAAGGCTAACAGGTGGGTATCCACTGTTGATTCTTATTTTAGGGCCCACTTGTTGGTGAGACCTATTTTGATGTATGAGATGTAACCATGAGGGGCCCATAGTGGCGGGGTCCCTCTATCACCGTCTCTCTTTCTTTGTATGATGATGATGATAAAGGGGTGTGTGGTCCATTTGGTGTGTGTGTGTCCCACCATGAAGCATATATTTTATCCATGTCATTCACCTTCATGTGGGACCCACCTAATGGATGTGTTGGATCTACACCGTTTAGCCCGTTAGTGGGCATGGATGGAAGGAAAAATACAAATATCATGTTGATCCAAGTAGGTGGGCCATGTCCATGTGGGACCCACCATGATGCTTGTGTTGTTTTCACATCGTCCAGCGTCCAGGGACGCTGGACATGGCGTTACAGTGAAGTGTGAACTGGACTATGCTGTACTGGTGGTAAAACACAAATATTTATTATGAGATGAGATTGACCATTGCATATGCCATAGTATAGCTGGTTTATGGGACTCCCTGATAAGTGGAGTTATCCCACATGAGCACACGGTATGCGTAGGATTGATGTATGATTGGACTACATGACTCATGCATCTTGCATTGTGTGATTATGATTACTGTACGCCCTAGGGACATCAAGGCTGTGACCTCCACAGGCATGACATGGATGACTAGATGGGACACTGAAAATGTTTGTGTTCGATCATTTGGGCACTTTGGATGTCCGTGGGTGAAAGTCCCTAAACCTCTAAGGCTAGGAAATGCCCCAATGTGGAGACCAAGTGGATACATGAGCGCCCGGGTGCCGAATACCATGAGGCTACATCTCTTACTGTGTCGTGGTTGGTTGGGAGGGGGTGTGGCCTTACCCGCCTAAGAGAAGGGGGAATAGCTAGGCTGAGTTTGACCAGCTCGTGAATGGGTCCGTTATCGACATGCCGGGTAGATATTGACTGACTACTGGCTAGGCGGATAGTGAGGTCTCTTCCACTTGCATGGTCGCGTGTCAGTGGGTGGTGATTGCATGTAAAGTGTACTAGACCCTAGTGATGATCCCAGAGATGTACAGTACTGATACGTGGACTTATTGAGCAGGAGTTACGTATTCATTCATTCATTCACTATCCATTTGAGCTGATGGTGCGCAACTAAATTGCTATGTGTACCTTCATAATGGCCAGGATTTCGGTTGGGGTGCACGACTAACCTGAGGTCAGGAGTTTACCACATTGAGTCTGATTATCCAAATTTAGGTATGAGACTGGTTTGGATAGAAGTCCCTTGTGGTGGATCCCGTAGCCTGCGATACTACGTACTACCATTTCGACTTCACACTGCAGCTTGGTCATTCCATTCGCACCACATATTACATATTGTATTACATCCTCGATATATGATATCTGGTTCATTATGTTTCTGCAATACATAGCCGATTTACATTATTTTCTTAGTATATGACATTGGCTTGCTATGTCTTTTTATCATATATCCTGGATGAGATTAATGATATTTTATGAACTTATCAGTATTTCCGCTTACTCTGATATCGTATGATTCACGACCTTGTCAATATTTCTGCTTATTCAGATATTATATGATTTATGGCACTGTATTGCATACTTGGCACTTACCTTGTGCACACACTTTCACCACCCTCTAAGCTTTTTATAAGCTTATGCACGATAGATGCGTGCAGGTGGTGTTAGGTCGCAGCAGTATTGAGCTTGGAGTGTGCAGTAGACTTTTGGAGCTTTGATTTTTGATATATGTATTCCCCTTTCAGCACTGTATTCAAAATTTTATATTATTGGATATATGTGATGATGATGTCGTTCTTATGATTTGGGTATACTTGTGGTTATGCTTCTTATAAGATAAATGTACGTTGGAAAATCCTCCTTGTAGGATCTCAGATCAGAAATCTGGTGCATGCGCGTTGGGAGTTGAGAATGAGGTACTACGGAGGCTGTCGGCACCAGATTCGGCGATCGGGAATTTTGTGAGCCCGGTCTCTGAGTTTGGGGCGTGACAGTTCAAGATGAAGAAAGTACATATCCTTTATCATCAAAATAAAAGAAGGATGATCCTTACCTTTTCTTGCACCTCAAAGAAACGGAAAGAAGGACACCTGAAATCAAGGTAGAATCCTCAACACCTAAGGGCTAATCCTGAAACTTAATCTCTTTGATATAAGAGAAAAAAACATATAAATTCTTATTCATTCTATATTTGTATTGCATTGGTATCATTGTTCTTACCCTTTCCTACACATAAATCTAGGACCATTCACTTGTCATTCCTGGTGTATGCCCATGCGCTCTGGTTGTGGATTTAGTCTCCATTACACTATAGATTTTGATTAATTTTCCAATGCTATGGAGGGCCTAGCTAAGATAATGGATCAACAATTTCGAAACTTGAGGGATTATATCGCGCAGAAGTTTGCGCATCAAGATGATAGGTTCACGTGTCTAGAGGAGAGAGTTACACGTTTAGAGGTTGATATTTCAATTGCCATTATAGGTGGTGCCCGGGCAAACCCCGACACTGGGGCTGTCGATCAGTCCCAAGTTGTGGGCCCTGATCCGCTTATGGATGGTTTGGGCGTAGGCCAGCCTAAGACATAATGGGGTATATCCATTACCACCCACACACAATCGTGATCATGTTCTTCCCGCCCAATGGAAGGGCCATGGTGGGGTGCATCCTCAGCAACCTCAGAGATACCATGGGCACGAGGACGATGCCGCTACGGTCATGAAAGGCATCAAGGTTGATGCCCCCATTTTTTATGGGAGCTTGGATCCAATTTTTTTTTTCTGATTGGTTAGAAGACATGGACCATTTCTTTGATTATCACAATCTGCCAGACCCACGACGGGCAGGCTCACCAAGATGAAATTGGTGGGCCAGACAAAACCATATTGGGAAAATGTGGAGCGTCACCGTGAGTGATCTGGAGAGGGGCCGGTTCTTTTTTAGATTGAGATGAAAGAGTTATTGCGAGAGAAGTATGTTCTCCTTTCTTACAAGCAGAGGTTGTTGGATCAATGACTCACTTTACACCAAGGATTCATGATGGTGACAAAATACACCACGAAGTTCGATGAATATATGATGAGGTGTGATGTGGATGAGGACACTGCTGTGATTCTTTCTCGTTTCCCTATGGGCCTCATGCCCGAGCTTCAGAGGGAGCTCACACTTCACATGGTTACCAGTTTAGAACATGCTTACCAGCTAGTATAGGAACTATAGCACTGTGTGCGCCAGTTTAATGTGAGGAGGATTGATTTTTGACCTACTGTGCCTAGAGTTGCAGACCCTAGGTCAGAAATTAACCTAGAGCTCAACTTGGTACCCAGCCAGTCAACAGAATCGAAGTAACAATGCAGTTGAACCAAGTACTAGGCCCATAATTCCAGGGTAGTGCTACGCTATGGTGGCATGGGTCACATCGTCGCGGAGTGTTCAAATAAGGGTAGGCGCATTGCCTTTGTTTCCGAACATCCCACAGAAGAAGAAGTGGTAGATAAAGTTGATGGTGACTAGGATGATGAAGAGATCATTATCTCATCCCTTGAGTCAGCTAGTGATGCCGATGATGATACTGTGGAGACTACCTCACTTGTAGTGGTGATGTGCACCTTGACCCAGGTGAAGGAAAGCGAAGACTAGCGCAGAACTATCATTTTTCACACTTACTCCACGTGTGGAAAAAAGAGCTACAAAGTAATCATAGACAATGGGAATTGTGAAAATGTAGTTATCCCAGTTACTTTGAGTTGCCTGGGATTGAAGTCAGCCCCTCACCTTAACCCCTAAAGAGTTTCTTAGGTGGATGCCACATCCCTCCCTATGACCCATCGATGCCTTGTTCCTATTAACTTTGGACCATACAAGGATAAGTTATGGTGTGATGTGGTCACGATGGGTGTTGGTCATGTCATCTTGGGAAGGCCATGGTTCTGTGAAATAGATGTCATAATATTCAGGCGTACGAATAATTGTGTGTTTAAGCATGAAGGAAAAAAACTTGTCTTGAGCCCGCTCCCTCCCAAATCGTCCACAGGAGCAAAAGATATTGCGTCCCCAGGCGGTTCCAAGAGTTAAAGGGCGCCTCGGTCGAAGTCTCTCCACATCATAAATGCTAAGGAGTTTAAGAGAGAGACCAAAGCGGGGACTATGGTGTACAATCTACTGGTTAGAGAGAGTACACCCGAGGTTGCTAAGGGGATACCCCAGGAGGCTTGTCCGGTCATAGAGGAGTTTCAGGATATCTTCCCTGAAGACCTTCTAGATGAGCTTCCACTGATGTGAGACATTAAACATGTGATAGATCTCATCCCGAAGGTGACCCTACTAAACTTCCCTCACTACAGAATAAACCCCACCGAGCATGCCGATTTGAAGAGGCAAGTGGATGAATTTCTTAATAGGGATTCATTCGTGAGAGTCTGAGCCCGTGCATCGTGCCCTTACTTCTTACACCCAAGAAAAATGGCACGTGGCAGATACGTGTCGATAGTAGAGACATAAATAAGATTGCTGTCAAGTATCGATTTCTCATCCCAAGGCTTGATGACATACTTGACATGATGGCCACCTTTACTATCTTGCTGAAAATTGACCTCAAGAGTGGTTATCATCAAATTTATGTTTGCCCGGGAGATGAATGGAAGACTACCTTTAAGACGAAGGACGGGCTATACGAGTGGCTGGTTATGCCCTTTGGGTTAACCAATGCCCCAAGTATGTTTATGAGGGTGATGATCCAGGTGTCACGATCCTTTATGGGAAATTTTTTAGTTGTGTACTTCGATAATATCCTCATCTATAGTACATCCTCTAGCCAGCACATCGAGCACTTAAGGCATGTCTGCAATGGCTTGCGTGTAGAAAAGCTCTTTGTGAACCTCAAGAAGTGGTCCTTCTTAACTTCCCGAGTTATCTTCCTGGGGTTCTTTGTATCGTCAAAGGGTATATCTACAGACATTGAGAAAGTCAAAGCCATTGTCAATTGGCCTGAGTCGAGTACCATATACGATATGCGAAGCTTTCATGGTCTAGCTACATTCTATCGGCGGTTCATCCATGGATTTAGCTCGATTATGACTCCCACACATATTGCATACAAAAAGGGGAGTTTCGTTGGACTAAAGCCATGACATAAGATTTCTTAGAAATTAAGAAGAAGATGATGAAAGCACTAGTCATACATCTACCTGACTTTACTAAAGTCTTTAAGGTAGCATGTGACGTGTCAAAAATTGCAATAAGCAAAGTGTTAAGCCAAGAGGGACATCATGTGGCCTTTTTCAGTGAGAAACTGAACGAGGCTAAACAACGCTACTCCACTTATGACAAGGAGTTAAATGCGGTTGTGCAATCATTGCACCATTGGCAACATTATTTATTACCATAGGAATTCGTCTTGTTCTCTTATCATGAGCTCTTAAAAGAAGTTGAGCCCTAAGCATGCCAAGTGAGCACAGTTTCTTCAAGAGTACACCTTTGTGCTTAAGCACAAGGTGAAAAAAGAGAATAAGGTTGCTGACACACTTAGCCGTTATCATGATGTTGCAGTCCATGAGTATTGAAGTTGCAGGCTTTGAGCAACTTAAGGGTGAGTACTCAAACTGTCCTGATTTTGGGATCATTTGTGTCATTGTCTAGTGACCCGCCCTCTAGGAGGGTAGAGTTCGTCCTTATAGATGGTTATCTTTTTATAGGGGACAAGCTTTATATCCCACCCACATCCCTCCATGATTTTCTAGCTTGGGAGCTGCATTTTGGAGGGATGACAGGTCACTTTGGTCGAGATAAAATAGTTGTCCTTGTGTTTGATTGTTTCTATTAACTTAATCTCCAGCAATATGTGGCTAAGATTGTAGGACAGTGTCGGACATGTCAACTGACGAAGCAGAGGAAGTAAAATACATGTTTATATACTCATTTGCCAATTCCACATGCCCCCGTGGCAAGATGTCAGTATGGACTTTGTGCTTGGGCTTCCCAAGACTATTCGTAAGCACGATTCTATACTCATGGTTATTGATCGATTTTCTAAGATAGCCCATTTCCTACCCTGTTATAAGACCTCAGATGCCTCTCATGTTACTAAGTTATTCTTTTTAGAGGTTGTGCGACTTCATGGAGTACCTAGATCTATCATGTCTGACAAAGATACTAGGTTCACTAGTTATTTTGAAAGACTCTTTGACATCTTTTAGGTACGAGACTCCAGTTTTCTTCAGCATATCGTCCTCAATCGGATGGTCAAACAGAGGTAGTGAACCGCGACCTAGGGAATTTGTTGAGATGTCTGGTTAGAGACCACCATAGGACCTAGGACACTGTTCTTCCCACAACAGAGTTCACGTATAATTCTTCAGTGAATAGGTAGGAATGAGCTTGTTCAAAATTGTTTTATGTCTTAAAACCCTGAGCCCCTATAGATTTGATCCCCATGACTACCCTACAACGTCCTTCAGAGTTAAAAGAGTTATTCACCCAGCATATACATGCATTGCATAGCGAGATTGGGAGGAAGATTAATTCAAGTAATGAATATTATAAACTTTCTACTGATACTCATAGGAGATTTAGGAAGTTTCAACCTGGAGCTGACGTCATGGTTCGTATTAGGTCTGATTGGTTTCCACCTGGATCCATGAAGAAGCTTCATGCGCGTAGCATGGGCCCACATAAAATTATGAAAAGGTTGGGGTCTAATGCTTATGTTGTTGATATCCCTGCTACCATGGGCAGTAATTCCATATTTAATGTGGAGGATCTAGTTCCCTATCACAAGCCATCACCTCTATCTACCGATTCCCCTATTTCTTCCCAGACTCTCCTATACATGAACCTTAGCCACAACCTAACCTTCATGTATCCATCTTACTTCTCTTCCACGTACACCGAGAAAAGACGAGATAACGAAAATTTTGGGCTCCAAGGCGATTTCCACTCGCTCCAGGGGTTTCTAGAAATTCCTAGTTAAATGGAAGAACATGCCCATTACAGATAACTCTTAGATCATAGAGACATAGTTGTAGGGCATCAACCCTGATTTACTCGAGAGGTATAGGAGGTCACTTCGCCAGTGGTGAATTCTTCTTACCTGAGGAGAATTGATGCGGACATCAATGGTGCACCCTTTAGAGTGTATCAGATGAGGAGGCGTCACTAACAGAGTATTGGAGTGAAGGCGTTGATGTAGTGAACATTGGGTTCATCGAACCCATTTTCTGATGCGCTACGAGTGTAGGAGAGCCATGACCGCACCCTGACTGCAGGCCCATGGGTCGAATTTCACACCGTGTCATGAGGGTGTTTTTAGTTTTAGACATTTTTTTGTTCTTTGCCTTATTTTCAGGGGCTTTAGTGCACTTTTTACTTTTTTAATTTTTTTGTTATTTTCATTGTTTTTAAGGGCTTTAGTGCACTTTTACTTCTTCCATGGATTATATATACAATGTAATAAATCATATTTTGATATAGAATGAATAAGAATTTGTATGTTTTTTTCCTCTTATATCAGAGAGATTAAGGTTTTAGGATTGACCCTTGGGCGTTGAGGATTTCACCCGATTTCAGGTTTCCTTCTTCCTTTATCTTCGAGGCATAGGAAAAGGAAAGAATTGTCTGCTTTCTTTTCTTTTAATGACAAAGGATCTGTACTTTCTTCATCTCGAACCCCTTATTCTTCTTCCATTTCATTCCTCTGGACATTCCCTTTTGGTTTAGACAGAAAATATGGATGGCTAGTCAGTAGAATTAAATCCAAACTTGACCATGGACTAACTTATGATAGATTTGGGATATCCTCATATCTATAAGTCCTCCCTCTTTACTGTTTATGTGATTTTATGCTAAGGAGCGTGATCCTGATGGAATGATTTCATCTCTGTGTTGAGATTCGCCTAATTCTTTTGGTTGAAAATAGTTGGTTGATTAATTTATTTATTTGAATATCGTCATCCTGATTATACATGCATTTAAAGTTAGGCCATCACATGTCCCTACATCATGAACCTCAAAAAGGGACTTCACGAAAAACCTTAAGAGGATTATTTCAATGATATCACCCGAGAGATAGAAAACAACGTCACCCATGCTTAATCTTCTTTCCGTTTCTCCAGTTTCTTTTTTGAAAAAACCTAGCTGACTATTCGAGTAGCTTTATAGCGGGATTAAAGAGTCTGCTGTAGTTAACACTGCATGAGAAATTTAAGTTAAGAGTTTGTCAACACTGATGTATCTGCATGCTAGAGAAATGGGACTAAATTGCAACAATCAAAAAGTCAATATGGTGTTTGGTTGTTTGGTTTTGCTTGTTTAACTCTAGCGGTCAATTTTCTTTGCTGCATAAAAGGTGTGTTTGGATGCAGCAGAGAATACCAACGACCGGAGATAAACAAGCAAAACCTAACACATCGGGTTTAGATACAAAATAGGAAGAAAAGGAAAAGGAAAAAAGAAGAAGCAAAACCTAACATATTCTCTACTGTTGTATACAAGGTGTGTTTGGATGCACTATCAAATTGAATTACAAAAATTAGTCTAATGAAGTGAAAAGAACCCAAATTCTAGTTTCCATAATATTCTAAGAAAAAGGTGTTTGAATACTTAGAAATTTGATGAATTTATCATTGAAAGTATACATATAAAATGCCGGGAAAAAAAGGTTGGCCGTCTAATCTACTAGCTAATTGCTGATGCATATAGATGTGATCCATCTGATGTAAGAACTCTATTTAGTGGGCCTTACTGATCAACAGTCTGGATTGTCATTCACTTGGACTGGATAATTGAGTAGACCAGTGGGCCCCACTTTAGGTGATGTGCTGCGCAGTCTATCTGCGCAGCTTTGTGTACTAGGGCTGGAATGCTATAGCTGTCTTACGCAGATAACAATTTGAGTTGAACTAGGATACTACAATGTGGAGCATGGGAGAGAGAGAGAGAGAGAGTTGTGATGGGTTTCAAACTCTCTCTCCACAGACTCTATATTAGAGAGCTAGGTCCCCGATCCTACACCACATGGCAGAAGTCTAGTCCCATCTATAGTTTTGCAGAAAGGGTGTGAAGGAGAGGAAGATACTAGCTTTATATTATCTGGTATTCTATTTTTAATAATGGCGTCTCGGTCAGGTAAGCCATCCAGCCCTTGATCACCATGTTCTATGCACAGAGAGATCAGTGGACCTATTCCGCATATATAATTAGTCCCACAGTTGGTATCAGAGTCACTGTGCAAAGGCATGGATGATCATATTCATCTAATTTTCATATTCAGGTTCGTATTAGGGATTCCAGATTCAAAACCCATATAGATAATCAGGGTTTATTTCTTCCCAAATTTGAAGCTGTGTTAATATTTAGGGATTTTAATCCCAAATCCAATATTGGGGATTTCAGTCTTATAACCCCAAAATCCAGCTAAGATTAGAGATTTAGAATCCCTGTATTCAGTAGATAATTAGGGTTTTCGATTTCAAATCCCCAAATCCAGTTAAATTAAGGATTTGAGATTCAAACCCCTAAATACAGACATCCGATTCGGGATTTTAATCCAGTAATTTGGGATTTGAATCCCAAATACAAAATCCAGAATTAGGGATTTCGGATTCCAATCCCCAAATATAACAATTAGGGATTTCGAATCCTAAATCTAAAATTGGGGATTTCAGATTCTGATCCCCAAATCGGATAATTAGGGATTTTCGAAATCCATGAATCAAGTAATCTGATTAGGGATTCAGCATCCAGAACTAGGAATTAGGAATTCTGAAATCCCTGAATTGAATTTTTTTTTTCGATGCCCTTACCCGCAATTTGTGAGTGCCGTCAGCCATCCGGAATTGCAGACAAAGGCAATGGCATGCAATCTTCCTCTTGACCATGATTTGAAGCCATTACTAATATCTTCATTACTAGAGACCATATCCATCTTTTTGATGACATTGACGACATCCATCTCGGCTCATCAGATCTGTCAGACAGATGAGAGCAGCTTGATCCCTTCTCATCGCGTCGGGCGGACAGGGAGAGCGGGTTGCCTCCCTCCCCCTCTCTCTCTCTCTCTCTCTCTCATTTTCGGAGATAGAGACTCGCGAAGAGTCTAGGGCGTTCTGCCCTGTTGAGATTATGAGACGCAAAAGGTCGGAATTTCTCCCGTTTTAATTGTCCGGTAATCAAACCCGATTTTAGTCTATTCGGGTCCACCTCATGGATCCGTGACTTTGGATATGTTTCAATTAGGGCCTAGGTTGGATAAGGCCCAGTTGCATCTGGGCCTTGTTTCTGGCCTCCGTTTGGGATGTATAGACACACTATATATATGATTGGCATGTTTAATTTATGAGCATATAGTTTTGGTACATTTAGATGAACCTACCATATTGTGTATCTGATCTTTTGTATCCATTTGACACTGATATAAGCATCTCATCAACCACTTAAAATTGTTCTAGACCAGGCTTATGCTGCTCATTATAGATTATGTTGATCTCATATAGAGTCCTATTTCGGCCCTATTATGGCCCATCACCCATCCTTAGTAGTTGATATGGACTGATGGAATATATGGTAAGAAACCTATTCGTATGTTTCATTTTGGTGCTATTATTTTTCAAAAGGTTTAGTACCAACTAACTTATGGGCCGCATCAGACTGATTAAGTTATAATCCATTGAGAGACAAGATTATAATCATGATCCTAAGTTTATATTTGTAAGTTGGATTCTGTTGTGTTAGCCACCATAGTGACCTCAATAGAAGAAAATTTTACAGGTATAGACTTGTAACATTGGGATAAGGAAGATTGCATATAGTTGCATTCACATTTTCAAGCATATAGTAACGAAAACACAAACAATTACCGTTTGACAGTCAAGTGAACGGGTGAAATAAATGGTGCTGGTAATGTAAAGCTGAAAGACTCATCTCACTCACAGGTGTTAAGTGTCTCAGATTTACATGACTTACATCACTTAGCTTCATGTTCAGGAAGATCACTAACATGTTTCTATTACCACCCATAGGAGGAATGATGATGATGCAACAGATTCTCACCAGGATGAGATGGTTGGGCCCATTGTCATCCTGGATGATTCAGTTGATGTCTCCCTTAGCAACTGAATTGATTAATTTTCCTTAATATCACTAAATTTCTTTATGAAATTATGAACTAATGTGAGTATAAATGCATCTCTTTTATTTTAGTCTCAACTCCAACTAATCAGAATCAAGTCCCTGCCCTTAATGGATCTAATTACACTCAATGAAAGAATGCCATTGAAGTTGTACTGGGCTGTGTTCAATTAGATCTTACCTTGATAACACCAGAACCGCCGAAGCCATTTGATAATGCCACTGAAGCTGAATATAATCGATGGGTTGCATGGTTTCGATCAAATGATATATGCCTGAAAGTCATTAAGTATTCAATTTCTGAATCGATGAAGGGTGCCATGCCTGAAACAGATAAGGCCAAAGTTTTCTTGACTGAAATGGGAAAACGATTCAAGAAATCTGATAAATCTGAAGTGAGTATTCTTCTAAATAAATTGACTCGCTCGTCTTACGATGGAAAATGCAACATCCGTGAATACATTGTAGAGCAGATCGAAGTTGTTTCTAAGATCCGTGCTCTAGGGCTTGTACTCATTGATGATCAACTAGTTCATTTGATCATGAATAACCTACCTCCCCAATTCGGCACGTTCCTGGTAAACTATAACACTCTGAAGGACATGTAGACATTGGATGAACTTATCACTCAATGCGTCCAAGAAGAAGACAGATCAGGCAGATGGTAAAAGTTCAAAATGTTAATATGGTGACTTCAAGACAAGGGCATGGGCAAGGAAATAAAGGTAAAAGAAAAAGGAAACAAGGTTCTAATAAAAGATTCTCTGGTCCTCCATCTGGAAACCATAAGAATCAATCTGGAAATAGATCTAAATGCAAACGGGTAAAAGGTAAACCATGCTTCTTTTGTAAAAAGGCGGGTCATCTAAAGAAAGACTGCGAAGGTTTTTAGAATTGGCTCATAAAGAAAAGTTATCATTCTTTTCTTATCTATTTTGAATCTAATCTAACTGATGTGTCAGCGGATTCTTGGTGGATAGATTCAGGAACTACTATTCACATATGCACTTCTATGTAGGAATTACTAGAGGCCAGGCCACCAACTTGTGCAGAGTGCTCAGTATACATAGGTAATGCTGTAGCGTAGGCAATGGTGTCAAGGTAGATGTGGAGGCAATAGGAGTTTATAGGCTTAAGTTAAAGTCTGGTTATTTTTTGGATTTATTAGATACATTTTGTGTGCCGTCTATAAGACACAATTTAGTTTTAATTTCTTATTTAGATAAGTTGGGATATTCGTTCCACTTTGAAAATAAAAGTTTTAGTATTTACTTTAATTCGATTAAAGTTGGAACCAACTCTATAGTAAACAACTTATACCAATTAGACTTGATTGTCTCTCACGTCTATAATATTAATACCTTGCATGGAAATAAAGTGGGATCCAAGTGAAGACTAGACTATGAGAATTCCTCCATGTTGTGGCATAGGCAGCTATGCCATATATCTCATGAGAGATTAGACAGGCTTGTGCAAGAAGAAATTTTGTATTCTCTAGACTTCTCAACTATAAAGTATGCATTGATTGCATAAAAGGGAAACAGACTAAAACGAGAAAGAAAGGTGCAACCAGGAATGTAGGTCTATTAGAGGTTATACATACAGATATTTGTGGACTATTCCCTACAGCCTCATGGAGTGGCCACAAATATTTTATTACCTTTATAGATGCCTACTCTCGCTTCGGGTACCTATACCTTATCAGTGAGAAATCAAATGCCCTGGATGCTTTTAAAATCTATAAGGCCGAGGTTGAAAACCAACTCGATAAGAGAATTAAAGTTGTCAGATCTGATCGTGGTGGTGACTACTATGGCAGATATGATGAATTAGGACGTAATCCAGGGCCATTCGCTAGATACTTGCAAAATTGTGGCATTGTCACTCAATACACTATCACTGGTTCTCCAAAGCAGAATGGAGTGGCTGAGAGACGCAATCGCACCCTTATGGATATGGTGCGAAGCATGGTCATCAATTCGACATTGCCAGAATCTCTGTGGGGTGATGCGATCAAAATCCCGGTTCATATATTAAATAGGGTTCACAGCAAAGTAGTAAGAAAAACTCCTTTTGAGTTGTGGAATGGGAGAAAACCAAGTCTCCGATATCAACATGTTTGGGGTTGTCCTGCTGAGGCCAAAGTTTACAACCCGCATGAAAAGAAGCTTGATCCTAGAATCGTAAGTTATTTCTTCATTAGATACCCAAAAAGATCAAAAAGCTATCGATTCTACTGTCCTTCCCACTCTATCAGGATTGTTGAGACTGGGAATGCTAAATTCATTGAGGACATTGAAAACAGTGGGATCACGAACATAATAAATTTTGTATTTGAGGAACAAAGAATTGTGACTCCTATCATAGTTAATCCAGATCACGTGGACATTAATGATGCAGTCGATTCTGCCGTCACTGCAAAGCACCACGTAGAACCTCATATACAAACCACTGATGAGAAAAATCAAGATCAGACCCAACAAACTGAACCATTGAGAAGATCTAACAGAAAAAGAAGGCCTGTAAATCGAGACGATTATATCGTATACTTACAAGAGCACTATTTTGACATAGAGGTGGAAAAGGATCCTAAATCCTTTACACAAGTCAAACAAAGTGTTGATCCTTCTCGTTGGTTTGATGCCATGAAAGATGAGTTGAAATCCATGCAGGACAATAAAGTATGGGATCTTGTTGAGTTGCCTACTGGAATAAGGCCGATTGGTTCTAAATGGATATTTAAAACTAAAAGGGACTCCAAGGATAATGTCGAAAGGTATAAAGTCCGACTTGTTGCCAAGGGTTTTAACCAACGTGAGGGCATTGACTTTAAGGAGACTTTCTCACCAGTATCTAAGAAAGACTCATTCAGAATCATAATGGCTCTTGTAGCTCATATGAATTTAGAGCTACATTAGATGGATGTAACGGCTACATTTCTCAGTGGGGATCTGAATGAGAATGTGTACATGCTGTAGCCTGAAGGTTATGTAACTACTGGCTCAGAACATTTGGTCTGCAAACTAAGAAGTCCATCTATGGGTTGAAACAGGCATCGTGATAGTGGTACCTTAAGTTTCATGAAGTAATTTCCTCATATGGCTTTGTAGAAAACACTGCAGATGAATGCATCTACATTAAAACCAGTGGGAGTAAGTTCATTATGATGATTTTCTATATGATATGCACAAATTTTATGGTATGAGACCAAAAATGCGGTATATCCCAATCTCAAGTGGACCACGTTAAAGGAAACAATGTTGAATGAGCGTCGACCATTAAAAACTTTTTGGGGGCCATAAAAGTTTTGGATCAAGCTGATCTTTGTTTTTTCCCTTCATCTGATGTTGTATGACCTAATCAATGGATTAGATGTCAAATAAATAGTACAGTGGGCCTTAGGAGGATTTTAATGGTGGATATCCAATTACTATTGTTTTCATGTGGTGTGATCCACCTGAGATTTATATCCCTCTCATTTTTGGGTTTAAGCCCTAAAATGATCTGTAAAAATGGATGAAACACATACATCATGGTGGGGCCCACAGAGCACCGACCACCAGCCACTAGGCTGGTGGCGGGGGGAGTAGCCAATCCGTTTCCGATCCAGACCTTTCATATGGTGAGCCCCTCTCCATGGGATGAATATTAATGAAAGAAGTCCCCATCGGGAAATCCTAACCAGTGGATTTTCACCTTGCAATAGACAGATAAAAAAGAAATTTGTAGTGGGAACACTTCAACAGATCAGATGGACATAGATATTCCTGCCAGAGGAATGGTCTGGATTGCCTAAAGTTGCGCCCCTCCACCTTTATGATGACAGAGAGAGAGCAGAAAAATCGCCCTTGAATTCGTCAAGAAACGATGAAAGATTTAACAAAAAAAATGGAAAAAGAAAGAATCAGAGCTTGTAACAGAAGAGAACCCAATTCTCATAAATCAATGTAATAAAATGAGAAGAGAAAAGAGACTTTCAGAAGAAAGATAGTAAGATAGAATGAAGAAAGAGAAGAAATGCAGAAGAATTTCACCCCATTCAACAACTCCATGAATTACATGAGGTTTTCCCTTAAACCAGTTTTCCATAGAGCTGGAACCCACTTTCGATGATTCGGATAGTTCATATGGTGGGCCCCTCCATATAAGGCATATTCTTGAAAAAATCCCCATCAGAAAACCCACCCCAGCCACCCGATTTCCGCTCTGCAAATGGATGTCTAAAAGTACATTTTCAGTGGGAAAACTTCCACAGATTCTTAATCCATCCTCTATCAAGAAACGATGAAAGATTTCAAAGAAAGAAAAAAGAAGAAGAAGAAGAATATTAGAAAAACCATCCTTCAATTCATCAATAAACAGTGAAAGATTTCAAAGAAAGAAGGGAAATGAAAGAATCAAAGCCACTAAGAGAAGAGAATTCAATTCACACAAATCGCATATAATAAAATAAGCAGAGAAGAGAATTATTACAGAGAATTACATAAGAAAGATGAAAGATGGTAAGAAAGAACGAAGAAAGAGTAGAAAGAGGAGAAATTGCAGAGAAACCTCACCACTTTCAATGACTCTGGTCTGAAAATGCAAGGCTCTCTTTCTCGTTGCGTTTTCTTTTTCAAGAGCATATGCACAGAGGGAAAATTCAATTAAGGGGACTCGGATTCGGGCGCGGCTTAAGTTGATACCCGGATCCACTGAGGTATGTGGTTCCCCTGACTACGGGGCCCACCTTGATATATTTGTCTTAAATCCCATCCATCCATCCATTTTTCAGATAATCTTAGGCCATGATCCAAAAACTGAAACAAATCGAAATCTTAGATGGACCACACCACAAGAAAGAGTGTTGATAGAATATCCACCATTGAAATCATATTGGGGGCCATCAAAATGTTTATTTACCATCCAACCTGTTAATAAGGTTAAAAGATATGGATGAAGGGACCAAAAAAAATATTAGACTAATCCAAAACTTTTGAAGCCCTAAGAAGTATTTAATGGTTAATCACAACTGCTTTTTTGTGTGGTCTACTTGATATTTGGATATACTTCTACCTGATATTTGGATATACTTCATTTTATGACCATGCTCTAAAATGAGCTATAAAAACGAATTCACGACATGGATTTAAAGCACACACATCATGGGGGACCTCAGAGTCAGGGATCCACCCACCACCGAGGAGATTTGGTAGTCACCACGAGGAACAGTGTGAAACTCTGGGTCATTTTGTGCAATTGCGTAAAGTGAAGTCTATTTTGAAAAATTATGTAGAGTGAAGTCTATTTTAGTAAATCGTGTAAATTTGAGGCGGTTTCTAGAGTTTTCAAAGTAGGTGCAAAAGTTGGAGTTCCACAACTATAAATAGTATTCCCTAGAATGTTCCTAGGCATCTTATAGGGTTTAAGGAGTGGAGAAAAATGGTGGAGAAGCCATTGCTAAAAGTTTTTCTTCTTCTTCCTTAGTTGTTTTCATGTTTTTCTTAAGAGACTCTGGTCTAATCATATTTATGGTTAGCTAAACCTCTTAGATAGGGCTAAGAGATGAAGCTTGTAGCATGTTTGATTCATGTTTATGTTGAACTTTATGGATTCTAATTTGATATTTAAGGAATACTTTCAGTTTTTAATGGTTTATTGTGACTCAAATTATACTAGATCTGCAATAGCTTTGAGTATCTACTTTTCCTGATTTGAGATTGTGAAATTAGTAAGTCTTGTTGTTCACCACTGTGCTTTGGGCATGGTAGGGTGATGGAATCCTTCCTAATCTTCACAATTCTCCTGCTTTGAGATTATGGGATTGGTAAATCTTGTTGTTTGTCATTGTCTCCTGGGAATGGTTTGGTGATGGAATCCTTGCCAATTATCATAGTTCTTCTTCATTGAGAATTAGGTCAATGGGAGTTCATATTTGGTTTTATTGATATATTTTCCAATTGGATATGATAGGACTCCAATTCTAATTGTGTTATTTGAATCAAGTAAGAGGGCTCCCTAATCACTACAAGTGGATCCTTGACACCCTAGTTCCCACCTTTAAATTCTTAGTTTTAATTACTCCATTCACAATTACTCTCTTAAATACTTCAGAATTATTTTCACATCTTCTTTTAGTTCTACTTTTAGTTAATTTCAGAATCATACAAGTTTCAGTCCCTATGGATTTGACTTCGGTCTTACTGAGATTATTATTACATCGCGACCCTACACTTGGGGTTGTGAACACCGAGCTCGGGGGGACGAAGTCTCACCTTGGCTTGGTGTGAGTTGAACTGGAGAGCGTAAAGGCGCTCCTCTCATCCGTTGAAGCTGATGTTATGGGACTGAAGGCGGAGTTGGAGAGGACAAAGGTGAGCTCGGTGGCTAAGTTGGCCGAGGTTGAGAAGACCTTCGCTGCTCAGATGTCTGAGTCTGAGCTGGCCGTTGCGGCAATCAAAGCTATTGTTGTAGAAGAGTATAAAGCCTCGAAGGAAAGAGCCGATGAGTTGGACATAATTTACAACTATGGCTACGACTGTTATGATGAGGATGTCAGGCGACTGTATCCCGAGCTGAACTTGGACACCCTCTTCAATGATAAAACCTCGGAGGGACTGTCACAGCCAGAAGCCGAAGCCAAGCAGCCTCCCCCCCAGAGCAGATTAAATCATTTTATTTATTTATTTTGTAAAATGTTTTGTAATCTTTTTGGATTAAATAGGAAAGAAATTTTGCTTCTAGCCTATTCATGTTATGTGTGCTTCCACGGTAGATCCTCAGGGTCGCCCGTTTGTATGCAGTGATGGGCTGGGTTCATTAGTCAAGGTGTTCTTAGCTATATTAGGTCGTGAGAATGAACATTAATCCAACCCGTCCACTACAGGTCAGTTTGTCTGTCGGCATGGTTAATAATCTGACCTCTTCTTTAAGGGTCAGATTATTAGAGGAACATTTCTCCTTGCATTGAAGGAGGTCCTCGGTAGTCTAAATAGCTAGTGACAATAGTAGATTTCAGATGAAACTTCCTCATGCTAGGGAGATTTTACTGTAAAAATTTGGAAAGTTTACATGCAATGTTTGTTGTTTCTAGCCACGGTAGGCTAGTTGCCCTCGTTCCGTGGCCTGGGTGACTATGGGTAGTAGATCTTCAGGTTCTCAGCATTCCATGGATGATGGCCACTCTTCTAAATCCTTAAGTCGATAGGTGTCAGGTCGAGTTGCACAAGTCACCCTGTACGGTCCTTCCCAGTTTGGCCCTAGGGCTCCTGATCAAGGTTCCTTAGTATTCTGGAATGTCTTGTAGAGGACTAGGTCTTTTGGTCATAATCTTCAAATTTTTACCATGGAGTTGTAGAACTGAACAACCTACTATTGCTGAGCTGCTATCCTGAGCTTGGCCAATTCCCTCGTTTCCTCGAGAAGGTCAAGGCCCATAGCCATTTGTTCGGTGTTCTGGGATTCATCGTAGGATCGCACGCATGTTGTAGGGAGCCCCACTTCGACTAGGATGACGACCTCAATCCTTAAGGCCAGAGAGAATGGAGTCTCCCCGGTGGTGGTCCGGGCAGTGGTCTTATAGGCCTAGAGTACTTATGGGAGCTCTTTGGCTCAGGTGCCTTTCTCTTTTTTGAGCCTGGTTTTGAGATGGTTTTTTATTATCTTATCCATTGCTTCCACTTGTCTGTTAGCTTGGGGGTGCCGAAGAGACACGTAGGTGTTATGAATGCCGAGTTTCCCATACATACCGCGAAATTTGTCGTTATCGAACTATCTCCCATTATCTGAGACAATGGTGTGTGGAATTCCAAATGAGCATATAATATTCTTCCAAACAAAGTTAGTAATCTTCTGCTCAGTAATTTTGGCCAAAAGCTTGGCCCTAGTCCACTTGGTGAAGTAGTCGACTGCTACAATAGCATATTGGGTCTGACCCTTTCCCATGGGTAGTTGGCCGATGATGTCGATCTCCATTGGGTGAATGGCCAAGGTCCAGTCATCGGATTTAGTTCCTCGGTAGGTTGGTGAGGAACAGTTGCAAACCTGACACTTATTGCACTTCTGAGTATATAGCTCAGCTTCATTTCGAATGGTTGACCAGAAGTACCCTTGTCGGATGACCTTGTGTGCGAGAGCTTGGCTCCTAAAATGATTGCCACATATCCCTTCATGAATTTCTTTCAAGATGTAATTGGCTTCATCGAGTCGGAGACACCTAAGATAGGGCAGAGAGTACCCTTTCTTGTATAGGATATCCCTTATTGTTGTATACCGAGCTGACTTAGATCTGAGTTTTCATGCTTCTAGTCAGTCGTTGGCAAGCTTACCTTCTTGAAGGTATTCGATAATTTGGTCCATCCAGCTCGGAATTGAATGTATGGGTAGGGCAACTTCTTGGTCAAGCTTATGGATGCTTGGCCTGGCTAAGAACTCGATCGGGATCGACCTCGGGACATCTTCCTCAATAGAGGATGCTAATTTTGCTAATGCCCCTGCTTTTGAATTTTCTAGCCTCCGGATTAGGCTAACGTTGCACTTCCAGAATTTACCTATCAGTTCTCGAGTTCTTTGTAAATATGCGATCATCCACTTCTCTTTAGCTGATATTCGTTGACGACTTGATTAACGACGAGCTGGGAATTGCAACGGACCTTTAGGACCTGAGCCCCCATACATGCCACTAACCCGAGTCTTTCTAACAATGCCTTGTATTCTACGACATTGTTAGATGTGTAAAATCTGAACCGTAGAGCGTACTGAATAAACGTTAGGTCGGGGGTTCTGAGGACGATACCAGCCCTGCTGCGCTTGGACTTGGAAGATTTGTCAATGTATAATGTCCAGGCGCGGTGGTAAGCTTCAGCTGGCTGGTTGGATTCTGGATCACTTGATGTGGTGACCGTCGAGCCCGTATTGATTCGTTCATTGGGTCGACTGCAGAGTCTCCATTCTTATCCGATTCATCTGAAGTAACTTGATCTTTTCATTCACCAAACTCAACGATGAAGTGAACTATCACCTAACCTTTGATGGCACTTCTTGACGGATATCTAATGTCAAATTCACCAAGCTTGATTGCCCATTTCGTGAGTCTTCCTGATACCTCAGGCCTTTGGAGCACTTGGTAGAAAGGTTGATAGGTCAAGACCACTATTGAGTGGTCTTAGAACCATGGGCGCAGACGTCTAGATGAAGTCACCAAGGCTAAGGTGAGCTTTTCTACATCTGGATACCTGGTTTTAGCGGGGACTATGGCTTTACTAACATAATACACAGGAAGTTGTTTTCCTCCAGATCCTCTAATAAGGGCTGAATTAATTGCTTCCATCGAGACTACCAAGTATAGTAGCAAGGGTTCTCCATGCTCAGGCTTCAAGAGCAGCGGGGGCAATCCCAAGTATTGCTTTAGTCACTAGAATGCTTGTTCTCAATCCTCAATTCACTCTGCCTTCTTATTACCTTGTTCACCACCCCAAGTATAAGGTCGTGATGTAGCAATAATCTCGGTAAGACCGAGGTCGAATCTACAGGGACTGAACCTTGTACGCATTTTGAAAGTAACCAAAGCTAGAACTGGACGAAGATGTAATCTAAATCAGGAAATTTTAAGAGAATAATTATGAATTACTGAACTAAAACTTGTAAAATTCAAAGGTGAGAAACTAGGGTTTCCAAGGATCCACTTGTAGCGATCAGGGAACATAGTCGAAATCAGAGTCCCATGTTCATCCAGTTGGAAGATAATTCATTAAAAATCAATTATGAACTTCCTTTGATCTAGTTTTCAATAGATAAGAGGTATGAGAACTAGAGTTGATTCCATCACAAAACCATGCACATGAGACAAAGCAAACAACAGAATTTAACCAATCCTTAACCAATTTAAGAGAATTATGAATGTTAGGAATGATTCCATCATCCGACCATGCCCAGGAGATGATGGTGAACAATAGGGTATCCTAAATTCACAATCTTAATAATGAAAAGAATATACTCAAAGCTATCGCAGATTCATTGTAATTTAAGTCACAACAAACCATTAAAAATTAAAAGTATTTCTTTTAATGAAACTAAAATCAAAGAGAATTCAACACATGAATCAAAGCAATAGAAATTGACCCATCATGCTACAAGCTTCACCTCTTAGCCCTAGCTAAGAGGTTTATCCAACCATGGATATGATTAACTGAAGTCTCTTAACAAACATTAATGGAAAAAAAACTAAAGAAGAAAGGGAAGAACTCCTGGTCGTCTCCACTCTCTCTCTCTCTCTCTCTCTCTCTCTCTCTCTCTCTCTCCTCCTTGCTTCTCCACCCGTCCTTGGATGGCTTTTTACGTCCTTATCTCCCTCTCCTTTATAGACACAAGGTAGGGTGGTGGCTGTGGCGGTGGTGTGCATAGACCTTACGCAACAAGAAAACGCAAACCCTTTGCATGCGCAGCGTAATGCGAAATCGAGTTTTACATTGGATGAGAGTTTTGGGATGCTGATCATCCCAAACTCTATTTGGACTTCATGGCTAGGGTTAGCTCTGGCCTGGGCTTCACTTGAACGGTCCGGATCGGCCATCCGATCAACGATGGTGGTCCACTACTTTTCAGAACATCTAGAATTATCGGACGTGCACAACTTACGCATGCGAATTCGCTGAGATGCTCGGTGGACCCACAATCAGCGTCAACACGGAGATCCACTCCGTCCATTGGATTCCTCTCGGAATCTTGGCCCAAGAAGCCATGTTTTGATCCACATATGGTGTGGCCCAAGGGATTAAATCTGCCGCAATTGCTTTGAACATTGCAAGGTAGCCTTCTTGTGATCGCTGTGGCCGGCACGTGCATGTGCATGGATGGATGGGGTCAACATGGGTTTGACCGTTTTTCCCCCTCTACATGATGGACGACTTGGATTTTCCAAGTGGGTCATAATGGTGGCCCTCAGCAATCTGAACAGAGGATGTGCACCCGGTTTCGCATCAGCGTGAAAAAATAGAAATTTCCATTTTTGAATGGGATTCGTGTCAGTGTACGCTGACCGACTCCCTCGGTTCGGTGCACCTCAAGACCTCGTGCATGGTGCGCACGTGCCTCCCAGATGGGACCCACTAAGACGTATTTGGGGAAATTCACACCGTACTTTCATCTTCCCTCATAGTGTAAGGGGCTTAGTCCAAAACTAAGGCAAATCCGGAGATCAGGTGGGCCCCAAATCGGTGGTTTTGTAACCGATCTTTCCGTTGGACCACTTCCACAAAGATCCAACAACTGAAATTTTACGTGTACGGTTACTTTATGATCTTCAGGCCAAATAGCCAAACGGATAGTGGGAACCCTGTGATCTTGCATTCAGGACAATTTTCAGGCCTCTTTATTGTTAATCACTTGATTTTCTTGGATCTTTGGTGTGTGAATTCTTCAATCTCGGTCCCCTAAGATCTGTCCCTTGCTTTGGTGATTCTTGAGTATCAAATCCATGCTTTTAGTACCATTTTTCAATCCAAGATCTTAAAATCACTTTGCAACAGAAACATGATTAAAATATAACATTAAGCATTATCATGTACGTAAAACCAAGTAATAACTGGGGCTTAATATGCAATATTTGACCCTCAACACAATCCCTAACCAACATTTTGTTAGTCCCAAGCAAAGTATGAGAAAAATATTTTAAGAATTACGGGACAATATCTATAAACCCGAGTGATTTTTGAAAAATAATCCAGTCAATAGAATTCTAAGATTCATGAGTGTTGGGCATTACTTTCTCCTAAACTCGAGCGCATGGTAAACTTCATAGTCAAGTTCAAAGTATTAATCCATCGATTAGAATAGTTCTAAACATTGAGTTCCATGGGTGGATAGTGCGACCTTGACTTATCACAATTAAAGGTCCAATTGTCAATTTTCATGATAATAATGATAATCAACAAGAGCATTCTAGATTACCAAGCCTAAACCTAAACTTGCCTTACAGTTCATCCTTTTTATTCTTCCAGCTTTTGATTTTTCCATCGATGGCTTTCACGTTGTGTCAACCTTTTTAAAGATCTTTAACAGGTAGCTGTTTTCGACGACAAATGTTTTTTAACTGGGTATCCTCTCTCTCTCTCACTCTCTTTAAACATGATGGACAAATTCCCCAGGTTGGCTCCTTTCATGCCTAGTGATTACCAGGTTAACAATTCAATATCAAACTGAAGCTTTAGGTCCTATTTAATTTTCTAATTATAGAGTTAATTCAAGGTAAATGGGTAATAATTATTTACCCTTGTATTTCCAGTTGGATTTCCAAGGTGATGTTGACTGCCACCTTTCATTTATAACACTCACATCACCCAAGGAGAAAAATATTAAATCGTGTGTCCCACCATGATGTTTGTGTCTTATCCACACCGTCCATCCCTTTAGCCAACTCATTTTAGGCATGAGCCGAAAAATGAGGCAAATCTAAAGATCAAGTGGACCACACCACAGGAAGCAATGTGAATTGAACTCCTACCATTGAAAGCTTCTTGAGGACCCCATAAGTTTTAAATCAAACTGATATTTTTGTTTCCACTTTATCCATGACTGTGTGACCTTATAAACAGGTTGGATGACAAATAAACATCAATGTGGGCCCAGGGGAGAAAATAACTTTCAACCATTGACGTCTTAATGATCATTGTTTCCTAAGGTGTGGTCCACCTGAGCTTTTGATTTTCCTCATTTTTGGGCTCATGCCTTAAAATGTATTTTTTAAAAGGATGGATGGTGTGGATAACTCACATATTTCATGGTGGGGCCCACATATTTAAATCAGTAATAATAGGGTTTGTATGGACCGATTTTCGAAACGTAATTCACGACTAATTTCAAATAGGTGGAGTAAGTAATAATTACTTATTTTCGTGTATTTACCGGGGGAAATTAAAAATCAAATAGCCCCTTAATGTGTAAGCTAGGCATGACATGTGAAATCATGGCTCAATCAATGTTTAAAATTTCTAGCTATGGATTAATAATTCGAACTTAACTGTGAAATCTAACAGATAACTTAATCCAAGAGTCATAAATCACCAATATTACGTATCTTATACTTCTTAAATCAAGAATATCCTTCAAAATCACTTGAATTCACATGAATTTTCAGAAAAAATTTAAAAATTTTCACAATTTTTACTTAAGGCCAAGAAAATACTGATTAGGTAACCTAATCTCCCTTCACAATTTTTGCTCAAGGCCAAGAAAATACTGATTAGGTAACCTAATCTCTCATCCCCAACCTAAAATCTACGTTATCCTCAATGTAAAAGATATAAGCATGCAATACACGTGAGACAACGAAATTGAAGGAGAAGTAATGGAAAGATAGTACCTGATGGAGTTAAGATGCTTTTTCCAAAGAGATCTCAACGTGAAAGTAGGTCTGCACAAGAGTGAAACCAACAAAAGTAAATTATCCTAACGACATAAAGCCGACTATCCTAGAACTATAAAAAGCAAACTACACTAGTCCTATGAAAGCATGGGAAAAGCTCTTTAGTCATGCCGCAAGATTCCTCCTCCGACCAATATCTTGATAAATTTCTCAGTAGGTTTCTCAATAAGATCATCCAAAAGCCGTTTTTGCAATAGGCTTAGATGCCCTGGAGCATGAATTTTCAGAGAAATTGATGGACTTCAACAAAAAATTATCGTTGAATTGCCTGAGGTATCCAAAGGATATATGATTCACCTATGACAAAAACAATTTCAATGTTAGTACTCCATGGTGAATCAAAGACTACAAGTAGATAAAATTCAGAAAAATTCTCAGCAAATGATGTAGTCTCAACACATTCTAAAGTTTCAGACTTCGGTTCAATTTCTAGCTCCTCCTTTAATGATAAACATTTAGGATATGGGGAAGGAGGGGCTTCAGAATAAGGGTTTTCTCGATCCGTGACAACTACCGAGGTGTTGTCTTGCGAGGCATCCACTTTTTCTTTTATCATAGGATTGTTCGAATCTACAAAGTGTGCCAAGCAATCGTCCAAAGAGTTAGAAAATTCAGCTGAGAGTGACTCATTTTCCACATTGAAGTTTGTGATGATCTACCCAAGGATTCCATCGTCTCTAGAAGTGGATAGATGCATGCTCTCTTCTTGCCCTGCACAAACAGATTGAAAATCACCAGGCGAAGAATTGATGTGAAGACTCTGTTCATTAAAGCTACTTGGTAGAGGCATTGAATCATCTAACGTATACAAATCAGATGGTGGCCTCAACTGGGTGGTTTTAAATTCCAGAGTCATATCGAGCAACTCGTCCCTTTCCTGAACCATATTATCATTCAATTTAGGGGAGTGGTCTAAACATGTCTCACAAGAGTTAGAAGGGTTGGTTGAAAGGAGCTCATTTTCTATATTTAAATTAGTCATGTCAAATGGGTGGAGTAAATCATTATGGTCAACCACTTCCTGTACCCCTTGATCAATAACCTAGACCAAACTTAAGATTGATTTCAAAGGAATTTGGGCTACACATTCATGTTTGTCATCCCAATACTCATCATCTTTTAATTCAGTGTAGTACACACTTGGGATGGGATTGCTTCCCTCACTTTCTACTCCTAAATTGGGTTGAGGGTCGAATAAACTAACATCTTCCTCATCATTGAAACTAAGTGTGTCATGTGAGTGAAGTGTGTCATCATCCTTAAATTTGAAAGACACCCACATCTCTTGATCATTCTTTTGAACAGTCATTGAGATCGATTCATTAGAAAATTGAACCGTATGCGCATTAACAGAATCCAACTCCTCATTCCAAATTCCAGAGTTCGCCACATTCACATCATGTGAACTCCCCTGTTGAATATCTTTTCTAAGTTCTTGCAGTCTTTGGAGTGTATTTTGCTGGCTGAGCTCTAGAGTTTGGAAGAAATTTTGAATTGAATTCTCTTGGATTATTTCTGATTGAATTTCAAAGGTAGAGGACCCAAGAGAATTATCACTATGATGCATTGCTAGTTCATCTTTCCAACGTTGATGTTTCCACTGATCATAGTTATACGGATCATAGGTGGGAGAATATGATGGTTGTTGATACATATTATCACCCATAATATAATCTCTCATTGCCTTCTTCTTGTTTAATGGTTGATTATAATTCTCACTCCCTTAAGTCTGACAACTCCAACATTCACATATTGTTTCCTTAATCCGTGGAGTGTAATTATTCTCTCGCATATGATCATATAAGAACTTCTTAACCGGTGGAACATTATATTCCGGTTGGTTCTCAATGATGGTTTTAGAAAAATTTTGATAGATAGGTTGATTTCTATTATAATCATCATACATTCCTCCCCAATATCTCTTATCCATCTTAACATACTGACGTACCCACTCTTGCATGGTGAAACCCTAATCATGAACCTGATCCTAAAAGAAAAGAAAAAATACTACAGCAATATAGAAAGTAAGTAGAGGGAAGAAGTTAGAAAGAAGTTACTAGATTGGAGAGTTCTATGTTAGGATCTTGCAAAACAAAACAAAACAAGTTAGTTTCTAAAAACAGAAAATCTAAAAATAGAAAGTTTCTAAAACAAAAATAGAAAGAGGGGTTAGTTTCTAAAAAGGAAAGAAATCCTAGAATTAGAAAGTTTTTAAAAATAGAAAATAAAACCTAATCCTAAAAATAGAAAAATCCTAATCTTAAACTAATTCCAAAACTAGCTAATCTCATAAAAATGCAACCGTAAGTCCCCGGCAACGGCGCCAAAAACTTATTCACCACCCCAAGTATAGGGTCGCGATGTAGTAATAATCTAGGTAAGACCGAGGTCGAATCCATAAGGACTAAACCTTGTACGTATTCTGAAAGTAACCAGAACTATAACTAGACGAATATGTAATCTAAATCAAGAAATTTTAAGAGAATAATTGTGAATTATGAACTAAAACTTGTAAAATTCAAAGGTGGGAAACTAGGGTTTCTAAGGATCCACTTGTAGAGATCAAGGAGATCTATGCTTAATTCATAAACACAGCTGGAATTAGAGTACCATCTTCATCCAGCTGGAAGATAATTCATTAAAAATCAATTATAAACTTCCTTTGATCTAATTTTCAATAGTGAGAGGTATGAGAACTAGAGTTGATTCCGTCACAAAACCAAGCCCATGAGACAAAGCAAACAACAAAATTTAACCAATCCTCAACCAATTTAAGAGAATTATAAATGTTAGGAAGGATTCCATCATCCGAACATGCCCAGGAGATGATGGTGAACAACGAGTCTCCTAAATTCACACTCTCAATAATGGAAAGAATATACTCAAAGCTCTCATGGATTCATTGTAATTTAAGTCATAAGAAACCATTAAAAACTAAAAGTATTTCTTTTAATCAAATTAAAATCAAAGAGAGTTCAACACATGAATTAAAGCAATAAAAATTGACCCATCATGCTACAAGCTTCACCTTTTAGCCCTAGCTAAGAGGTTTAGCCAACCATGAATATGATTAAATGAAGTCTCTTAAAAAACATTAATGAAAAAAAGCGAAATTGAGTTTTACGTTGGATGAGAGTTTTGGGACGCTGATCGTCCCAAACTCTATTTGGACTTCATGGCTAGGGTTGGCTCTGGCATGAGCTCCACCTGAACGGTCCGGATCGGCCATTTAATCAACAATGGTGGTCCACTACTTTCTAGAACGTCCGAAATTCTCGGACATGTGCAACTTACGCATGCAAATTTGCTGAGTGTTCGGTGGACCCACAATCAACGTCAAGAGGGAGATCCACCCCGTCCATTGGATTCCTCTTGGAATCTTGGCCCAAGAGGCCATGTTTTGATCCACATATGGTGCGGTCCAAGGGATTAAATCTACCGCAATTGCTTTGAACGTTGCAAGGCAGCCTTCTTATGATCGTTGTGGCTGGCACGTGCGCGTGCATGGATGATGGGGTCAACATGGGTCTGACCGTTTTCTCCCCCTCTACATGATGGACGGCTTGGATTTTTCAAGTGGGTCATGATGGTGGCCCACAACAATCCGAACGGAGGACATGCACCCGGTTTCGCAGAGGCGTGAAAAATGAAAATTTTCCATTTTTGAATGGGAGTTGGGTTAGTGTACACTGACCGACTCCCTCGGTTCGGTGCACCTCAAGACCTCGTGCATGGAGTGCACGTGCCTTCCAAATGGGACCCATTGAGACGTATTTGGGGAAATCCACACCATATATTCATCTTCCCTCATAGTGTAAGGGGTTGAGTCCAAAACTGAGGCATATGCGGAGATTAGGTGGGCCCCAAATCGGTGGTTTTGTGGCTGATCTTTCCATTAGACCACTTCCACAAAGATCCGACGGCTGAAATTTTACGTGTACGATTAATTTATGATCCCTGGGCCAGATATAAAGTTTCGAGCCAAACAGATGGTGGGAACCATGTGATCTTGCATTCAGGATGATTTTTAAGCCTCTTTATTGTTAATCACTTGATTTTCTCAGATCTTTGGCGTGTGAATTCTTCAATCTCAGTCCCCTAAGATCTGTCCCTTACTTTTGTGATTCTTGAGCATCAAATCTATGCTTTTAGTAGCCTTTTTCAGTCTAAGCTCTTAAATTCACCTTGTAATAGAAACATGATTAAAATATAACGTTAAGCATTATCATGTACGTAAAACCAAGTAATAAATGGGGTCTACTATGCAATATTTGACCCTCAACATACCCTTTAATCGATGAAAAAATAGGAGGCACTTGTTGATTGCTCTAGACACAAAGCGATTGAGGGCGTTGACTCTTCCGGTGAGGCATTGGATCTCTTTGATAGTCTGAGGTGAGTCCATGTCTAGATAGGCCTTGATCTTGTCGGGATTCTCCTCGATCCCTCTCTAGCTGACCAAGAACTTGAGGAATTTCCCAGAGTTGACCCCAAATGCACACTTGGTTGGGTTTAGCTTCATCCAGCACTGTCACAGAATTGAGAACATTTCTTTAAGGTCGGTGACGTGGTTGGCAGCTTTGACACTTTTCACAAGCATATCTTCGACATAAACCTTCATAGAACATCCAATCTATTGAGCAAACATTTTGTTTACAAGTCCCTAATATGTGGCCCAAGCATTCTTTAGTCCAAAGGGCATGACCTTATAGCAATAGAGTTCTTTGTCAGTGACAAAGGTTATCTTCTGCTTGTCGTACTGGTGCATGGCTATTTAATTATATCCCAAGTATGCATACATGAAGCTTAGGAGTTCATGCCCTGTCGTATTGTCGACCAACTGGTCGATCTTGGGAAGAGGAAAGTTGTCCTTGGGGTAAGCTTTGTTCAAATCAGTGTAATCAACACAAACCCACCACTTCTAATTAGATTTCTTTACTAGGATATGGCATTGGCGATCCATTCAGGGTAATATATTTCTTCGATGAACCCTGTATGCAGGAGTTTGCTGGTCTTTTCTGTAATAACGGTGTATCACTTTGGCTCGAAAGCTCATCTCTTCTGTCAGACTAGACTGTGATTGGGGTCCACATTTAACTTGTGGACATCACCTCGGGACTAATGCTGGCATGTCTTGATGGGACCAAGAAAACAAGTCAGCATGATGCTGAAGGAGATACATTATTTGGCTTCATAGGTCAAGAGTCAACGATGAACCAACCCGTAACACTTGGGTCGGGTCAGAATTGTCGAGTGAGATGGTTAGGAGATCTTCCATTGGAGATCCTCACTCGAGTGAATCTTCTTTGGGGTTGATAGAAGTGACCATTAGGGTATAAACTAGATTTCTTGCTTTCAGAGTGGTCGGATAGTGTTGACAAGCTTCGCACTGGTCCCCTTAGACGTGGCCGACCCCATGATCGGTAGGGAACTTCATCAAGAGGTGATAAGAAGACACCACGACTCTCAGGAATTGAGGGAAGGTCATCCAAGGATGACGTTGTAAGTTAAGGGACAGTCTACTACCAAGAAGTCTATCATCGTAGTGATTTGGTTCTGTTCTTCTCCAGCAGTAACTAGGAGTTGGATGGATCCCTCAGAAAAGAACATGTCACCCGCGAACCCGAGCAATGGAGTTCTGATGAGTCAAAGCCGTGACCTGTCAATTCCCATCTTGTTGAACGCTCAGCACAGAGTATGTCAGTCGAGCTGCCTGTGTCCACAAGAATGAGATACACCTTACAGTTGGTTATGGTCATGGTTATGACTAGGGCATCATCTTGTCATCGTGCGAGTGTTGAATACCATGGGCATCCTCCTCAGTGAACGTCAGATCACAAGGGCTCATTCATTGCTCCTTGGGTGGTCTACTGGTGAGGTGGATATAGTGGTTCGGGCTAGTACTCCAAGCATGGGCCTTATGGGCCCTGTTTGAATCACTACCTCCCAAAGGTCTTCCAAAGATAATATGAATTTCATCGGTGGGGTCATTGTCGATTGCTCTGTTGGGCTGCTCATCCTTCCGACCTGATCGTTCTTCTTTGACGTATTCTCGCAAGTTCCCACTACAAATAATGGCCTTGATCTCTTCTTTGAGGTCAAAATAGTCGTTGGTGGAGTAGTCGTGGTCGCGGTGGAAGCCGTAATACTTTCGCCTATCCCACTTGTCTGCGTCGGTCTTCATCTGACTCAGCCATTTAAGTAATCATTTATCCTGAACTTCCAAAAGGACTTGCTCGAGCATGGCGTTAAGAGGGTTGTATGAGTTAAATCTACTCTCAGGTCACCTGGTCGGCTATTGGCCTCTTATCGGGTCCTCATCCTTTCTTCTTTTATTGATGGGTGATTGGGATGGGGCTTCCACTTTCCGCTTCTTGTCCTCAGCTGAGCTCCAGATGTCTTGAGTAGCTTTTCGAGAACTGAAAAGCTCCTCAGCATTGGAGTATTTTTGTGCACTATTCATGAGCTCGCCTAGAGTTGTTAGAGGATTTTTGCTTATTGAAAAGAGGAACTTTCCTTCCCTGAGTCTAGTTATCATGGCGATAAGGGCTATTTTGTCTAATTAGTCATCCACCTATACTGCCTCTTTATTGAACCATACAATGTAATCATTTAGTGCTTTGCCTTCTTTCTACTTAATAGAGAGTAGGTGAGTGGATGGTTTCCTCTGCCCCTGTCCTACAATAAACTATGTTAGGAATGCCTTGCTGAGATTGGAAAAAGAACCAATCAACTCCGGCTTCAGCTACCTATACCAGCTCTGCGCAGCCCCTGTTATGGTTAGGGCAAAAGTGTAGCACATGATCAGCTTAAATGCCCACTGGATCTCCATCCACACCCTAAAAGATTCCAAATTCTCAGTGGGGTCCCTATAACCGAATATGGGGTGATAGGTGGCACTCAGAACCTCAGGGGGAGTGCTGAGCTCATGATATCATCGGTGAACGGTGGCTCAACCTCTTCCATCATGACGTCTATCAAGGTTAGGGCTTGTGCTCGATAAGCTTGACGTATATCACCAATCTGACCTTGTAGTTTGTCAAGTTGGGCTTCTCAGGGGTCTTTGTTCTCATCAACCGCTTCAAGAGCGGGATCCACCTCAGGAGCCTTTTCACGCCTCCTCTTTTCCAAATCGTGACATAGGTCAGATGGGTCCAGCATGGTGGTTCCTAAGACTTGAGAGGACACATGGTTCGGAGCATTATGGGATAGATCTCTCTAGGATCCCGCTAGTGTTGTGACCCCAACTGTTGTTCGTGTAGCATCCTCCTGGTCAGGGAGGGGGATCTGTCTCTCCAGCATCTGCCTTATTTAATCAAGGTTGATGGTCAATGTTTCGACCTGGTGTTCCAGGAAAAGAAGGGGACCTCCTTGGTTTCGAGAATGCTGCATTGGACCTATCGGAACAGACTCAGCTTGGAGTTGGGAAAACAAATCCTAGTGAGCAGGTTGTTCCGCAAGTGGGGGATCAGCGGTGGTGATGGCGGGAGGAGCTTTCTTCCTCCCTTTGGCCATGATCGATATGTCAAGAGCTAGGAACGACATTACGTCCTTCCGACAAAAAATGTCAAACTGTTGATGCAAAAATCTGGTCCACCCTTGAGTACCTGCACAGGAAGAAGACAAATGAGACCCCGACTAGAGCAGGGGGCCCTCCGATGCCAAAGTTAAGCTAGGAATTTGGGTCTAGTAGTATTGAGGAGTTTTGGGTGAGAGATTCTGTATGCCTTTTTGTGTAGATGGGCCCCTTATTTATAGTGTAGATAGGCTAGAGACGGTCCTTGATCTCAGGCGTAATCTTCGCATAAGTTTCTCAACCATTACATGGGATTTTCGTAGGTGATAAGTGTCAACATGGTTGATCATAGAATCATGCAATGGATGGTCATGGCCGACCTGAGTCGTGCCCTTAATCAGATAAGTGTTGAGGTCGACTTAAGCCGAGCACTAGATTAATCAGGATAAGGGTGAGCTGAGCCAAACCCTCGATCAATAGGGCTAATCTCTATGGTTGTCTCAGGGTGAATTTCTGCACTGACGTCACTAGTCGACTGATCAATTCCTTGGTATAGGGAGCGGACTCATCTCCACGATGATACTTGTCATTCTGGACGGTTGTCCCTTTGATCTCGTCGAGCCGATTAGTCTTCCAATCATTTTTTGGTCATATGTAACACCCTGTATTTTAGATTTGATGTGAAATTCAATGGTGTGGCCCACCTGAGCTTTGGATTTGCCCCATCTCTGGAAAAATGTCCTAATATGACAAGTGGAATCACATGGACGGATTGTATTTTCAAGATCATCACTATGGGCCCCACATTAATGGTTTGTGTACACCGAGGGTGTGCACACTTGCCGTGCATCAGATCATGAGCCCGGTCTAGATAGGCACCGACCTGATTATTTTTGAAAAAGGAAGCTTTCTTCCTTCCTTTTAAACTCCTGCCCGGATAGGCAACATTCGTGTTTTGTGATTGTGGTCCACCATTGGTGTTTATCTAGGTAATCCAAACTGTTCATTACATTCGGAATGAAGTCCTGTTCAAACCCTAACTTTGTTTGTACGATGGCACACATGTGTGTACGCATGATCTCTAGTGCTAACAGCAACACGTGCGACCATTTTTCCAAAATAGAAATCAATTTTTGTTTGCCTCGCTGGCAATCCATGAGCTGAAAATTTTAAATCCTAGTCGTCCAACTGTTGGGAAATCTCAATTGTTCATTTTAGGGCAAGCATCGTTATTCCTCTCTGCCGCAAGGAAAGTTGGGAGGGAATCTCTTCGTTCATGAACTCTATCTGGATCATCCATTTAGGAGCATCCCAACTGTAGAGGATTCATTTTTAAGGATGAAACCCTAATCAGTAGAGGGGATAGCTGCTCTTCTCCATTTCTTACGGCGCCAAGAGAAAACGCCCGAGATTCTTGCAAGCTCGAAACCACTATGTAAATGCTTTCCAAGCTTCGAAAACCTAAGTCAGGAAGCTTCATAGAGACGTTTTAGAGAGTCCATGATGATCGGATTGGAAGCAGCGCCACCGTTTGAAAGTTACAGTTAGAGCTCCATCATTTTCCTCGCCAAACCTTCCTACCCAATTCGAGCCAATGTCTGGTCGAACTCGGTGATATGGTTGGGTGTGTTGTAACAGAGAAGCTGAGAGAGAAGAAAGAGTCAAAAGGGAGAGAGATGAAGAGAAACAAGAGGGAGAGTGTGCTTGACCATGGGCTGCGGTCGAGTCGATTGGACTCAACTCGCTAGGTCAAGCTTCGGTTTAGTAAGCTTTGCTAAAACTAAGAGGAAGAAGGAAAATAACGAGAGAAAGAAGGAGAGAGAGTGTGTGGAAGAAAGGAAGAAAAGATTAGAAAGTGAGGAAGATGGAAGAAACTGAGTCGAATTGAGTCGATGACTCGTTGTAGACTCGAGTTCGACTTAGGGCCAAGTTAGGGTTTGATTTGAGTCCACACATTGCTGGTTGGGCTAAGAGAGAAGAAAGATAGAAAGGAAAAGGAGAGAAGAAAAGAAGAGAAGAAAGATAGGAAGTTAGGATGTATTGACTTAGCTGAGTTGACTCGCTGAGTTAGTGAGTTGGGGCCGAGTTTGAGTATGGGGATGTTAGGCTTAGGTTAGAAAACCTTTTGTGTGGATTGATCATGCAACAAGAGTCGTTGGAGTGTCTAAAGTTCAACCGAATCAAGTACGAGCACCATCAGGTCAATCGTGTTTATTCTGTTCGAGCTCAGGTTCGATATTGATATATGAAATATGATTTTTGTATAAATCTAAATTCTAATTAGGGTTTGTTTATCTTTATTTATTTTTTAAATTAGGAATTAAAAATCCCATAAAACATAACCCTAGATTAAGTTGGGAAAGCCAATGCACTTTAGTTTCATGATCAAATCATAATGTTGATTCTAATCACGCAACTTTTGGTAAATTAGGTTAAGACTCTATCCTAAGGTACTTGCATTTGTTCTATCAACACTAGAACACGATCCAAACCAAGAGGTGAGGATTCACCCTTCAAGCTTACTTTCATTATAATAGTTAATTTAGTTTTATTTTGATTTATTTGCCTAAGAATGTTAATGACTAGTTTACTTGAATAATTAGATAGTTAATCGAGTTATGAATCGTTAATCCTCGTTTTAAGAAGACTCATACTTATATATGAACATTCTTTTATAATTAGGAATCATATGAGTACGTCTCTTAATTTACAGATATTAATGTACTAAATCCTAAAAAGTTATGATTTGTTCAACCGTGAAATAATTAATTGGTCTAGGCTAGTTTTGATGAGTACTTACATGAGTATTTGCATGAAGATGTAAATTGAATTGATTGTAGATTAGTTTGACACTTGATGATGTATATTGAATTGATTATAGTTTGGTTTAATATTAGATTGTGTTAAGTTGTAATTGGAATTTAATGTTAGATGTTAGTGGATATGTATATGGGAGTTTTCTCGAGCTAGTGGTCGATCGTGAAGGAATTAAATATTATGTGGTCGTAGACTTACTATCTCATGGATTATTTGTGTTTATGTGATTTGTGGATTGTTGGTGGTGTCCTTGAAGGTCTTGGTGCCAATGCGGCTTATTGGGAGGACTCTTGTTATTGGAAGTATATCTGGACTTGTGATGGTAATGTCTACGTGTCAAATCATGAGTGGCCACTAGTTATAGAGATTCTTATAAATGAAATGTCTTGGATTCTTTATCTTACCATCACTACTTATAATTATTTGAGAGTTTTAGAATCTTACTTGTTTAAGTCTCATGAGTTGAGGATGGTGGAATGAGACACTATGCCCGAGCAGTCAGCCTATGCTGAGTTGCGCACGCCCCCCACAGTGACCTTTGAGCTTCTTTGATATTCTGTTTGTAAATTGGACTAATCATGCATATATGGCATGTGGGCGTTATCAGGTGCTTGGTCGACTATTTGAAAGACTAGTGTACTGTTCGAACGACCCTTTTTGCATTTTGAATGGGTCGACTCTTTGAAAGACCCGATATCTTGTATGAATGGGCTGACTATTTGAAAGGTCCATTCATTTGTTCAGCTGGATGTGCATCCTCAGGCTAATTGCATTCATGCATTCATTCATTACACCAAGAATAAGTTGGCAATTGAATATTGTGTGCGAAGTGGATTGTATCTCCTTATGTTATACATTGAATTGCAATTTAGATGTTATAACTGTTTGTGTTATATTTGTGGGGAATGGATTGTATTTCTTCAAGTCATACTATGAATTTAGGGTGGATATGTAATTAGTGCTTGTACTTGTGAATGTTGAATTGTAATTTAAACATTATATTTTCTTAAATTTGTACTTGAAAATGTGAGTTGTATCTTCTTTTGAATTATAGGTGGTATCATCCTATATGTCACTTAGGAAACATAAATTATATATTTTTGTATTCAACTTGTGAAGTTTACATTGGATATTATATTCTCCTGAGTTATTGGAATTCCGTTCTTGACTATTGTGATACTTGGTAATCTTGGAGGGTATACCTCACTGGGATAGCCATTGACGCTATTAAACCGTATTTAGTTGGTGCAAGTTATGTAAATGATGTACATGTTAACATTAATGTGGAGCATGAAGAACTCGATAATCTTACAATTCTTGATTCTACATTTTTTTTTTTTACTTTTGTTAAGATATTTCATTTGATTATTGTAAGTCATTAGTCTGTATAAGCCCTATGGGCAACCATTTGTATAAGTTGATATATATTTTAGACACTTCCTCCATGTGTGGTTTGTTTGCTTCTGTTATGATCGCTCACTTATAATATATATATAAATTATGAAATGTGGGCTATCCTTGTAAGTTAACTCTCAGGGTTTCGGAAAACAAGTATAAAACTCAGGTTACGAAATCCGTGGTGTTACATCATACAAATCCAGACATGCCTTAAAGATCAGATAAGCTTGATTGAAGCTCGGAAATGTATGGTGCCGAGGCCTAGGCTCAAGAGATCGGCTCCTACTCTTCCTCAGAACGATCTGTGTCGATCATTTTGGAGCTCTTCGGTCTAGAAGTGTGTGCTTGTAAGTCCGAGCTGACCCCATGAGTTGTCAGACCATTTTTACCTATAACAATAGTGTTGAAAATTCTAGTGGAGACAAAGATGTTGATGGATTGAAGCACATCACAGAGGATGAAGAAGATGAGGTAAATTGAGTTCCACAGGATTATGGTGAGTTACTCTTCGTGAGGTGAGTACTATATACACCAAGGAAGGAGGTACACCCACAATGACATAACATCTTTTGAACTAGGTGTACGGTAAATCGAAAGGTATGCAATATGATTATCGACAGTGAGACAACAGGAACATCATTTTCAAGGTCATGGTGGAGAAATTATAGCTGAAAACGGAGCGTCATCCCTCCTCATACATGATAGGCTACACCATGGCTACGGGATCTGGCCAATAATTAAAATTTTCTATGATGGAATGAATCCAAATATGCGCTAATATGTAGAAATGATGTGCAATGGCAACTTCATGAGCAACAAACCGGAAGATGTCCGGGATTACTTTGACATGCTAGTCGAAAACGCCCAATCATGGGATATATCTAACCAAGCTAGTAATCCGAAGTTAGTGCCAAGAGAGAGGGTAGTACATGTGTTGAGGGTCAAATATTGCATATTATCCCTCATTTATATCTTGGTTTTATGAACATGATAATGCTTAATGTTCTATTTACTCATATTTGTGTTGTAAGGTGAATTTAAGAGCTTGGATTGAAAAGGGTAAAAAGCATGGATTTGATGCTCAAGAATCACCAAGGCAAGGGATGGATCTTAGGAGACTAAGATTGAAGAATTTACATGCCAAAGATCCAAGAAAATTAAGTGATGAATGAAGAGAATAAAAAATTTGAAGTGAAAAAAAGGAATCCTAAAATCGTCTTGAAAAAACATATTCTAAAACTCTGGGTCATTTTATGAAATTGCGTAGAGTGAAGTCTATTTTAACAAATTGCATAAATTTAAGGCGGTTTCTAGAGTTTTCTAACTAGGTGCGAAAGTTGGACTTCCACAACTATAAATAGGACTCCCAAGGATGTTCCTAGGCATCTTCTAGGGTTCAACGAATGGAACAAAATGGTAGAGAAGCTGACACCAAGAGTTTTTCTTCTTCTTCCTTAGTTGTTTTCATGTTTTTCTTAAGAAACTTTGGTCCACTCATGTTTATGGTTGACTAAACTTCTTAGTTAGGGCTAAGAGGTGAAGCTTGTAGCATGATGGGAGGTTTCTATTGCTTTGATTCATGTTTATGTTAAACTCCATGGATTCTCATTTAATATTTAAGGAATACTTTCAGTTTTTAATGGTTTATTGTGACTCAAATTATAGTAGATCTGGAATCGCTTTGAGTATCTTCTTTTTTCAATTTGAGATTATGAAATTAGTAAGTCCTATTGTTCACCATCGTCCCTTGGGCATGGTAGGGTGATGGAATCTTTACTAATCTTCACAATTCTCCTGCTTTGAGATTATGGGATTGGTAAATATTGTTGTTTGCCATTGTCTCCTAGATTTGGTTTGCTAATAGAATCCCTGCCAATTATCATAGTTCTCCTTCATTGAGAATTAGGTAAATGAAAGTTTAGATTTGGTTTTATTAATATATTTTTCAATTGGATAGGATAGGACTCCAATTGTAATTGTCTTACTTGAATCAAGTAAGAGGGCTCCCTGATCACTCAAGTGGATCCTTGGCACCCTAGTTCACACCTTTAAATTCTTAATTTTAATTACTCTATTCACAATTACTCTCTTAAATACTTCAGAATTAGTTTCACATCTTCTTCTTGTTCTACTACTAGTTAATTTCAGAAACATACAAGTTTCAGTCCCTATGGATTCAACCTTGGTCTTACTGAGATTATTACTACATCGTGATCCTACACTTGGGGTTGTGAACAAGTTTTTGACGCCGTTGCCGGGGATTGACGGTTGCATTTTTTGAATTTGATTAGTTTTGAAATTAGGTTAAGATTAAGATTTATTTACTTTCTATTTAAAGTTAGGGTTCTTTCTAATTTGTTTATAAACACTAACTTTTCGTTCTATTTTCAGATTTAGAAACTTTCCTAATTTATTTTTAGAAACTAACTTTTCTTTCTATTTTTAAATTTAGAAACATTCCTAATTTGTTTATAAAAACTAACTTTTCTTTATATTTCTAGATTTAGAAACTTTCTTAATTTGTTTTTAGAAACTAACTTTTCCTTCTATTTCTAGATTTAGAAACTTTCCTAATTTTTTTTTGGAAATTAATTTTTTTAGAAACTAATTTGTTTTTAGGACTAACTTTTTATTTTGTTTTTAGGTTAGGGTTTTTTCTGATTTATTTTTAGAAACTAACTGAATTTTCTGTTTTATAAGATCTTAACATAGAAATCTCCAATCTGGTAACCTTTTTCTAATTTCCTCTCTATTTCTTATTGCTTTAGTTTTATTTGTTCTTAGGTTAGGTTAGATTAGAAACTAAGGGTTATGAGTGTTTCATGCTCAAATGGATCCATGATAACACTCAACGTCTCTTGAATGAAGGAGGACTAGTTGAAGGATTGCTTATCCATCATAGGATTAGACATCCCTTGAAATCCTCTGAGTCAGTAGAAGTTATGGCTACAAATCCACCTCAACTTCAAGTTGAGGAAGCTCAGGATGAGAATGAGGTGCATCATACACCCCCGCCTCGTACTCTACAAGATTATTTACAACTAGCGGGGGTGATCACACCATCTTGCATGATTTTTCCAGAGAATGCATGACATGAATATCAAGCCAGGAGTGATCCAACTCCTTCCAAAATCTCATGGAACTTGAAAGAGTTTGATGAGATAATAGTCACTCTATACTTTCCTAATGTGTCTGAGGACAGGGTCAGGCAGAAACTCTTTCCCTTCTCCTTAAAAGAAAAGGCTAAGACATGGTTGTACTCTCTACGTCCACGATCAATTGGTAGATGGAACGTCATAATAAGGGAGTTCATTAAGAAAAATTTCTCATTTCATAAAACGAACACCCCTCAGAAAGTCAATCATGAACTTCGCCCAAAAGGAAGATGAAACATTCTTCCAATGTTGGGAGCGGTTCAAGGATCTTGTCAGTTCATGCCCACAACACGGTTTTGAAATGTGGCGTATCACAAATTTCTTCTACGATGGACTAACATCTTCCATGCATCAATTGGTCGAGACGATGTGCAATGGGAAATTCATGAACAAAGATGTCAATGATGTGTGGGATTATTTAGACAGACTTGCTGAAAACGTACAATCATGGGACATCTCTCCGAAACCCACCACTTCTAAGCCTACTCAATTAAAGGAAAGGAGAGGAATGTATGCTTTAAAAGAAGAAGATGACTTGAGTGCAAGGGTGGCCAATCTCACAAGAAGAGTCGAGGCCATGGAAGTTCAGAAGGATAAGGCTAAGGAAGTAGTTTGTGGTATTTACACTTGCAATATACATACAACTAAAAATTGTCCAATAATACCTACTTTCCAAGAAATTTTGAATGAGTAATCAAATGTTGTAAACAACTACCAAATACCTTTCAGTGGACCCACCTTAAATACATACAACTCCAGTTGGAGGAATGGACAAACTGCTAGTCCTCAAGAATTCCTTAACCAATTCCTAAATCAAGGGAACCTTCAAGAGGATCCGGTCTTAAAACACCTTCAAAATCAAGAGCTTTTTAATCAGATTATATTGCAAGTTATTCAAGACCTTTCAAAGGCCATACAAGGGTGTGAGACAAAATTTTTGATTGGGGAGAAAGGGATCTTTCTGACCCAACCTCTCCCCGACCCTAAACTGCAATATGAAATTAGTGACTCAAGCTCTTCAAATCAATATTTAGAACAATCTAAGTTTATCACCACTCTTAGGAGTGGTAAAACAATTAACAAGTCTATTCCGGTAAAGAATGAAAATTCTAAGGACTCGAAAGAAGACACGGATGATATACCTAGCATTGCCCCACATGGGTTAGAGAACCTCAAGGTAGGCTGATTGCTCCATTCCCTCAGTGATTGATTGCACCAAAACCTCTATCAAACTCTCAGGATATTTTAGAGGTACTTAAACAAGTGAAGGTCAACATCCCTCTATTAGATGACGTTAAACAAATCATTTTATACTCCAAATTTTAAAAAGATCTATGCACTACCAAGAGATGACAGATTATTCAACAGAGAATTTTTCTGACAAAAAAAAAGTGAGTGCTATCCTTACGCAAGATGTGCCACAAAAGTACAAAGACCACGGTAGCCCAACCATCACTTGTGTAATTAGGAACTACCAAATCGAGAACGTACTTCTTAACTTGGGGGCGAGTGTTAATCTGATTCCTTACTTGGTTTAAGAACAACTGGGCCTAGGTGAATTAAAACTCACCCAGACTACATTACAACTTACCGATCGATTAGTTTGTGTACCGAGAGGGATCATTAAGGATGTGTTGGTCCAAGTTGACAAATTCTACTATTTAGTAGATTTTATTGTCCTGGATACTCAACCCATCATGGACATGAGCACTCAGATTCCTATCATTCTTGGCCACCCATTCCTTGCTACATCAAATGCAATCATTAATTGTAGGAATGGAGTTATGAGTTTATCTTTCGAAAATATGACATTAGAGCTTAATATCTTCTTCAGTATGAGAAAACAGGCAGAGGATGATGACGAGGCCCACAACATTAACATGATTGACTCGTTCGTGGAAGATAGAGCGCTCCTGACTCTATACTCCAACCCTCTTGAGACGTGTTTAGCCCATTCCTCTGATTTGGATGATGACACGATTAGGGAGATGGATGCCATGCTTGAAACTATGTCGGTACTTGAAGTTAACCGATGAAGGTCACAATTTGAAGATTTACCCAAAACCGATGTGTTGCCTCTACCGTCTAGCTTCAAAATACCAAAGCTTGACCTAAAACCTTTGCCCACTGATCTTGAACAAGTTTATTTAGGTCAAGAAGAGACATAACTGATAGTGATTTCATCCCACCTTGAGAAAATTTAGGAGAGTATGCTCATTTATACTCTTGAAAAAGATAAAGGAGTTATTGGGCATATCATCACAAATCTCGATGTGGTGAATGAACTCCTTTAATTGAATGTTTCGACTCTCCGAAAGATTGCTTGGCATATTTTATAGATTCAAATGATCCCATGATAACAGAAATAGTGGATGCCTTGCAAAACAATACCTTGGTGGTTGTTACTGACCGAGAGAACCCTTATTCTGAGCCCCTCCTTCCACAGATTTTGAATGTTTACCATTAAGGGAGAAGGAGATGAAAGTTGAACCGAAGCCTGAAACTTCGGAATATGGTGAGACTACATTACCTACTGAGAATTTCTCTGAATTTTATCCACTTGTAGTCTCTGATTCAACATGTTGCGTAACTTTGAAACTTTCTGTCTTACGTGATTCATATGTACTTTGAACATCTCAGGAGATTAAAAGAAAACTTTATACTGGGTCCACAAATTTCTCTGAAAAATCATGCTCCAGGGCATCCAAGCCTATTCTAAAAAAGGCTTTTGGATAATCTTGTTGAGAAACCTATTGAGAAATTTAACAAGATACTGGCCGGAGGAGGAACTTTGCGACATTACTAAGTAGCTTTCCCTTGTTTTCCTAGTTCGGTTTACTGGTTTCTGCTGTTTAAGATAGTTTGCTTTCTACTGTTTAGAATAGTTTTCTTTTCGCTATTTTAGGATAGTTTGCTTATCGTCTGTTTGAGTCTTTTGTGCTAACCCATTTTTCACACTAAGATCATTCGAAAAGCCTCAAAATTTCTTCTTCAGGTACTACCTTTTCACCACTTCCCTTTTCTTTTTGTTGCCTCATTTGCATTGAATGCTTATCTCTTTGACATTGAAGACAATGCAGATTTTAGGTTAGGGGTGTGGATTTGGCAAACTAATCGGTTGTTTTCTTAGTCTTTGGGTGAAATTGTGGAGAATTGAGAAATTTTTTTTTTGAAATTTATGCAAATTTAAGTGATCTTGAAGTAAATCCATGAATTAGAATTACAAGATGCTTAATGTTGATGCCTTATGTCTCTTGGATTTTAGTCACTTGGGAGATCTCAAAATTAAGTTAAGTCATTAATCTTCGATTAGAAGTTTTAAACATTGATTGAGTCTTGATCTTACACGTCACATCTAGCTTACACAGTAAAGTGTTAGTTTGATATTAAATTGTTAACTTGATGATTATTACTCATGGAAAGAACCAACCTGGGGAATTTGTCCATCATGTTCAATGGGAAGAATTGAAAAGAAAGAAAAAGAAAATACCCATCTAAAAAACAGTTGTCATTGAAAATGGTTACTTATTAAAGATCTTTAAAAAGGCTGACATACCGTGAAAGCCATCTATAAAAAAATCAAAAGCTGGAGGAATAAAAGAGAGAACTAAAAGATGAACTGTAAGGCAAGTTTCGGTTTAGGTTTTGGTTGTCCTAAATGCTCTTTTAATTATCAATGTTATCATGAAAGTGATAAATTGAAGCATTGATTGTGATAAGTTTACACTTCATTATACACCCATGGAACTCAATGTTTGGAATTATTTTAATTAGAGGATTAATACTTTAAACTTGATTATGAAACTTACCGAGTGCTAGAGTTTAGGAGAAGGTAATGCACAACATTGATGTATTTTAGAATTCTATTATCTGAGTTTATTTTTTTTAACCACTTGAGCTTATAGAAATTATTATGTGGTTCTCGAAATATTTTTCACATACTTTGCTCGGGACTAGTAAAATGGTAGTTGGGGATTATGTTGAGGGTCAAATATTACATATTATCCCTCATTTATATCTTGATTTTATGAACATGATAATGCTTAATGTTCTATTTTACTCATGTTTGTGTTGCAAGGTGAATTTAAGAGCTTGTACTGAAAAGGGTGCTAAAAGTATGGATTTGATGCTCAAGAATCACCAAGGCAAAGGATGGATCGTAGGAGACTAAGATTAAAGAATTCACATGCCAAAGATCCAAGAAAACTAAGTGAGGAATGAAGTGAATTAAAGATTTGAAGTGAAGAAAAGGAATCATGAAATCGTCCTGAAAAAACATATTCTGAAACTCTGGGTCATTTTGGAAAACTGCGCAGAGTGAAGTCTGTTTTAGCAAATTGCATAAATTTGAGGTAGTTACATGACTTTTCCAACTAGGTGCGAAAGTTGGAGTTCCACAACTATAAATAGGACTTCCTAAGATGTTCCTAGGCATCTTTTACGGTTCGAGGAGTGGAGTAAAAGGGTGGAGAAGTTGTTGCTAAGAGTTTTTCTTCTTCTTCCTTAGTTGTTTTCATATTTTTCTTAAGAGACTTTGGTCCAATCATGTCTATGGTTGGTTAAATCTCTTAGCTAGGGCTAAGAGGTGAAGCTTGTAGTATAATGGGATGTTTCTATTGCTTTGATTCATGTTTATGTTGAACTCCATGAATTCTAATTTGATATTTAAGGAATACTTTCAGTTTTTAATGGTTTATTGTGACTCAAATCATACTAGATTTGTAATAGTTTTGAGTATCTTCTTTTCCTAATTTGAGATTGTGAAATTAGTAAGTCCTGTTGTTCACCATCATCCCTTGGGTATGGTAGGGTGATGAAATTCTTCCTAATCTTCACAATTCTCTTGCTTTAAGATTATGGGATTGGTAAATCCTGTTGTTTGTCATTGTCTCCTGGGCATAGTTTGGTGATGGAATCCTTGACAATTATCATAGTTCTCCTGCATTGAGAATTAGGTCAATGGAAGTTCAGATTTGGTTTTATTGATATATTTTCCAATTGAATAGGATAGAACTCTAATTCTAATTGTGTTACTTGAATCAAGTAAGAGGGCTCCCTAATCACTATAAGTGGATCCTTAACACTCTAGTTCCCACCTTTAAATTTTTTGTTTTAATTACTCTATTCATAGTTACTCTCTCAAATACTTCAGAATTAGTTTCACATCTTCTTCTAGTTCTTCTTCTAGTTAATTTCAAAAACATACAAGTTTTAGTCCCTGTGGATTCAACCTCAGTCTTACCGAGATTATTACTACATCGTGACCCTACACTGGGGGTTGTGAACAACATGCACTCAAGCAAGAGGAAGATGTTAATGTTAAGTTGGTGGATCTCAAAAGGAAGATTGAGGTCTTGGAATCTACAAAGGAAGTGATCCGACCCAAAACATCCATTAAAATTGTATGTGGTATTTGTTAAAGTGATGTCCACCTAACAAAGGATTGTCCTGCAATCCCCTCATTTTAAGAGGTGCTACATGTTGAGGTAAATGCTACAAACACGTATCACACCCTGTCAGTACACCAAATTCTAACAAATACACTCCCGATTGGCGAAATCATCTGAATTTTAGTTAGAAGAATGGATTGATTGCGAATGCAACCAATAATCCCCAAGAGCCATCTAGTGGACACCCACTCGGGAGAAATCTTGAGGATATGTTGAATGCATTCATGCGAGGGCAACTGCAGGCCATAAATGAACTCAGAACTTCGGTTTCAAGAATTGATACACAACTAAATATTATGGAGAAATGGACCTTTCCGGCCTAACCTTAACCTAACCCTGAGGGACAATTCAAGATAAGTGATGCCAACTCTTCAACCCTACATGTGGAACATGTTAAATCCATCAACACCTTAAAAAGTGGTAAATATATTGATAATGAGGTTCCTAAGAAGGTTGAGAAAGCTGAGGAGTCCAAAGACTTGAAAGACGGTGAATCTTGCAGTGTTTCACTTGACATATAGTTAGTGTAGGAATTTAAGCCTATGACACTTTTTCCCCAATGTCCCACTGCATCAAAATGGCCAAGTGAAAATCAGGATATTTTAGAGGTTTTTCAGTAAGTCAAGATCAACATTTTCTTGTTAGATGCAATTAAACAGTTCTCATCTTATGTCATATTCTTAAGGGATCTACGTGCAGTAAAGTGCAAGCTAAATGTACATAAGAAAACCTTCTTGACTGAATAGGTGAATGCCATTATAAATCAAAGCACTCTCCCAAAATATAAGGATCCCAAAAGTCTTATGATCTCATGTGTAATAAGAAACTTTCTAGTTGATAAAACACTTTTGGACCTTGGAGGAAGTGTTAATCTAACACCATACTCAGTATGCGAGTAATTGGTCCTTGGTGAGTTGAAACCCACTAAGACAACGTTACAATTGGCCGATCGCTCGACTAGGATATTGAGAGGTGTGGTAGAAGATGTGTTGGTCCAAGTTGATAGATTCTACTACCCAGTAGACTTCATTATTTTGGATACACACCTAATTATAAATGCGAGTACTTAAATCCCATATTAGGCTGACCATTCTTAGCTACTGTTAATGTCATAATCAATTGTTAGAATGAGTTTATGAAAATATCTTTTGGGAATATGACCTTAAAACCGAATGTGTTTAATTTGCACAAACCATAAGAGGATGAGGATGTGATTCATGAGGTAAAATTGATTGATATATTTGAAGATGATGAGCCTCTTTCGATTGAAATTTTCGAACCTCTAGAAGTATGTTTGGCACACTTTGCAGATTCAAATGATCCTATGATTAGAGCATAGTGAATGCCTTGTGGGATTATGTCCCAGTGCCTGACATTGACCGGGAAGATAATTGTTTTGAAAATCCTCATTCCACCAACATTGAATGTTTATCATTAAGGATGGAGGAGCTGAATTCTAAACTAAAATTTGACACTTCAAATGTTATGGAGACTATGCTGGTTAAAAACTTCTCTGATATTCAACTGTTGGTAGTCTCTTATTCACCATTGTATAATATTAAAAATTTTTCTTTCATAGGTAAATCATACATTCATTAGGTGCCTCATGATAATAAGAAGGAAATCTTTGATGAGGTGCACAAATTTCTCTGGATAGTCATGGTTCAAGACATGGAAACTTACTCTAAAGTAGGCTTAAGGATGATCTTGTAAAAAAGTTTGCTGAGAAATTTGTTGAGATACTTGATATATGAAGAACTGATGCTTATGGATGATTGATAGTTAGGATTATGAATTTATTACTTTCTTAGGATTAATTTGATTTATATTACTTTAGTTTAGTTGTTGAAATGTCTTTTGATAGGAAGTTCGCAGTAGCCTATTTTGTCTATCGCCTTCCAGGTACTCTTCATCTATTCCTCTTTATTTTTGTTGATCTCTAACTGCTCTTATTGCAAATATTTATACATTTAGGACAATGTAAAATTTAGGTTGGGGGTAGGTTTCCTTCAAAAATTTCTTTAGATTTGCGCTGAATTGTGAAATCTTTGAGCTATATATATATATATATATATATATATATATATATATATAGAGAGAGAGAGAGAGAGAGAGAGAAAGAGAGAGAGAGAGAGAGAGAGAGAGAGTAGTGGTCTCCTGCGCACGTACCATAAGAGACTTCCGTGCGCACCAAGGCGGCCTTGCTTAGAGGGTAGAGCTGGGGTGTGCTCCATCATATTGTATTCATGGAATCCACTCCGCCCATTATTGCTGGACAGGCTAAAATTAGCGCTGAGGCTCATCAATTAGTTATATTCATGATTTAGGTGTGCCAAATAAAGGAAACAATGGAGAAGGGAGTAACTGCCATTGAATTTGTACTTGGCCTACTATGATGTTTATGTGAAATCCACTTCAACCAGTGTCCACCCAATGAAGATTCATACATGTGAACCAAATTTTATGGCCGTAAGTGATTTATGTGGCCCACACTGAGTGAAACAGTTTAGATGGCAGGCATCCCCTTCACTATTTTCTCTATAAATGTGGATGATGTTTGAGCCCTGTTACCAAATTGTCATCACACGCCATATGTTTGGAGTAGATTTCACTTACACATCACATTAGGCCACCCCCTCCCTCATTTTTCCCACTCATCTTTGCATGTTGACCAAACTGCCTGCCAGCATAAACTTCTCTGTGGGTAGGTGCTGGAAGCATAATGTGGACCCCACTATAATATCTGTATATTTTATCCATCGTTCATCCCTTTTTTCACATCATTTTAGGGCATGACCTCAAACATGAGAAAGATCCAATTCTCAAGTGGACCACACCACTGGAAAAGGCGGTGATTAAATGACCCCCATTAAAAATTTTCCTGGAGGCCTTACAAATTTTCTATTAAGCTGATATTTGTGTCCACCTAAGAAGTTTTTAATGCTGGATGTTCAATCACGACTGTTTTCATGTGGTGTAGTCCAGCTAACATTTGGATTTGGCTCAGTTTTTAGCTAATGCTGTAAAATGAGTATGATAGAATAGATGGACAACTTGGATAAAACATATAGGTTATTTTGAGGCCATGACCACCAGCTAGCAATCCATGTCCATTAGTCGACAATCCACGTCGAGGGGGTGTTGTGTTGAGTATGTGAAGTCACCTAAATACCTGATCCAGGTGGGTAATATGAGTAGAAATAGTACATAGGGGCACCCTCTATCCCAATGTTTTCACTTGGTGTGGCCCACATAAATCACCCATAGGCCTAAATTTTTTCCCCCTCTGCATGCATTTTCATGAATCAGCTAATGGTTGGAGTGGATTTCATGTACATATCACGGTATACCCTATAAAGATTCAACAATAGGCATTCACTCTCCCACTGTTTCTCATAGTGTGGTTCACCTGCATCATGAATATTTCTGTTTTATTACCCTTACTGCTAAATTTATATTACAAACTAAATGATTGGAATAGATTTCATGAACTTATTATGGTGAGGCTCACCTCATCCTACCCAGCCCTACCCATCTAAGTGAGTCAGCCTAGGTGCGCACAAAGGCATCTACGGTACGGCGCGCAGGAGACCACCACTCTCTCCTCTCTCTCTCTCTCTCTCTCTATATATATATATATAAATATATATATATATATATATATATATATATATATTTGAAATTTCTATGAATTTAAATAATTTTGAAGATAATCTAGATATTAGAATGATAAGAAACTTAATGTTAAGGATTTTTGAAATCTACATTTTAGTTATTTGATAGATTTCAAAATTAAGTTTAAAGTTTGTAATGTTTTAATTTGAAGTTTTAAACATTGATTGAGTCATGTAATTGATATATCACATCAAGATTACACATTAAAGTTTAACTTTGATATTCAATTATTAACTTGACGATTATTGAGAATGATAGGAACCGAACCTAGAGAATTTGTCCATCATGTTCAATGAAAAGAATTAAAAGAGAGAGAGAGAGAGAGAGAGAGAGAGAGAGAAGTAATACCCAGCTAAAAAAATATTTGTCATCGAAAAGGGCTACCTATCGAAGTTCCTTATAAGTACTACTGTGAAAATTTAAAAGAAGAAAAAATAGTGTGAAAGCCGTCATTAGAAAAAATCAAAAGTTGGATGTGTAGAAGGTTAAATTGTAAGGCAAGTTTTGGTTGTCCTAAATGTTTCTTTGATTATCAATATTATCATGAAAGTAGAGAACTGAACCTTTGGTTGTGATAAGTCTAGACTTCACCGTGCACCCATGGAACTCAATATTTAGAATTTTTCTAATTATAGGATTAATGCTTTGAATTTAATTAGGACATTTACTAAGTGCTAGATTTTAGGAGAAAGTAATACTCGATATTAATGTATTTTAGATTTTTATAATCCGGATTGTTTTAGAACCTCTTGAACTTATAAAAATTATTCATTTGATTTTGAAATATCTTTCGCATGTTTTGCTCGAGACTAGCAAAATGCTTGTTGGGGTGTGTGTTGAGACTTGAATATTGTATATTATCCTCTATTTTGCATTGCTTGTATCATATTCATCAAATTAATTAGTCCTAATTATGTGCATTTCTTTTGCAAAGAGAGACTCGAACTCCAAGACCAAATTTGAGTTAAATGTGAAGATTTAAAGCCCAAAGATAATTAAGAGTGTAGTGATTAAATATTTAAAAACTCAAGGGATGAAGATTAAATATATTTGAGCATGTTGACCAAATGAGATCAAGAGGAAGTTGAACGATTCTTGAAAACAAGTTAATAAACCAAGGAAAATGAGTCCTGAAAATTTAGGGTTAAGAAAATCAAATTCTAAAATTTCAGGGCCAGAAATAAAAAATCTTCAAAACCATAGAAATGACCGTTCAATGCCATTGAGGACAAGTTGGATGCCATCGAAGCTAAGTTCGATCTCATTGAGAAAATCATGAATTTTCTAATTTAGTTGCTGGATACATTCGTCGATGCCATCAATAGAGATTTGATGCCATCGAAGGTACACATGACTGTGTAAGTTCAAAGTTGGTTTGCGATTTTTCCAAGGCAGTGCTAAAGATAGAGGTCTGAAACTATTTAAAGGGATCCTTAGGATGTCCCAAATCATCTTTTAGGGTTTGGAGAGGGAGAGAAGGCTTAGCCGAAGTGCCAATAACGTTCTTTCACTTCAATTTCTTCACGGGTTCTAGTAGATGTTTTAGTTTTTCTTTTGTTTTTGAGTTAACTATGTTTAGTTAATCCTTTAGCTAAGGTTAAGGGATGAAGCTTATAGTCTAATTTCATTATTTAGTTTATTTGATTCAATAACATTATTTTGAATGATGATATTAGATTGATTTGATCTGGATTTACTTTAAAGTCTTTGAGTTATTTATGTCTGGATTTATTGTGCTCTTCGAGTACAATGAATGTTGTGATTTAACAATTATTTAGCTTGAATTAGAGAATGATTCAATCTGTATAATTGATTGATCTGATCGCCTATGGGTGCTTTAGATATTTTTTATTTCCCACAATCGAGATCCGAATACTTCATGAGATAATCAATCAATTGAAATTATATTCTTATTAATGTTTATGAATGTTTTAACTAAATTATCTTGTAATTGGATATGATATGACTTCGAATCCAATTGAGAAATACATTGAATCAGTAAATTAAATATTGTGATTACTATGAGTGGATTTCTAGATTCTTAATCTTTTATTTATTTGTTTTTAAATTCTTTTTACCTTACTATATTAAAAACCTAAACCAACTTATTAAACTTAAATTAGTTATAGCCCGTGTTTCCCATTACACGTGGATTCGACCTTGGTCTCACTAAGTTATTACCACATTACATCCTTGCACTTGAGGTTGTTTGAACACCCACTGGACGTTCCAAAAATGTTGGAAGCTCGGTTTGCTTTCCATCACGTGAAGTATACGGAAGTGCCAGAATTAATATAACAGCTCAATTTAAACTGATTAACTTGGACCCCAAGCGTTGAAATAAGTAGATCATATATCCAATATGAACGTATATGACCAAATTTTGAGAAGATTTGCTACTTACTTAGCCACTTGCAAAATTGTATAATGATCAAGCGATAATCAGATAATGGGGTTCTTCCTCCAAAGATGGATTACTTTGTGCCTTCCACAAGCAAGGACTTTCAAAATACCAGTGCAAATCAAACAAAAGTAAAAACTCATAATCGATTATTAGGAGAAACTACAAAAATGCATTTCTTAAAAGAAATGTGCGATATTGAATAGAAAACAAATCTAGCGTATGAGCGTAAATTTGAATTATAACTAAAGATTATAGGTAAGAATTACTGCTACTCCTAAGATAAGTTAAGATAATGTAAAATGATAGACATGATTGGTTATTTTTTATTATTGTTTTAGGTTATGTTGTTCTCCATCACATTTTTCTACTATTTATAGAGTTTTGCTGCATATTGTTCTTCCATATCTCTCTTTTATTATTGTAACATTTATAGTAGCTAAAAAAGTTTTTTTTTTTTTTTGTTTTGTTTTTCCATCTCCTTCTCTTATCTAAATTCTTCTTTGGTTGTGTTTATTTTTATAAATACTCTTCTTTTGCCCGCAAAGACTTTGTTCCTTTTAATTGCCTTTTGCATCTTGAATTACTTGAGTATATTTCTCTCTTAGCTTGTAACTTGACCATACCACTCCGCCAACCATCCACTTATTTGTAAAACTGAATTTATGCCCACTATAATCCAACGAAAAGCATTCCAAATATCTTTAAAAACCTTTTCATCCACTTTTTATTTCCCGTGCATCAAATATCACTCTCATGTTAGTTTTCCCATGATGGCCAAAAATAGTATAACTCTTTGTAATCTCTTAACCTAAAAGGAGGTGACCTAGAAGCCTTTTATAACCTTGGAATGGTCCCTTAATATATATATATTTTTAAAAAAATCTTATATCATCGCTGAAATACGCAGAGCCATCGCAGGCGGTGAAGTGTTTATTCAAACAACCGATATAATCTCTTAACATGTAAACCGTTTTAATCTCTTTACATGCAAACCCAGATTTTACCTGCATCGAAAAGACTCCTTATTAGCTTCTCGGAGCTGACGGCTGTTTTCTATGGTGCGGCCCACTTGAGTTGGCGTCATTTGCGGGCTCTCGTCATAACATGAGTTGGCGTCCTAACACGATGCAACACATGGTCCGACACACAGTCAACATCAAGGTGGGCCCCACAGCCACTTGGTTACACGAACTCGTAATCGTGATTGCACGATCACAAGACGACAGGCAAACGATATGATCAGTCGGATGAACGATCCATATCTCGCGCACGTTTGCCAAGGAAAGAATAAAATTGAGAGAGTAAAACCCCAATTATTGAAGGAAAAAGCCCTTCTTTTTCATTTATTATTAGATAATAGTTAAGAACAGAAAGGGGCAAAAAAGGAAAAAAAATAAAGAAGAACGAAAAAGCTATCTTTCCTTGTTTACATCACAACACCAGCGACACCGAACTCTTGAGTTTCAGAGCCGTGAGACAAAATTACCAAAATGCCCTTCTCAAATCCCATGCTTGCTCCCCGCCTCTCCTTCTTCCTCGCCTGCCTCCCTCTTCTCCCCGTGAAACCGTAACCCTAACCCTAATCCAATTCCCTCGCAATCCGTCCCATCGATCAGCCCGAGATTGAACGATCCGAACTTGGGCGTCGACCCGATCTGGCCGCCGCTCACGATCTTCGTGTCGAACGAGAACGAGAACCCCCGATTTGACGATAGGGATTTCTCTAGAGCCACTGGACACTTCTTCCTTCGTTTTGACTGATGGAAGATCTCAGAATCTTCTTCTTCCTTCTCTCCTTCTTCTTCTTCTTCTTCTTCCTTCTCTTCTTTCTCTTCTTTCTTTTCTTCTTCTTGTTGCCGGAAAATTCCGGGATCTTCGTCGGGCGTCTGAGGATCTGACGGATCTTGGCTGGAATCTGACTTCTCGCCGGAAACGGATGGTGAGATCGCCGGAATTTCTTCTTCTCCCTTCTCTGCCATTTCTGGTCGTTGAAGCGCTGAAACGGACAGAGGGGGAGACAGATGCGCCTGTGCTCGGGTGGAGGTTTTATTCGGGAAAATTACTAGCATGCCCTTATCGTTTCAGAAATTTATCAGGATAACCTCATCCTCGGCCTGAGGATGTGAGTCGCGTACTCGGCTTTCCAGCCATATGGTCCGGCGATCCAGACCGTTGGTTCTGTTGTGACACGCGGTAGTTATTCATTCTGTTATACTTTCTTGATGAGTGTCATCTTGACCATTCAATTTATATCCTACAAATAGACGGTTAAGAAGAGAGACGATGTACACAGGTCAACATCCAATTGCAAGTTGCCCATGACTCGTGGTCAGGATCCTTTTAGCCAGTGCGCGGGTTCGGTTGGGTTGCATAGAAACAAAGGTCTTCTTTTTTGAACCAAGGGCCCACTGAAAACCAAAGCATATGACGTGTGTAAAATCCACTCCATCCATTGGGTTCCATGTCGATTATTAGATCGTGGGGCAAAAAATCTACAACTCAGGTGGGCCACACTACATGGAACAACATGGATGGAATGCCAACCATAGGTTTGTCTGTGGAGCCATGGTGTATATCTTTCATCAAACCCGTTTGGTGTAACTCATCAGTGTGAAGTGAAATTAAAAAATCAGTCTGGTCCAAATATCAGATGGTGTGGCCCGCCTGGACTTAGTGGTTATAGGACCAGTTTTAGATTGTTCCAATCGTTGTGGGCCATCATGATCTTTTACTAGACTGATATTTTTCATGTACGGTTCAACTAATGGTTCTCACCTGATGAACAGAACGGATTTACATATAAAACATGTGGCCCCACAGAACTTGGGTGTTTTACGCAGCTGCCTAACTGAGGTGCACGAGGAATCAGTAATCTGCGGCATCTACTGTCGGGAGCTGTACACGAGTCGAACCGAGTCGAGCTTGGCACACCCCGACTCGGCCACTGATTCTAGTTTGAACTCGGCTTGGTCCTCGAGCTTGCTCGGTAAGTAGCACGGCCACTTCGAGCCGAGTTTGAGCCTGGGCAGTATTTTCTCGAACACATAAAATGTGCCTTCAATCTCTCGAGGGTTCTAAAACGGCAACAACAGTTTATATGTATTTCATCAAACAGTCAATATGCAACATTAAAATCAAAATCTAATGGTAATTTTATCATGTAATATTTGTTTATTTATAGTGGTTTGTTTCTTTTATATATATTCCTTGCCACCGGCGATCCCATAGAGAATGTATTCACCTGAAACAACACTTCATCGGGTCATTTCATTAAACACTTGACGAGCAGCATCAATTTCAAAAATAATCAAGTACCGGGACTAGTTCCATCTGAGTCCGATTTGAGTCGATTTGAGTTCGGTGAAGCTCCAAGCTGGTTCAAAATTTTTTCAAACTCAGTTTCGAACTGGGTCAAATCGAGCTTTTTTCAGTGGAGTCGAGCGAGTTCAAGCTAACTCAATTGTATACAGCTCTAGCAGTGTACGAGGTTTTCAATCTGACAAGTGGCAGAGGAATGCAGACCGTTCAATCCATCCGTATCTACAAATTCGATGATCAAGATTGTCCTATCAAGGACATCCACAGGGCACAATCAATCCACGACGATACCAACAGATCCACGGTCTGGATTAACAGACGCATGGCCCCACTTGTCCGAATTGGAAACCCGCGTCATGTAAAATTCTCCATCTTCAAATGCATTTGAATTGAGGATGGACATCCATCCAAAGCGGGTCCTATCCGGAAATCATGTGGCTCGCTTGTATAAACTGAAAATCTAAGTTGGGAAGATCCTTCACTTATACACGAGGATATGTACGGTATCCTCCGGTAGTCAGCTTATACAAGTAGGCCCATGATCCAATCAGACAAATATCCGTATAACTGGTCTGATGCCACCCGTCAAGTAGATGGACGAATCCCCCCTTCTCTTGAGCCATTTTTTTGGTACCCGGATTGCGGAGTGGCTGCTCCACTAGCCAAGTTAGTTAGTGGTGGAAAAGCTCTGTAAGCCCTTCACAATATATTTGTTTTATCAGCACTAGTCCAAGAACATGAGTCCAATAAAAAACAAAAAAAGTAAATTTAAAGCTCAAGTGAGCTATGGTTTATTATAAAAAATCATGAGGATTCAAGGCTTGCTATTGGAAACTTCTAATGTCCACCACAATATTTATCTGCATTCCAATTTATTCATATACCTACGTAAATCTAAATAAAGAGAATACACGAATATAAGCTTGATTTAAAGCTTCTATAGCCTAAATAAGTTTTTAAAGTTTTTAATGATAGGCATCTAATCTCCATTATTTTTTATGGTGTAATGTAGGCGAGCTTTGGATCCACCTCATTTTTTAATTCATGCCCCAAAATGCGAAGATATGGATGGACAACATTAATAAAACACATACATCATGACGGGCCGACATAACTTTTCGCCACCAACTTGGGCAGCAGAGGGCTCACTGTACAATCCTAGTCTATTTTCTTCAGTTGAAGATCTTCTCATTTGTTGAGCCACACAGGAGTTATTTGTATGTAGGGCTGTAAACCCTTTGGATATTGCAAAATATCTATCTGGTCCACTTAGAAATTGGACAATTTGGTGATCCCACCTCAAAATTTCCAGTTGGATTGGATTAGATATTTTTGTCTTTATAGGCTAGGAGAGCGTGTCCGGGTTGGACCGATTAGCATGGCCATGGTCGAGGTATGCATGGTCGTGGGTTGAGCTTAGGCTCAAACCATTTTAAACATACATCATATATACATATGTCATCATACAAATATTCCAATCCAGTCCTTAGTCATCAAATGCAGATTAAATGTCGACCATTGGTTTCTTGCTCCAAATGTCTATTATTTGTGCACACATTAGTAGGAATCAAGGACTGGGTCTAAGAAAAAAATTAAATGACCATATTTTTAAGACCCAAAGCTGACACATTTATCACATTGGTCGCATTTGGGTCAGATCTGATCGGGTCCTCACCTCAAAATCAGACCCATTGAGATGTCTTAAAGCCTGACCGATGGACGTTTTCATTTCCACCATCTATTAAATGACCGTCAATCACCTAGTTAGAAAATCGACTCAGTACCAGTTTTGGTTTATAATCCATCCAAATGAGGTCCCACCATTTGAACGGTTCAATTTGAGTTATCTTATGCCAGGCCTACAACTTGTATCAGCTACCACAACCGGCCAGATTAGGAAAGTTCTTCTCTTAAAAATATTACTCTCACTTGTTGAGAAGCTATTTTGGGTATGTCAACGGGAGACATTGCTTGCTGGGAGCGGATTAGATACTGCCCCAACCTCACCCAATACGATGCCACCCTTACTGTGGGCCTACCTTGATACATATATTCTATATCCACACCGTCTATCTGATTTTCCAGATCATTTTATGGCATGATCTCAAAAAAGAAGTAGATCCAAATCTCAGGTAAGCCATGTTATAGGAAACAGTGATTATTGAACATCCCTTCATTAAAAAATTTCTAAGGCCCACTGTAATGGTTTTTTGCCATCTAACTTATTAATAACATCACACAAACTTATTAGATAAAAATTAAAAAACAAATATCAACTCAATCGAAAACTTTTATGGGCCATTATAAATTTTTAATGTTGGCTCACCACTTTCTTATTTTATGACCAATCTAAGATTTGAATCTCCTTTCTTTTTAGGATCATGCTGTGAAATGATCCCGAGTAACGAATAAACAACATAAATATAGAACAAATACAGAGCATGAATATAGAACAAATACATCAAGGCAGACACCTGCACCATCTTGGCTTGAGGCGAGGCTGCACCTGATCTGCTTCCTTGCTTGACATCTCATATTTGCTTCTTTTTTCATATTTTAATAATTAAATAATTTAGAAAAATATGTAATAATTATTTCACCAAATAATAAAATAGCCTAAGGGGTCATTTGGCACTATGGATTTGGGGGATTTCAAATCCCCAAATGCCTATCACGATAAAGTAAGGGATTTGAAACCCCTAAAAGAGGAGGTTTGAAATCTATGGTTTTAGTAATTAAAATTCAAGGCCATATAAATATATCATGCATAGCTAATTTTGGGATTAAAGTTGATTTTCAATTAGGTGCCAAATGTGATAGGAAGATTTTAGATCCAGGAGGTTCCGAATCCGAGGATTTCAAATCCATGCTCCCAAACAAGCCCTAAGAAATTCTCTATAAGTTATAGAGCTCATAGTTGCATTTGGATACTTAGATAATCCAATTGATTGATCTAGACCATCCAAATATTATACCAATATGACAGTGATAAAACCTTTATCATTAACCTTTACTATGGATGCTTAAGATCATCCTTACAAAAATAGGCCCACTCTACAATTTGAGTAATCTTCCATTCAACCCATTCATCAAATAAGCCTTATTAGGATGAAAGCAAAAAAGAAGAAGAAGAAGAAGAAGAAGAAGAAGAAGAAGTGAAACTTAGGTGGGCCATAGTTGGTGAACTAAAGGTTTTAGCCTTATTAGTAGGGGTGTACATCGAGTCGAATCGAGTTGAGCTGGCCTCAACTTGACTTGGCGGCCACTAGCTGACCCCAGTTTGAACTTGGCTCGGCTCAGTCCTTGAGCTTGACTGGTCAACTTGGCTCGGTTTAGTTAATAGCTTGGGCCAGTTCGAGCCAATTTCGCATGTACAGCATTTTCACAAACATATGGACTGTACTTTTTAAATCTCACTGTATGTAAAACATCAACAGTGCTTTTATAGGTATTTTATTATTTTATCAAACATCTTCTAAGAAACATAAAAATCAAGAAAATAAAAGTTATTTGTTTCATATACATACCTTCCTTGCCACCGGCCACACTTTGTTGAATCATTTCATCAAACACTTGGTAATCAAAGTAATTGAGTCACCGAACTAGTTCGATCCGAGTTCAAATCAAGTTGGGTTCGATCCCAACTCGGCTCGAACTCAATTTCAATCTAAAAAAATCAGCTTAACTCTGTACTCAGCTTCGAACCGAGTCGAATCGAGTTTTTCCGAGTTGAGCTGAGCCAACTAACCAAGCTAGCTCGGTTCGTGTACACCCCTACTTGTTAGGGATGGATTTTATTTTCTTTCATTGTAATGGAATGGATCGTGGGATCCACGTTACAGTGGACCCCACAAAGGACGGAGTTGTACAGCCGGGCTGATAAAACCATGTGTGTCCTCGCATCACGCGGTTCCCTGCTACTAAAATATATTAGAATTTGAATCTACAGCCGAGCATTGTCAACGCAAGGACGTGGGTGCCTGGTTTGTGCATGTACGGAAATGTCAGAACCATTGATACGGTGGACCCCACCGGGATAAACACTACTACAAAAAAAATCTCCCAGATCGAAAATTCCTGGCCATCCAATCATGGTCCATATGGCTCGTAAGATCAGCACCCGGGACACTAGACATTGGGCCCCACTTGTACTATGGACCCAAGTATACGGACGCGGATTTCCTGCCGAAGCCTTTCACATCAAGTTCATGCGCTGGGATGCCGGATGGGGCCACTGTGATTTTTTTTTTTTTAGAAAACCACCCCGTCCATCCGTTTTGTGAGATCATTTTAGTGGATGAAATTGAAAATGCGGTAGATCAAAAACTCAAGTCAGCCACACGAGAGGAAAGAGTGGGGATTCAGTGATCACCATTAAAACGTTTTTATGACCATAAAAGTTACCTATTAGGATAAATTTTTCGTGTTTTCACTTCATCCCAGTGGGAATTACCTCATAAATGGTATTTGTAAGGCATATAAACATCAAGGTGGAGCCCAGAAAGTCTTCAACGGTCTGAAAATCTTTCCCCAGGTTTTCCTCTCGTATGGCCCACTTGAGTTTTGGATCCACCTCATTTTCTGTCACATCTCCTAAAATGACCTCGCAAAACGGATGGACGGGGTGGATTTCTAACAAACATCACAGTACGCCCCACCTGACATCCCAGCACATGAACTTACTGTAAAAGGCTTTTGCAGGAAATCCGCGTCCCAGAATACTCGGGAATTACATCATCCTCACTAGAAGACATTAGGTGTGCTCAGGGTTTCATTTTGTACAAGTGAATAATGTGGTTCAATGGTCTAGATCATTGGCTTGGTGGGCCCTATTGATCGAAATTTAACAAGCAAATGTTCATCTATGGTAGAAGAGGATCACCCAATGGTTTGATCTTCATCCATCCAAAAAGGACCGGTGATTTGTAAGGTCTGATTTTATACACGCATTTATGCGACATTTATTAGTGCATGCAACGTGAGGATTTTCTCATGGATATGATATGATATTGGGTTTGGGCAGGACTTTTGGACGGTTAAGATTAAACAATCTAAACCTTGGATCCTAATTTGATGGCTTTTAAATAAAAAATTACAGAACTTGTATTTCTCAAAGGTCTGATTTTTCAAACGAGAGTGGACAATTGAAATGAAAATAAATATCAACGTTCCCATTAATCAGAAGCTACAATTTTTCAATTAATCTGAATTATGGAGGATAAGATATCTAGAATGGGTCCCACAATTTGGACGGTTTAATTTTAGTTACGGTAATCCATGTGTACAGTTTTTGAGCACCAGAGTATCAACCCTTACAATCCGCCAGAGTATCAAATAACTCCCTATGATAGTGAAGGTTACTTTCGTCATTTTGTAGCTCACGTAGCACCGCCACTGCCACACTGTGTATTCCACTCCAAGATTCCCGCGCAATGACGATTCTACCCCTGCTTTTCCTCGAATTAATATGCTGTCAATGGAATTATCGGATCCTCGACCCAAGGCTACGTGGTCTCTCTTGGACCTGTTTTCACGTAAGTGGAGCCTTTCTTTTGTGATATTGATCATCGATCTGGACCCACAGGTGACGAACCCAACCCACAAGGAGAACGGATTAGGTGAGACCGCCGATCCACTAAGGTGGGTGGGACCCCTCACTATACGGCTCATTGTATGTATGTGCCTTAAATCCACACCGTCCAACCATTTCAAAAGCTTATTTTTTTTACCCACGCACACACACACCCCCACATACTCACGCCATAGTGGGCTTTCACCACGCATGGATACTCGAACCCCTGACCGGGTGTTGAATCTCCTAAGAGTCTACCACCCGAGCAAGAGCAAGGATCCAACCATTTTGAAAGTTCATCTTAGGGCATGATCCAAAAAATGAAGCTGACTCAAATCTTAGATGGACCACAACCACAAGATATGGTCATGCTTGAATCCTCACCATTAAAAACTTCATGGATTCCACCATAATTTTTATTTGCCATCCTGTTGATAAGGTCACAAACACCTAGATAAAAAGACAACATAAATATTATCTTGATCCAAAGCTTTTGTAGCAAGAGAAGTTTTTAATGGCCTGGAACTACTTTATGTTTGAGATCATGCCCTAAAACAGTATGAATATAGTCGGGGAAAAATACAAGTCCGAAGATTCGGACTTAATGCCTCGGGACTCGGACTTAATACCTCGGTTCACCGAAGGATGTGTCAAATCCGAGGCATCGTTCGCTAAATCGAGACAATGGTTTAGTCGGTTCGGACGACTTATCAGAGTTACGGGCATGTGTCTGTCGGACCACCTTGCAAGACCGACCGTCACTAGGTCCCTCATTCCGGATATCTTGGGATAAGATCTCGACCTCGAAGCTCACGGGATCGGATGACGGCTCAAGACGGCACGATCCTATCTCCGTGATACCAGGAGAAGATCCCGCGCTCAATATTAAAGCCCCCGCAGCTATAAAAGGAGGGCCCCTGTCACCTTGAGAGGTACGAAACAAATTCCCTCTAAAAACCTTTCAATACTTTGAGACCCCGAGTCCAGGCCTGACTTTGGCATCGGAGGGTCCCCTGCTCAAGCCAGGGTCTCCTTTGTCCTCTTCCTGTGCAGGCATACAAGGGTTCAGGAGGACGAACCAGACACATTGCATCAACAGTTTGGCGCCGTCTGTGGGAACCGTGCAAGAAAGCCATCTCGTATCACTATATTGATTCCAATGGTGATGACTAGAAGGACGGTCCCAGAGGAAGATTTAAATGAGATTGAAGGACCGGTGGGTCGTTCCCCCAGCCCCGAACCCACCTAACAACCGCCAACGAGGAGCGGCCGGACAAGCAACAATCGGCGGGATCGCGACGATGGGCGGTTGGATAAGGAGGTTCAAGAAATCCGTCGATATGAATATGATGAAGCGATGTCTTTGAAAGACTCAACTTTTTAGAAGGAAGTCGTCCCTCATCCTCAAGGGGAGACAGCGCACGTACCGGCTGCGGCGGTTGATCCTCAACCTCCCGCGCGCAATCTGTCCGCCCAAGCCAACCCCAAGGCGGATCAGAACCATCAGTCGGCCAACGCTTCCCTACCCCGACCGATCTTCGACACGAAATAGAGCGAAGGAGGCGCAATCGCCCATCCATGGAAGGCACGGCAGAGAGCAGTGAACCTTGGAAAGCCGATATTCAGAATTTTAAAAGAGAAGTGCGGGAAGAGATGGCGAAAGAGATGACGGACATAAAGCACGGCCGGAATATATTCTCAACCGGGTCCGAAGCGAAGGCGTCCCCCTTCGTGGACTCGGTACTGAAGGCCCGGTTACCCGAGAGGTTTCGATTACCTCAAATCACTCCTTTCACCGGCAAGACCGACCCGACCGAACATATTGAATGCTTCAGAACCTATATGGAGCTCCACGATGCCTCGGATGCAGTAATGTGTCGGGCCTTTTCTCTCACATTGACCGACGTAGCTCGACTGTGGTTCAAACAGTTGAAACCAAAATCCATCAGTTCATTCGCTGAGCTGAGTGACGCTTTCCTCACCAACTTCATCGGCGGAAAGAAGAAATTGAAGCCCCCTGGACATCTGAATAACGTAGTTCAGAAGCAGGGAGAGTTATTGAAAGATTACATCAAGCGTTTTAATTTCGAATTCCTTCAAGTTCGAAAACATTCGGAAGAAACGACCCTCAATGCGCTCATGCAAGGAGTTAGGGATAAGCCATTCCTGGCATCTCTAGACAAAACTCCGCCCGATACTCTGGCAGAGTTTATGGCACGATCCGATAAATATGCCAACGCCGAGGAAGCGCGAATCCTGCGTGAAACTAAAACCTTGGCCAAAGAGTCGGCCAAAAAGGAGGCCGACTCGACCGGAGGGAGGAAACGCAAAGAGGATCAAGCGCGTGACGAGCGAAGGTCAGGAAAACGGCCGGATCTAAAATTTTCCACATATACTCCCCTGAATAAGACTCGGGAAGAGGTACTGATGGAAATAAAAAACGAAGGCTTTGTTAGCTGGCCCAGTAAGCTCAGGAGTAATCCTAATCGGCGGGACAAGGATAAGTACTGCCATTATCACCGCGATCACGGGCATAACACAAGTGATTGCCGTCACTTAAAAGAAGAGATCGAACGACTCATAAAAGACGGCCGACTCAGAGAACATATGGTCAAAGCTGGGGCAGCTGAGGCGCGCCCGACCGAGAGTCAGCCTATGGAAGAAATCCGGACGATTATCGGCGGTCCACAATGTGGGGGCGACTCAAACAACGCGCGAAGGAATCATGCACGAAAACTTAGTCAGCCTCAGCCCGAGCTCATGATTATAGATCGGCCATCAAAGGAAAAGAAAAGAGAAAAATATTGCATATCGTTCACTGAGGAAGACGCCCGAGGTATCCATCACCCCCACGATGATGCGTTGATCGTCTCCTTGGCGATCGCTAACCGAAAAGTGTTCCGAATACTCGTCGATACAGGATCATCTGCAGACGTATTGTTTACTGGGGCGTTCGACAAAATGGGGATCGAACGATCCGCGTTACGCCCGGTTCGGACCCCATTGATCGGTTTTTTCGGAGGACAAGTACTGCCCGAGGGGACTGTCTCATTACCACTCACTGCCGGCAATGCCCCACATTAGACGACGATGATGGTTGATTTCCTGGTCGTCGATCAACCCTCGGTATACAACGCGATACTCGGCCGACCTTCATTGAGTCTCCTCCAGGCCGTGGTATCCACATACCATCTTACAATGAAATTCCCGACCGAGTCAGGAGTCGGAATTGTCAAAGGAGACCAGCAAGACGCGAGGCGATGTTACATGATAGCTGTAAAAGGAGCCGCCGACAAGAATCCGACCAACATATTAACAATCGAATCATTGGACCCTCGGGGCGAGAATTATGAACGAGGACAGCCGGTCGAAGATCTTGTCTCAATCCCCTTAGTCGAAACAGATGAATCCAAGACAGTACGAATTGGCTCATCTCTGCAGTCCCCTTTGAGAGAAAAGCTGATCGCCCTGCTCCGAAGGCACGCCGACGTATTTGCTTGGAGTCATGAAGATATGCAAGGGATCGACCCCTCCGTGGTGACTCACCGACTTAACGTCGATCCGTCATATCGACCGATCCGACAGAAGCGACGACCGCTCGGCCCCGAACGATACGCCCCATCATTGAGAAAGAAGTCAACAAACTACTCCGTGCTAATTTCATAGAAGAAATACACTATCCAGTGGGTCGCGAATGTCGTGCTTGTAAAGAAGTCTAACGGGAAGTGGCGAGTCTATGTATTGACTATACCGACTTAAATAAAGCCTCCCCCAAAGATAGCTTTCCGCTTCCGAGGATAGACCACTAGTAGATAGCCAGACATGAGCTCCTTAGCTTCATGGATGCATATTCGGGATATAATCAAATTGTAATGCATCAAACAGATAAATCAAAAACTACCTTTGTCACCGACAAAGGCCTTTATTGTTACCGAGTGATGCCGTTTGGTCTGAAGAATGCCGGCGCAACTTATCAAAGGTTAGTTAACAAAATCTTTGCTCGGCTTATAGGCCGAACCATGGAAGTATACATCGACGACATGCTCGTCAAAAGCATACACGCGGCAGATCATGTGAATAATTTGGAAGAAATGTTTCTAATCTTGCGAAGTTCCGGATGAAGCTAAATCCAAGTAAATGTGCTTTTGGAGTAGGCTCCGGAAAATTCCTCGGTTTCTTGGTCAGTCAGCGAGGGATAGAGGCAAACCCTGAGAAGATAAAGGCTCTGATTGATATGGAATCCCCCAAAACCATTAAGGACGTCCAAAGGTTGACCGGACGAGTCGCAGCACTTAATCGATTCCTGTCCAGAGCAACGGATAAATGTCTCCCTTTCTTCAAACAATTGAAAGGAAGACAAGCGATGGGTTGGACGGAAGAGTGTGAAGCAGCATTTCAGCAATTAAAATCATATCTCGGTTCTGCACCACTCTTATCAAAACCCGAACCGGGGGAGTCGTTGCTCCTCTACCTAGCTGTGTCCGAGGCAGCGGTTAGCTCGGCTTTGATACGAGAATCTGAAGGAAAGCAACTGCCGGTTTACTACGTCAGCAAAGCGTTATTGCCAGCAGAAACGAGATACCCAAGCTTGGAAAAAGTGACCTTGGCTTTAATAACTTCCTCTCGGCGACTTAGGCCGTATTTCCATGCCCACACCATCATTGTAATGACCGACCTTCCGCTTCGCCAGGTACTGCAGAAACCAGAAACTTCCGGCCGACTCACCAAATGGGCTATCGAGCTGAGTGAGTTTGATATTCAATACCGACCAAAGGCAGCAATCAAAGGGCAAGCCGTAGCTGATTTTATCGCCGAGGGAACGTCTTCAACCGAACTTTCAATAAATGATACACCGAAGGACGGTGCAGTTCCGACCTCGACCGCTCCCCCTTGCCCTATTCCGTGGAATCTGTATGTCGACGGTTCTTCCAACTCGAAGGCCAGGGGGTGTGCTGGAAACCCCCGATCATACCTATATACAGTATGCCTTACGACTTGGATTCCAAGCGTCGAACAATACGGCGGAATACGAAGCGTTGTTACTCGGCCTCCGACTCGCCGCTAGCATGGAAGTCACGCACCTAAGTGTTTTCAGCGACTCTCAGTTGGTTGTTAACCAAGTTACCGGTGTATACCAGACACGGAAAGACCGGCTAAGGGCTTACATGGAGAAAGCGAAAGAACTTATCAACGGATTTCAATTCTGTCGTGTGACTCGGATCCCTCGCACGGAAAACAGCAAAGCCGATTTGCTAGCAAAGCTCGCCTCGGACAAAGAAGATGAAATACCCAGGTCCGTCCCTGTCGAATACGTTGACAAGCCAAGCATAGATGAGCCGATTAGCGAGGCCGTCAATACAATCGACTCGGAACCTTTCTGGATTGATCCAATCCGCCAATACCTTGACGAAGGAAAATTGCCCGATGATCGTGCCGAGGCTCGACGAATTAAGATTCGAGCCTCCCGTTATACCATATTCAACGGAACCCTCTACAAGAAAGGTTACTACGCCCCGTTGCTGCGGTGCCTCAAACCCAGCGAGGCAAACTATGTATTACGGGAAATTCATGAAGGAATCTGCGGAAACCACTCTGGAGGGCGATCTCTCGCCTACAAGGTCCTACGACAGGGATACTACTGGCCCACTATCCAACACGACGCTCGCGAGCTCGTTCAAAAATGCGACAGATGCCAACGGTTCGCGGCAATTCCGAGGCAAGCACCCGAAGCACTAACGCCGATGACCGGTCCCTGGCCTTTCGCACAGTGGGGCGTCGACATCATAGGACCGCTCCCTATGGGAAAAGGTCAGACCAAGTTTGCTGTGGTAGCGGTGGACTATTTCACGAAGTGGGTCGAGGCAGAACCATTAGCTAAAATAACCGAGCAGAAGATCACCGAATTTGTATGGAAAAACATTATCTGCCGATTCGGGGTACCCCGTACCATTGTTACAGACAGATAATGGAAGGCAATTTGATAATAAGCTTTCGCGGGATGTGCGACAACCTCGGAATCAGAAACGTTTACTCTTCGCCTCATCATCCTCAAACCAACGGACAAGTTGAAGCGGTTAATAAGATTATCAAGCAACATCTTCGGACCAAGCTTGGCCGAGCCAAAGGAGCGTGGGCCGAAGAGCTCCCGAAAATTCTTTGGGCCTACCGAACCACCGCTCGAACAGCCACGGGGGAGACTCCATTTTCACTAGCCTATGGCTCGGAAGCCGTCACTCCCGTTGAAATCGGATTACCTTCGGCTCGGATCACCACATTCAATGCAGAAGCAAACGAAGAACTCCTTGCACTCGGACTTGACCTTCTGGACGAACAAAGAGAAGTGGCACGGCTGCGCGCGGAGGCGCGGCAGCGACAAGTGGCTCGGTTCTACAATACCCGAGTTAGGATTAGAAGATTTCGAATGGGGGATATGGTTCTTCGAAAAGTGTTTTCTAACACCAAGGAATTTGGTTCGGGTACACTGGGACCCAACTGGGAAGGACCCTACATCGTCTCGGGCACCATTAGACCGGGAACGTATCAGCTAGAAGACCTAAACGGACAACCGTTGCCCCACCCTTGGAACGCTGAACACCTCAAAGTCTACTATCCCTAGTTCTGTCTTCAACGATTAAAGACTCTGAACTAAGAAAGGATAAAGCCAAGTCGAATAAGTAAAGATAGGCATTTCTCTTTCATTCATCAAAACATATGTAAGTACAAAGCAAGCGATTACATCAAAGCAAAAAAAAAATAAATATATGTCCAAGGGCCCCGGTAACGGTCCTCATGCACCGGCCTCGTCCCCAGCAGTATCTTCAGCAGTGGCGTCCGGGTTCTCGGATCCCGAGGCTGCTCCACCCTCGATTTCTGAAAGGTCAAGGTCAGGGAAGGATTTCTTTATGTCCTTGACGCATTCCAGATATCCGCTTTGGAACAAGCGGTCCCTTTCATCCTCGAACTCCGCCGACTCAAGGAATGCTTGGACGGCTTGGTCCCTAGCCTTCTCAGCCTCCCGAGTCTTCTCGACGGCCTGCTGAATGTGCTCCGCCGCCTCAAGCTTAGCCCGAGCTAAGTCATCCGCACACGAAGCATGGACTGCTAGAACTCGCTGATTCTCCTCTTCAGCTTTGGAGAGTCAGTGCCTGAGCGACCTCTGCCTTCGCTTCGTCAGGGGCTCTTTGGAGGAAGCCGCCTCTGCCCTCGCGTCTTCGGCAGCTTTCCGGCAAGGGACGCCTCGCCTGCGGACGCCGACCCGGATCTCGGCCTCCTCGCGTCGACCTTCGGCCTCAGACGAGAGCCTGCAGCCGATGAGTTGAGGATAGCTCCTTGCCGGCCTTGATTAAGCAAGGAGCGAGTTCAAAAAGCATCCGGGCTTTGCGATGACGGGGCGTTGTAGAGTTTCACGAACTCTCTTTCACACCCGTGGGCCAGGCCCAAGGAACCATCCCGACACCACTTGCCGAAGGATTGACGGCCCCTCTGGTTCGCCTCCTCCCCTCGGGAGGACGCGGTCCTCGTCTCTCCCTCCCCTCGGGAGCGGCCCCGGCCTCTTCTTCCCGACTCGGCATCCGTCTCAACGCGTGCCGAGTCGGGTGCCGCCCGAGGTTAGCAATCGCCGTCTCTTCCGCCCTTTCGTCCGGGTCGGGAATCACGACGACGGAAGGGGCAAGAGCTGCTGGCTCTTTCTCCTTCCGCACCACCCTTTGCCTCTTCGGCCGAGGTTCCGAAAGAAGAACTGACCGAGGAGGAGCCTTCAACTTCGTGATTGGCCTAAGGGCGGGACGAGCTCCAGTCATCTCGGTTCGGGGACAATCCTAAGGTTGGGACGAGCTTCGGCAGATCTGTAAAAAAAAAAAAAAAAAAAAAAAAAAAAAAGAATAAGTTATGGCGAAGTAAGTCGGGGAAATTGAAAATCCAAGATTCATTCTCAATTACCTGTAACTTCCGAGTCCAGACATGCAAGGTGAGGCGCTCCGGTTGTAGAAGCACCTTCCAAGACTGTCCCTCGGATCCAACGACCTCAACTCTTTGATCCGAGCCGAGGCGTGGTGCCGAGCTTCGCCGCTTCTTTGGAATATCTCACAAACACAAGCCCGTCGACTCGAATATTACAAAAAAAAAAAAAGAAAAAAAGAAAAAGGGGCGAGAGGGAGAGAAGACCCAAGTCACCGCTCTTTGGAACGCCCGAGGGACACGAGCCTCGCAGGACCCGGACTCATCCGTCTCCCAGCGACCACATGCCCAAAACCAACGCTCTCTCCAGTGTTTGTTGGAAGTGGGAGGGTCGGTTATCAGGGAACCGCCTCCGCCTCGCCAAGCAGCGAAGACGTAGAAGCCGGGATAGTTCGGATTTACTCGCACTTGATACAGGTAGAGAAATTCGTCGACTGTAAGCGGTGACTGTTCCATCTCAGCCCACAACACCGCACATCCGAGTAAGTTCCTCCACCCATTCGGGACTATCTGCCCCGGGGCAATCCGTATGCGAGACAAAACTCCCCGGACGATGGTCTGAAGGGGCAGACGCAAGCCGCATTGCATCGACACTTGGTAAATCGCGACTGCCCCGGCAGGAGGGTGATCCGGCAAGTCATTCAGACGGGGAAGATAGGTGATGACCGACTCGGGAATATGATACCCGACTCGGATTCTGTCCAAGTCCGTCTCAGTCAAGACTGAGGGAACCGGACCGCTTAAATCTTCCCCCGATCCTTCTTCTTCAGACTCGGCCTGCGCCGATTCACCAACAGGAGCAGGATCAGGGGTTCCTTCGGCGATTAAAATTTCATCTTCTTCCTCCTCATCTTCCTCCACGTCCCTTGGCAAGTTAGGCCTTCCCGGGCGGGTTAATAGAGACGACCCGCCCCAAGAAGGAACGACGGAAGCAGGGCGCTCCGTCGGAGCTTCGGTGACTCTCTCCGGTAGACAAGCAGCGTTGGCGTCCACTGCTATCTCCGTCAGTAAGGAAGGCGATTCCGCAACGTTCCAAAAACGTTGCGCTTCGCCTTCGTCTCCAGAAGCTCCCCCCTGAGGACTTTGAGAACTCCTATCCGCCATTATTACCTAATAAAGAGGAAGGAGAAACTCACCGGAGGGAGAAAGGAAAACGGAAATGGCGGAAAGAGGCACCGACGGTTAAGAGAAAGGAAAGGAAGGAGATGAAAGGCTATGCGAACCCCAAAGAAAATGCGGAGCGGGAATGGCAAGAGCAGTAAAAGTTTAAAGTGCGGGGCCCCTGACGTTATATAAGGTCGCCATACGGCGGAGACAATTAATGGGGAAATGATTCGACGCCTGCATCGATTCCCTCACTCGACACGTGGCGCACGTCGACTGGCGACAATAATACCTTTGCTACGTGTCCAATCTTCGTTGGCGGGATGTGTGATTTGACGGCTGACGGCGCATGCGATGTCAGAAGCTGAACCGTCCCCCATCAAAGGCCTCACGGAATGCATTTAATGACCACGACTCATCTCGGACTAAGTTACGAACCGACTCCAAACTCGCTACTCCTCAGTGTCATATGAAGCACACGGAGTAAGGGGGCTTCGAGACTCGGACTTAATGCCTCGAGACTCGGACTTAATACCTCGGGTCACCGAAGGATGTGTCAAATCCGAGGCATGGTTCGCTAAACCGAGACAATGGTTGAGTCGGTTCGGACGACTTATCAGCGTTCCGGGCATGTGTCGGGCGGACCACCTTGCAAGACCGACCGTCGCTAGGTCAGATCTCATCCCGGATATCTTGGGATAAGATCTCCGACCCCGAAGCTCACGGGATCGGATGACGGCTCAAGACGGGCACGATCCTATCTCCGTGATACCAGGAGAAGATCCCGCGCTCAATATCAGGAGGACCCCAGCAGCTATAAAAGGAGGACCCCTGTCACCTTGAGAGGTACGAAACAAATTCCCTCTAAAAACCTTTCAATACTTTGAGACCCCGAGTCCAGGCCTGACTTTGGCATCGGAGGGTCCCCTGCTCGAGCCAGGGTCTCCTTTGTGGAACTACTTTATGTTCGAGATCATGCCCTAAAACAGTATGAATATAGTCACGTATATCACAGTGGGTCCCATTGTGAGGGGTCAAGGTGGATTCAGGGTCTCACCTGATCCGCTGCCCCAAAACCAAATAATAATAATAAAAGTTACACCAACAATCCCCATTCAACCGGAAGATGATAGCCTGGTGACAGAATCACGGGGGATATCTTAGATCACTCAGATGTGGTGGTACTTTGTTGGGTCATGTATCACCATCAAGGCGTCTATAAAAAGCATATTTGAATGTTGTTCAAATGCGGCAGATTGCCTGTGAACCCTTAGGGCGTGTTTGGCCGGACCAATTCCACGGGATTAGGTGGGATGGAATGGATTTTAAGGTAATGATGGTCAGTGTTTGTCCCTTGATCCCATGGGTTTGGGATAGCCCATGGGATATACAACAGCCTGCTTGGACCGTCCCAAATGGATGAGTTTGCATCTACACTGCTTCTTGTGGTGTGCCCCACTCACTATTTTATATTTGCCTTAAAACAGGTTTATGGCTAAATGTAGGTGGGTGAAAATTATGGACGGAGTGGATATCTCATTGATATCTTGGTGGGCCCCACATAGAGGTGAAAATTTACATTATGGGATTGGCAGAATCCAGGTTAGTTACGGGCAGTGTTTGTGAGAGCGAGGTACATCCCGCCATCCCAAACGGGAGATGGGATGAGATGGTGCGGGATAACCCTCCTAATCCCATCTAATACCATATCCAGCGCCCAGCCAAACATGCCCTTAGGGCCCGTTTGGCCGGGCAAATTGGATGGGATTGGAGTGGATTGCACGGATTTTAAGGTAATGATAGCTATGTCAGTGGATTGGTGCAAGATCTATGGGATTGCTATACCCCAGGATTGCTATATGGGGTCTGGTTGGCACGGACGGCCAATCCCGAGATTAAACCTTCCAATCCCTTTCAATCCCTCGAACCAAACACGTCCCAGGCAATTTTGAAGGGATTAGGGTGGATTGGATGGGATTTAAAGGTAATGATGGTGATGTTAGTGGATTGTCTTAAGATCCATGGGATTGTTATACCCCGGGGACCAGGATCCGGTGTCTGTTTGGTATGCTTGGCCAATCCCGGGATCTATCTTCCAATCCCTTCTAGTCCCATCCAATATGCCCAGCCAAACAGGCCCTTAAGAGCCAGAGCTGTTTGGGGCCATTTGTTTTGCAATATTAATATCACAATGGCTAGGAATATAAAAATCACGCATATCCAAAACTCATATTGGTCGTACCACATGAAGCATAAAAATCAGGCAATCCGAAACTCATGCGAGCCATATCACATGAAACAGTGGGGATTGAAAGCCTGAACTTATGTGGGCCATATGTCACGAAACTGTGGGCCATCCCACACGAAACACGGAAGTTTTGCATCAGGATGATGTTTGTGCCTACAGTTTGTCTTAGTGGTAATAACCTTATAACGGTTTGGATGGCGTATAAATATCATGGTCAGCTATAAAAAGGTTTCAACGGTGGATGTTTCCATTCTCACTGTTTTGTTGGTGTGGTTTACCTGAGTTTTGAATCTGGCTGATTTTTAGAATCCTGTTCTATTGTGATCTAAAAAACAAATGGACAGAATAAATTTGTTGGGGACATCTCTGTGAGCCCCACGCAGCCTCAGGCTTAGGTATGTCTCTTTTTGTGGGGTCACATGCAATCCACTTCCATGCTTGACTTAGCCTCTCTCGGAGTATGGCCTAATCAAATCCCCTACTTTAGGCAACAGGTTTCATTATGTGGTAGTCTATTTCTATCATTCCGTGAAAAGCCAATACACAAGGGATAGAAGGTGTACGGAGAGATTTTCTAAGATATTTAGAGTGCTTTTTTAGTGGAATCATAGCCAGAATTGATTTAATGTTACACATCATTAGGTGACTGACAAAGTGGTGCAACTAAAATATCCGTAAGTGAAACATGATCGAAAAGCAAGCCATGATTGAGGGGAATAGAACTTGGCTGAGAGAAGAGAAATGATCAAAATGAGAAATGTAACAAGAGAATGATCTAAATGGTGACACCTCAGCTGCTATAACTGTCTAATAAAGAAAAGAAATGTTTGAAGAATAGCTATAAGAAATCTATAAATAGTGGGAAGTTTAACGGAACCAAAAAAAAGAAAAAAAAGAAAAAAAAATTCAATCCAACAAACAAATCAAATCTATCAATTTATCTTAGCTCAATCTATCTTAGGAGTAACGATAATCCAGTAGCAGTAATTTCTTAGTTGTAATCCAAGTTTATGCTCATATGCTGGCCTTAAACCTTATCCAATACAAGCAGTTCTTTCAAAAGAAGTATTCTTATAACTGTTCTCAGTGACCGACTATAAGTTTTTCCTTTTGTTTGATTGCATCAGTATACTGAAAAGTCCTTTCTGAAAATTTACTTATAGTGTAACGAGATTACAACAGTTGCGCGTGCGGAAGCTTGGCGGAGCTAAGGAATGAAAGATACATCCGAGGGGGGGGGGGGGGGATGGATTAAAACCAATTAAAATTTTATGTCTTTTAATATCTAATTGACTACTTAAGCAAGTATGCAATTAACCTAAGCAAGACAATTAACTCAAAGGCTTCCAAGCCAATAGAGGGTCCAATCACCAAAAGTACAAATGATATATCAATTAAGCAACTAGTCTATAAACACGATAATGTACATATGTGTGTGAGACGTACTAACTATCAATTCCTGGCATTCATCTAATTATGCGTATATATATAATTAAACATTCAATCGCATAAGCATAATTAAACAAGTGCAATACGTCGCAAATGCCATGTGAGCTCCATGTAAGATTATGAAAATGTCATATATGGCATTTATAGGCCTTAGTATCATGTAAAGCATCTTATCATACTAAAGAGGGTAAAATGGTAATTAAACTTGCCATTAACTCAAAATAAAGTTTTTTTTTTGGTTTCAGACATCCCCATTTTATTGTTGATAAACTTAGGTTATGCATGGAAAGGGAACTTGGTAAACAATATTGTTAAAAATTGACATTTTTTATGAACAATATTGGGAATTCAAAACTTACATGGATCTCAAATGCTCAAGACCAATACCTTACCTTGCCCTCCCACATCCCATACGGTGAAGCTGACATTCTTATATCCTACAGTTTCCGCATTAAAACTTGATCCATAGGGCTTGTAAACAAAGGTTGTAACAAATTGGCCCTATTCAAAGGGATAGAATCATCCAATTGTTGTGATTCTTGTACCATGGCTTGCTTCTAGTTATATGAATGAATGTGTGGTTCGATCAACAATTGCTTTTCAGTTCCACCTCGAACACTCCATTTGTCGGGTAATGATGGGCTCCAAAGGCATAATACATACCATGTGTTGTTTGTCAAGTTGGGAATAAGCATTTTGTAAATATGGAAGGTACAGACCGAACCATACATTGAATAGGGGAAAATTGAGATGACAAGTTCAACATACAATGAGCCCACATTAGATAATATTGTTTCTTTTTTAAGCTAGAATACTTTAAAGCAATAAGTTTCTTCAAATAAATAGCAATAAGTTTATTTAATATTGGAGGCTTCTTAATATATCAAGCACCTAAACATCCTTACATTTGGCATTACAATTTCAGTAGAGAAATGCAAATGACTGTAAGGGTTGATTTGGATACCACCAAATAAGTTACTTTTTCTACTTACAGTAGTGGATAAGTCACTTATTTCAGATAAGTTTCATTTATGATTAGTTATAAGTGACATTTTTTTACTTAAAAGTACATAATCAATTTATTTATTTTTTATTTTTTTATTTTTTATTTTTTGCTTTTCTACTTTTCATAACTTACTGAAGAGAGGCATCAAGAGAGACAAAAGGGAGGAGAAGCTGATAAGTATGTTTTTGCCAAACATACTGATCTTCTTAGTAAGCAGAAACTAAGATAAGCTACTGGAATAAGTAGCTTATCTTAAGCAACTTATGATCCAAACGCCCCCTAAATGCCTGTTTATGTGAAGATATAGTATCTTTTTTTCTTTTTCTTTTCCTTTTTACTACAAGTGAGATGTTTTTGTTAGGATTTCTCTCAGAAATATGGGTATTTCCTTTCATTACACTCCAGTTATTTGAAATTGGTTGTAACTTCGCCAGGTAGAAGGTGAGGGTTATCATTAGGGCTGTCCACGAACCGGGCTAGCCCGGTTAACTCGCTCGACTCGGTGTGTATATATATATATATATATATATATATATATATATATATATATATATATATATATATATATATATATATATAGATATATTCCTAAATTCTTACCCTACCCATTCGAGACGGAAAAGTGAGAACGCTGCCCGACCCATGAACTTGTTGTAAGGTTCGAAACTTGCCCGAACTCGGCTCGAACTCGCCCGATTGCTGACCGGGCCAAGTTCAGGCTGGACATGTTGGCCCGGTGGCCAGGCCGGGCTGGGTTTGGATGGTGACCAGGCCGGGCCGGGTTGAGCTCAGTTCGACTCGGTTCGGCCCAATGCACACCCCTAGTTATCATAGCAATTTTTTCCTAAATTTAGGTATCTTTTTCAATTAGAATATTGATAAAATTTTGATAAGAACCCTGTGGAATATGGTATCTTTGAAGTCTGGGAGGTTGAAAGTGGGGAATTAAAATGTTTTTTTTTCCTAGGCCTTCTAGAGTTAGTGGCTCCAACAAAATGACAATCTAAGCCATGAAGGTGGGCTTAAAAATGAGGGGTATGTTGGACATTTAAAACCCCATTAACAGAGGAAACCCTTGAAGGGAGTTATATGAACTCCCTCTAGACACCTTTTCCCCCTTTATTTTGGAATAAAGGTAGGGTTTATGGAAAGAACCTCTTCTTCCAAAATCTCATAGATTCTCATAAACTGATCACATCTTTATCTTTTTTATTTTAACACTTTTGTAAAGATCACTACATTGAACTTTCTTGAAAGCACTTGGAAATTCCATTGGTCCCTGATACGATATAAAAGATGAAGTATTTGGACCTAGATTGCATTCCTGAAAGCAATCATACTTTCGGTTTTCTACAATATTTGAATAGTTATGAGATGTGATTTAAATCATTTGAATAATTCTTTATCATGACTTCATTCAACCAAATGGTTTCTAGAATTTAACTCATTTAATGCAAATCACTAATTAATCCATTAGATTGTTTTAGTGAATGCAAGCTTTAGTGAGTAGTCTGATGTGTCTCTGGCATACACAACAACATTAAATTAGTTATATTTCATTATTTTAAAATTAATTTTACTGTAATAGAAATAAATATGTAGCTCTACGCATGAGTTAAAGTACATTAAATAAAAGCGGCCTGGACTGCCTGACGCCTCTCGTAGCGCAATTAACTACATTGTTTAATTAAAAGGCACCTTTAACTACACTGTTGAAACCTTGGATAGTAAATGAAGTTACATTCCATTGTCTTCCTGTTCACAATCCCAAGTGCAGGGTCGCGATGTAGTGATAACTCGATAAGATCGGGGTCGAATCCATAGGGAATCGGGAACACAGTTTAGTACTAATCTAAGTCTAACTTGGTTGATTGGATTTTAATCCAGTGATGTGAAGAGAAAAATAAATAATAAAGATAAAACACTAAGAATCTAAGAATCCACTTGCAGTAATCTCAACATCAACTTGTTGCTTCAATATAAAATAATACAACTGTAATCAAAATCTTAATCTATCCAGTCGGATGACGGAGTAGTTAAACCATTCACAAGTATTAAGATGAATATGATTTCAATTGACCGGTTCTTCTATTAAGCACTCGAACATCAATCGTAGGGAATCGAAAGCATCCATTGCACCCCTAGGCATCATTGGATCAATTAATTATATAGATTGATTCCTTCTTTAAATCAAGGTTAAACAATTGCTAAATCGGAGTATTTATTATACCCGGAGTGCATAATGAATCCAGAAATAAATAACTCAAAGACTTTCAAAGTAAATTCAAACCAAACCAATCTACTATAATCATTCAAAGTAATAGCATTGAATTCAACAAACTAAACACTGAAATTAACTACAAGCTTCATCCTTTAGCCTTAACTAAGAGATTAGCTAGTCATAGCTAACTCAAAAATAAAAGAAAAACTAAAAGATCTACTAAAACCCATGAATAAATCGAAGTAGAAGAATGTTGATGGTGCTCCACTTAAGCCTTCTCTCCCTTTCTAAACCCTAGAAGATGATTTGGAATATCTTAAGGAGTCTTTTGAATAGTTTTATAACTTAAAACGTTTGCACCGCCTCATAAATGTTCACAAACCACCTTGAATTTATGTACTCTGCATATTTTCGGTGGCAAACTTCGATTTCATCGGGGAGGTCTTCGATTGTACCTTCGATGTATCGAACTTTCTTCGATTGCATCAAAACTCGTCCAGAATTGTTCAGTGAGTTGAGCCTGAAATTCTTAAATTTTTGATGCTTCGATGTCATCGAAGTGACTTCGATGTCATCAAAGTTTATTTTTAGAATTATTTCAGGACTCTCTCTTTTTATACTCGGAATTTCTGCATATGATTTTTTTGGCCAATTTTCAGGATTCCTTTTCTTCACTTCTAATCTTCGATTCTCTTCATTCTTCACTTGGTTTTCTTGGATCTTTCGTATGTGAATTCTTCATTAATGACTTCCAAATCTCCAATTATTCATTATCTTTTTTTTATCTATAAATTCATCCTTTTAAGCGATATTCATCATAGTCTTCTGAATCACCTCGCATGACAAAAACGTATATGATTAAATCAAATTAACACTTAAATTCTACGAAAGATAATATAATTGAAGGGTTAAATATGTAATATTTGAGTCTCAATCTCCCCCCCCCCCCCCCCCATCATTTTGTTAGTCCGGAGTAAAACATGAGAAAGATATTTAAAAAGCAAATGAATAATTTTCATAAGCTCAAGCAGTTATAAAAATAATACATATTATAGAAATTCAAAATACATTAATGTTGAGTACTACTTTCTCCTAAATTCGAGCACTTGGTAAATGTCCTAATCAAGTTCAAAGCATTAATCATCTAATTAGAAAAACTCTAAACACTGAGTTCCATAAGTGCATAGTGAAGTCTAGAATTATCACAACGAAATGTTCAGTTATATACTTTCATGATAACATTGATAATAAAAAGAGTTCAAGATAACCAAAACTTTCCTTACAGTTCAACATTCTACTTTTTCAGCTTTTAATTTTTCAATCGACGGCTTTTACACTATTTTCATCTTTTTCTTCTTTTAATTTTTCATAACAGTTCTTTTCAAGGAACTTCAATAGGTAGCCCTTTTCAACGACAACTTTTTTTTTTTGCTGAGTATTACTTCTCTTTTTCAATTCTTTTTATTGAACATGATAAATAAATTCCCCAGGTTTAGTTCCAATCATTATTAATAATCATCAAGTTAACAATTTAATATCAAACTTAAACTTCAAACTGTAAGCTAGATGTGACATGTGAATTACATGGCTCAATCAATGTTTAAAACTTCTAATTAAAGAATTAATAACCCAAACTTAACTTTAAAAATCTATCAAATAACTAAAATTCAAATTTTAAAATTACTTAATAATAAACATCTTATCATTCTAATATCTGAATTATCTTTAAAATCACTTAAATTCACAGAAATTCTAAAAACAAATTGAAGAATTTTAGCTCAAAATTTTAACAATTTTATTCAAATTCGAAGAATTTCTAAAAGAAAACCTACTCCCCAACTTAAAATCTACATTGTCCTCAATGTATAAACATATGCAATAAGAGAAAAATTGAGAGCAATAAAAATAATGGGAGTAGATAAAGAGTACTTGGAATGCGATAACAAATGGGCTAGTACAATCTTCCTGTCAAAAGATATTTCAGCAACTATACTAGACCCAATAAAATAAACCAATCTTAGGAAAGTAATAAATTCCTAATCATAAACTAGGAAAGTAAGAAATTTTTTAATCCTAAACTAGGAAAGCAAGGGAAAACTACTCAGTTATGTCAGCAAGGTTCCTCCTTCATCCGGTATCTTAATAAATTTCTCAATAGGTTTCTCAACAAGATCATCCAAAAGCCATTTTTACGGTAGACTTTGATGCCCTGGAGCATGAATGTCAAGAAAAATCTTCGTTTAATCCCCTGAGGTATCCAAAGTAGATAATATTCACTTGTGGCAAAAAAAAAATATTCAATGTTAGTACAACATGGTGAATCAAATACTACAATTAGGTGATATTCAGATAAATTCTCTTTAGGCAGTGTAGTCTCAACATATTTTAAAGTTACAGACTTTGGTTCAATTTTCAGCTCCCCCTCCTTTAATGGTAAACATTTTAGATGTGTGGAAGGAGGGGCTTTAGAATAATGATTCCCCCGGTCAGTATCAACTACCGAGGTATTGTCTTGTAAGGCAGTCACTATGTCTTTTATCATGTTATCATTAAAATCTTCAAAGTGTGCCAAGTAAATGTTTAAAGAGTTGAGACATTCAGTTGAAAGGGACTCACTCACCACATTGGAATCAAGCGTGTCACATAAGTAGAGCGGATCAACATCACTATGTTTGAAAATTACCTATGCCTCTTGATCATTAACTTGGACCGTAATTGAGATTGAATCTTGGAAAAGTTGAACCATATACTCATGATCATAATCCGACTCCTCCTCATTCTCAAATTCAGTATGCTCAACAAATGAGGTGGGATCACTCTCCTCACATCGTGTTTCTAGATCAGGCTGAGGCTGGGCTAAACTAACCTCTTCCTCATCAATGAGGCATGACCAAATTCTTTGAATGGGGGATTCAAACATCTCTAATGATGCTCGAATGTCTACGAATGTTTGTATAGTGTTTTGGTTGAATTGTTCTTAAGCATCCATGAATTTCTGAAGTGAATCCTCTTGGATTGTTTCTGATTGGATCTCATAAGTAGGTGATCCAAAAGGATAGTCACTAGAATCCATGATTGGTACACCTCGAATTTAAACTCCGATGCTTCCACCGATTGTAATCATATTGGTCATATGTGGGAGTATTTGATGGTTATTGGTAAGCGATATCACCCTTAATATAATCGCGCATTGTTTTCTTAACCGGTGGATGGTAATTGTTCTCCCTCATATGATCACGTATTGATTTCTTAATAGGTGGATGATAATTGTGTTGAGGTGTGGAGCCAGCACACCAAAGGGTCACTCTACCAGTAGAGGGCCTAGCTCGACTGGTTGAGGAGGCTGCTCGACCAGTCGAGGAGGTTGCTCGACTCAAAGTCCAGTGAGCTAATGTTTTGAAATTCTGTGGTGCTCGACCAGTCAAGTGGGCCACTCGACCAGTCAAGGCCCTTGCTCGACTAGTCGATGCTACGAAGATCCTAGTCCAAATTTGGTGTGGACTGCGTAAATTTGAGGCAGTTTTCGCCAAGGTGCAGAAAGGAGTTGTCTAAACTATAAATAGGGGTTCCTAGGGCTATTCTAGGGTATGAGAAAGGGTTTTCTAAGCTAAGCTAAGGGTTATCTCTGTGCATGGGAACATCGAGAAGGTTAGTATATTGATTGTAATCTCATTTTTCATCATAGTGGAAGTTTGCACCCATGGTTTTTGTAACATCTCAGAAAAATCCGTACAAAGACCTAAGTACCACCTCAGGCAGAAATCGCTAAGGATCAAATTATGTAGAAATTAGACGAGAATTAATTAAGCACTAAACTGAATTAATTAGTAGATTAGCTTGAACTACTTTCTATACGAACTGCAAGACCCAAAACTAGTAGAATTACTAAGTCTACATTACCTAAAAACCTAGGATCAATCTCAAAACCTAGTTGCTCTCAGGGGCACACTGAAACTCCGTATCGGACCTGGATCGCGCGTCAAAAGTTCGATTACCGCGAAACTATACGATTATGACCACCTTACTAGGCTTGACAACCATCTCAAAAATTAAGTTTAAATAGTATCCAGAGACGCACAACTTGAGCCCGGAGCGAAGTGTGTGAGAAACATGAATATCTTTAGAAAATAAACTCAAACTTAAGTGAATTGGGCCGTTCGCTTGCAGGCCAAATTTAAGGTTTCAGACAGTCAGATTCTGATCCAACTACACCCTTGGATCAGAAAAATATTTCAACATATGTTAGTGTACTTGTGACCCTGATTGAGTGACGATGACCGTTAAACTGAAACTGGTCAATCCACAAATCTGATCGGACTGAAATCTTAACCTGGCATAGATCCATTGTCAGGGAACTTTTTCCGGACCGTATATACGTAATGGACCTCCAGATGAGCTCCGTTGGCCCGAAACAGATGCCCTTTGGCTATAACCTAAGTATACCATGGCCCTGGGGCCATTTGAACCACTTCTGGGCCTATATAAGAGCCTTAACCTACCCCTCTCTCATTCCATAAGAATTTCCTAAACCCTAAGAGAGAGAAGAGAGGAGAGAAAAGAGGATGAAAGAGTGATGTTTTGACTATCACATATGAATGCTTATTGCATTTGAGTATGATTGGGACTAATATGTAGTCCAGAAAATTAGTAACAGTTTACGATCAGTGGCCGAATTAGTTTCACCACAACGGATACGTTTGATGAATCCGAGTCGTACGGTGATTATCGATAGTGGTTAGACCACAAGGAGTGTGTATGTGCTCCATGTCAATTAATTTCTCGTGCACTCGTACCAGTCGAGTTTGTCAAGTAACCTGATTGACCTAATGTATGTTCACCTTGTATGGATGTTACTGCTTAAATCTAAGGTACCACTTACCAGTGGAAAGCTCGTTTAACCATGGTACCATAATCTGCTAAGACTCATGAGCCGAGCATGGTGGTATGGGACACCGTGGTCGAGTTGTCGGCCTACGTTGGGTTGATGAGTCTCCCCGTAGTGTTCAGTGAGCAAACCAAACTCATGAGTTGAATATGGTGATATGAGACACTGTATTTGAGCTGTCGGCCTACACTAAGGTGACGAGCCTTTCCGTAGTGACCTCGAGTATAAAATATGCCTACGCCGAGGTGACGAGCCTCCCATAGCGACTTGAACTTGCCTATCTACTGTTTTAAAATCAGGGGTTACGTTGCCCTATAACTTGCCTATCATATGTGATTAACTAGGATTGACAACCCTATATGGATCATTGTTTGGGTGAATGATATAAAGGGAGGTACCTTAGCTTTCTGAACCTGCTGAATGAATAAATCTAATTAAGTACTAGCTAACACGATCATGCACCGCATTGCATGTGCTTTGGCGATGAAGCGCCATGTTCAGAGTGGTGCATGCCATGATCGTGAGATGATGTCACTGAGGGAGTGTAGGTGAGGGCATGCATCATTACAGCATATTATTCATGCATTAATAAGAGTACTTAGGATATGAGTGTTGTACTGCTTTATCATTTCTGCTTGATTGAATTGATAACATGTTAACCTTTGCCTTATAGTACCACTGAGTTGATCACTCACTCCCACTCTGGGACGATGTTTTAAAACACCAACCAGACCTATTATAGTTACAGGTGATGGCGAGGCTTACGAGATAAAGCTCAACTTCTATGATAACGAGGAGGAGTTCTCCTACGTGCAACTCTTTGATGGGTCTATGCAGACCTGGAGTTGCATCACCGGGATTATGGGGATACGAATTAGTTGGATGTCACACTTGTCATTTTATATATTTTGGAAGAAACATGTATATATTCAGCCTGGTGATATGGTCATACTTTAGGGGTTTATAACCACTCATATACTTTATATATTTACCACAGTCTTCTGCTTGCTTAATTCAATCATCTCTGGAGTATGATGTGTTAATTTAGTGTAATCTCATTCATGTTTAATGTGCTAATATAGACAATATTTAATCATCATTATCTATGTTACATAAGTGATGCGTCGGAACTCGGGAGTTGAGCATTCGCTTGACCCCCGATTTTCGGGGCGTTACAAGTTAGTATCAGATCATGATTTGGATTAAACTGGACCTGGGTTATGGACACACGATGCACTCTAACATACTTTAACTTAGGAGAGGGGTGATAAAACATAGAAACAAATGTAGGATTTCAAGTTTCACCGACAGGCAAAACTGACTGTTGAAGCATGACCCGTATGCATCTGTGGTTATGTAAGATGATCCCAATTCCTTTCTATACCATCAATCGATGGGTTTAGATGATAATTTAGTATATTCCATACTTAAATGACTGAAAGACGTGAATATACGCGAGATGGATGCCAAAAACGTCTCAAACAGACTTGGGAGCCCAAACGACACAAATCGATGGGACCCAAGGTGGGCCTCGTACATTTCTAGCACCCCGGGAGGGGAATGCCATTGCCCTTGGGGTGAGCCATCGGCCAGAGGTCTAGTGGACAGTGATGACATCGCCCTTACCGCGAGGCCTCGTGGTCCACGTTCAGCGGGCCTGTCGGGCCGCAACGAGCCGGGCCAGCCGATCGTTGTACACACACGTGGGGCCCAAAAAATCATGCGGGACCCCTTATATCTCCCTTTTTTACTTCATTTCATCCCCACCTAGCCTCTAAACCCTTCCAACCCCTCCAAAACTTTAATTTTTCATCTCAAATTCACCCTTCAATCTTATCTTCTTCCTTTTCTTGCACCCACCTCCACCATTCTCTCAAACCCATCTTCTACAACTACCTATCTCCCTTAATCCCTCTAATTTGAGCACACCGAGCCATCTTTGTGTCTCATACACCTCCAAATCCACCAACCCATTCCATCGTTCAAGCTCCCTTAACTTCATGGCTCTTTTTGAACTTGTGGCTGTGATCTTCTCCCTCTCCACACTCCTTTCCCTCATGGGAAAGAAGAGAGCTTCCATAGAAGTTGGGCCTAGCTGTACTACCCATCCAAGAAAGTAGAAATCCGGCGTCGAAGCAAGTACAAGTGCCGCATGGGAGCTAAGGACGAAGCAAGATCTTGGTCCCCATATCCCTCTCAAAAGAGCTCTACTGGAAGATATGGAACATGGAAGGTTTCAAGACCATAGAGTCATCTTTGAAGAACACGTGAACGAAAAACTATTTGGGCTTTATCAGGCGATGAATCTCTTGTTGGATGCTAGGTGGGGTCCCATATTTGAGGGCAAGTCACGTGCGAATGAGAGCACTGTCCGAGCCTTTTACGCCCACATACAAGATCCACTGCTGGAGCCTCTGCAGTTCTCTATCCCCATGGGAAGGCGGGAAGCCATTGTCAACGTAGACTTGATAGCCTGAATCATGGGGATGCCACGTGGAGAGGTTCATGCTAGCGAGAAGAATCTCAGGAGTGTGCGTGAAAGAGATCGCCGTACACGATTTCTTTATGGCTGACTGATCCACTGGAATCGAGGCAACTGCCTCCCAGTGACCAAGATAACTCCTGACTTCCACCTACTCCATTACATATTCACATGCAATGTGTATCCTAGGTGGAGCAATCACAGCGAATGCATGTGTTTGATGGTGGACTTCTTATACAGAGCGAGGCAAGGAGACAAAGCTATGTCTGCCTACGTACATACTACTGCAGATAGTCCAAACTGCATGCTCTCCTAGGACAGACATTTTACTCCCATTCGGTCGACTTATATGCAAGCTCGCTCATGAATTCAACTATAGACTTGGCTAAGAAAATCTTGCGCCGATCCATTTCATCAACGACACTACACTTAACAACATGGGTATTGGGCCACGACAACATCAAGCCCAACTCAATGAGAGTGAGAATGAGACGGGAAATGAAGAGGAAGAAAGTGATGAAGAAGAGAATGAAGAGGAAATAGAGGAAGGAAGTGAGGAAGAGGAAGAGCAGAAAGAGGAAGAAGAGGAGGTCCAAGACTCTGATGAGGGCTCTTCACCTGCTACACACGAGTGCCACCATGATCGGGCTGCTTTAGAAGCCCGCTTGGCTCAGATCGAGGAGGGCCAAGTCGCCCTGCGACAGGAGGTCAGAGAGACCCGGGCTGAACTTGAAGAGAATAGGGCCTTCATGAAACAAAAATTTAAGAATGTGTCTCGCACCTTGAAGGCTCTCCCGTGCTATCTGTAGGATAAGGGTGCTCCCCCACCATCACCAGATTCAGACGACTAGTCCTATGTTGTGGTTGCCTTTAGGTCTTCTTTGCTTTCTTATTTTCTATGTTATAGCCTTGATAGGCTTAATAGTATGGTAGAGTGGTTGGTATGTTTTAGTATTCAAAAACTTTGTTTAGAGTAGCTCACATGCATCTTCTGTCATGATCCATGTAAAACTGCATCTCATGTATTGTGACAATTTTGGTTAAATGAAATGCATGCAGCTCCTTTTGTTATGAATTGGCGAATCAAGTGACGAGGCACCTCCCCTAAGCGATAGCCATACGGACCCCAGTTTGGGCACAAATCATGAGACTATGCTGGATTCTCAGCCAGCCACTGGCCCCATCAATGGGCCAACACCTAGGGCACCACTGGTTCCAGAACAGAACCGTGCGTCCTCGTTGACGCCCCACATGCATCACGCTTCTCCTCCTGATAGGTTGGAATAGATGATGCTCCTTATGCAGCAGCAGCAGCAGATTTGGACCACCATCGCGAAGACCCTTACCCAGAATATGAGCGTGGTCCCGTCTACACCACCTGTGCACCCTGCTAGAAATATGAGTGTCAGCGTCTTATTTGAGCGATTTCAGCGCTTCCGACCTCCTACTTTTGTGGGTACTCATTGACTTGAGGAGGCTGAGTACTGGCTTGACCGCATCTCTAAGATGCTGAAGCCACTGCACTGCACTGAAGTAGAGCAGGTTGAGCTGGTCACCTACATGTTCAAGAAAGAGGCCAGTCTGTGGTGGGATAGCATCCTGCGGACAGTTCCTGTAAGATGTGTATGGATGTGGGACGCTTTTGAGACCTGCTTCCATGAGAAGTACTTCCCCCTCACGTACCGCAATGAAAATGAGGGAGAGTTTCTTCGCCTCCGATAGGGAGGGATGACCATGGTAGAGTACGAGAATAGGTTCACGGAGCTGGCCAGATACACTCCCTTGATATTGGCAAACGAGCCGATGCGAATGCGACATTTTTTTGAGGGTCTACTGCTTGAGATACGTATGAAGATGTGTTGCGCTAGCATTCTCAACTATGCTAAGCTAGTGAACATATTTCTGCGAGCTGAGCAGGACGGAGATAGACTATCCCGTACACGCGTATCTATGGGTCTAAGGCCTTGACCAGATTTACCGAGAAGACCATTCCTCGGCAAGAGGCCACGTGCAGATTCGTCTCCCAGACTTACAGCTCCACCGACTCAGTTGAGGCGAGCAGACTTATGGTGCACCTACTGTAAGAGGTCGGGCCACACTGATACTTACTGCTTCACTAAGATGAGGGACAACGACTTCATGCCTCCTCAACAGATCAACTGTCAGTTACCTCAGGTCATCTCAGCTCACCTCTAAGATCAGCATCACCTGCACCTTGATTTAGGCTGCCTCAACGGCCTATGGCACCATAGCCGAACCGTTCTCAACAGGCGTGAGTACATGCATTTACAACTGAAGCATCTGAGTCAGCAACTGCAGCATCACTGGCTTTCGAAGTCACGACACATATCCAAGGTACACTAGTCTTCTTATTGGTGGACATCGGGTCCACTATTTTGATCATATCATGCGTAGCGGTCAAGCGACTAGTATTGGAAACTACTCCTATGGTCAGGGTGAGACTCCTTACCACCACAGGGACTTTCTCAGACTCCACCAAGACTTATAGAGGTTGCTCGATAGACTTAGGGAGCAGAACAATGCTAGTTGACCTAATGGTCGCCCCATTATGTCATTATGATGTCATTCTTGGTATGAATTGGCTCACTACCGAGATGAAGGCAGAGATCGATTGCGATGCTAGAGTGGTGACAGCCCATGGACCTGAGGGCATGACCTTTACTTTCCCAATTTAGGTCAGTTGGTACTATCGCATTAGTTGTAATGCTACCTTGCTAGACAATGTTGATGGTCCGACACTTGGGAACATGCCAGTAGTTCAAGATTTCACAGATGTGTTCAGAAAGATACCTAGATTACCTCTTCAGTGCGAGATCAATTTTACCATAGTCCTAGCACCAGGTGCGACACCTGTATCTCTATCGCGAATCGCATGCCTCCGTGTGAGATGGAGGAACTAAGGAGACAGATCGATGATCTATTGGATGCAGGCTTCATACGACCGAGTGTGTCTCCTTAGGGAGCACCTGTGTTGTTTGTGAAGAAGAAGGATGGATCACTGCGATTGTGTATTGATTATCGCAAGTTGAACCAAGTGACGGTGAAGAACAAGTATCCTTTGCCCAGGATAGATGATCTATTTGATCAGTTGAAAGGGGCACAGTATTTTTTAAAGATCGACTTACAGTCGGGGTATCACTAGTTGCTCGTCAGGGATGAGGATGTGCAGAAGATAACTTTCAGAATCAGCTTTGGGGAATACGAGTTCCTTGTGATGTCATTTGGACTCACAAACGCACCGGTCGTATTCGTGGACCTGATGAACTGGGTGTTTCGGCCGTATCTGTACCAATTCGTCATCGTATTTATAAATGACATACTGATATACTCTAAGAGTCGAGAAGATCACGAGGAGCACCTACGAGCAGTCTTTGATACTCTCAGGAAGAACCAGTTGTTTGCCCAATACAAGAAGTGTGACTTCTGGAAAGAAGAAGTCAAATTCCTGGGACATGTGTGAAAAGGCCTAGCTATATGTCCTAGAGAGGGGGTGAATAGGATAATGCCAAATAAAACTTATAACGGCGGAATTAAAAAGAATATGATAGCCAAAATAAATCACAATGCAAGAAAGTAAAATAACTTCAAAATTCAGATCTTGAGAGGTTGATACAAATGTTGTTCCAAGGACAACCTTACACCAAAAACCAGAGTTTATGGTAGGACAACCTTATTTCTAGAAAGATCTTTGTATCAAATCTCAAACCAAAGAGGAATACAGAAATAAATACAAACTGAATTGAAATAAATTGTAATCACAAATGTATTGTTCTAGGGACAGCCATACACCATAAAAATGGCAGGGCAACCTGGCTGGAACAACTTTTAAAGGAAATTGAATATCAAGCTGATAAAGGAATAGTAGAAAATAAATTCTAAACTATTACAAAATTCTCACAATGTTTGAATTAAATGATTACAACATTCACAACCATACATACATCCCACAAAAGAATAATTAAAGATCAGAAGTATAAATCATTCAACCACAACACAAGGGATTATAGTGGTTCGCCTGTGTGTTCACCAACTGTTAAACAACAGCCACACAGAATGCTACTCCACTCCTAATATCCTCACACAGGGGATATTAGCATTTACTAACAAAATAGGTTTTCCCAGGTTCACCCAAAACCTTTACAATTGTGTCTGTCTGTGGGCTTACACAATTAAAAAACCCCACTTCTGAGTTTTCCTGGCTCTCCTCAGATAACCAATACAACAAGATTTTTCTGGCAAATCTTGAAAGAAACCAAAACAAAAAAGAATTTACAATTAAATGTAAAATACCTGATTATCTCCTTCGTTGTAGCAGCCCGGTAGAACCAAATCAGAGTAGATGATTGAATGTCCAAGTTCAATGTCCAGTACTCAATTATAATAGTTCTAATTCTAATAGATTTTAAATTAAACCAAATACGGCTTGCCTTAATTGATTTTGATTCCAAAGAAAGGGAATAACAATTCCTCTTATCAAATTAGATTGGAATAGCAGAAACAAAATCAATTAAATAAAGCTAAGGAAAGAGAATATTAAATAAGCACACTTAGCTTAGATGGAGCACAGAATTATCTCTCAGAAGTTCGATGAAGATTGACTTGAATGGATTAATTAATTCGATGATTTCTTCTGAGATTCGTGCACTATTTATAGGTGAGCAGATCGCGTCTTCGACTGGTCTAGGGAGCTCTTTAACTAGTCGAAGCAATAACAGATATTTGAAAAATCTGGCGGGATAAGCTTTGACCGTTCTACGACTGGCCGAAGGTCTCCTTCGACTGGTCGAAGAACCTGTAAAACATCGCTGGATTTCGAGTCGAAGTTTTTCAACTGGTCGAAGATGCAGTCGACACTGTTCAAGCCTAACAGATTTTATCCAAAATTTGTAACAAACTCACGACTGATCGAGAAATTTCTTAGACTGGTCGAAGCAACTCTAGGACTAGTCGAAGAAGGCTTAGGACTAGTCGAAGAATAGACCAAACTCATGTAAAATAAACATTCGATTTATGTATCCGAAATGACCTACTTCTAAGGTCAACCTATGGTCAGTCAAACCTCAACCAAGAAGTAAGGACATTGAAACATTAGGAACTAGAGACCTTGAAGTATGAGCCTTGAAGTCTTGATGTAGTTGAAATCTTGATGTAGCTCAATTCTTGAAAGAGTCTTGAGTTCTTTACAAACTGCCTTGTACTCTTCTTGAAGTCTTGCAGCTTGAGTCTTGTCTTGTGAGCAGTTCTTGCATTCAAGATTGATCCTTGTACTTGAGCTTTGCTTGTTTATGAATGTTGATCCTTGAGAGAGCTTCACTTATGCAAGATATATATAACAGTGATTTTGGCACCACAAATTTGACAACAGACAGGGATATAAACTATAGCACTTACAATCTCCCCCTTTGTCAAATTAGTGACAAACACATAACCAAGATAAACATAAAGTAAAACAACTAGTTAAAGAGTTATGAACCAGGTCATATAAACTGGCTTACCTGCAAATCAATATTCAATATTCAACATTCAACATTCAACCAGTTTCATTCAACTAGCTCAAACATACTCTCCCACTCCCCCTGAGTAATATAATCAATGCTACTCCTCTCACAATCACATCGTTAAGAACAAACTATTCTCCCCCTTTTTGTCACAATATGACAAAGGAAACAACAATAAAGGAGAACTAAATAAAGGGATATATGAGAGTAAACATGAGGAGTTATGAGAGTATAGCAAAACAGTGATAGAGATACTCAGCATAGCTTCACATAGAATAAATATCCAGCATAAAACATAGATAGTATCCAACTCAAAATCAATCAACCAAGTTCTAAGTTATAAAGTTATTACAGACCAGAAGTCTCATATAAACTACTCAGAACCAGAACCAGATGACGGAGCAGGAATAGAGGGATCAAGTTGGTGCATGCCTTTGTTCAATCGCCTAAGATATTTGTGCATGTACTTGAATTGTAGATCATGAGCAACAGACATGTTTTCCAACTTTACATTCATATTCTCAACTTTATCCTCTAATGCACTCAGACGAGCATCAACATCAGATGGTACAAAATCTGGATCATTTGTTGAGTCAGAATCTAGTTCCTCAAAAATGTCATCCATATTAATGTCATCACCAGCTTCTTCATGACCACCACCACCACCACCACCTTGTTCAGGAAGTAGATCCAGCTTCATCTTATTGATATTAGTATTGTTGAAGATCAGATGATGGATTGGTGCCTCATCAACCGACATATCGACTAACATATGTGTAGCCAATACAGTCATTAAATAGGCAAAATGAATGTCACTATGACCAGGATGGAGTCTAAACTGAAGAATTAAAATGACAGATTAAGGATGGTAAACAAATCTGAGTACCATTGGAAATAGCATGGATAACACGAACCATAAACGAAGTCAAGTCAGATTTATTACCCGAACGAGGATATAGATTAGACACAAAGATTTTGTGGAGAATTCTGTATTTGGGTAACAAATACCTTGCGGGAAGCGCATTCTCTTTTTGAGTCCATTGAACATCCATGTTGCATAAATTTCTAGTCAGCATGCGTTTTTCAGACATTGAGGGTTTATCAGTTAAGTTATGGATAGGAATACCCTCATCATTCACAGGAATGTCCATAAGGGCTGAAATTAAATGACGATCAACGTCAAAAGGCCCTTCTCTAGTAGATATTTTAAAACTTAAATTATCCTGTGAGGAAGCACTAATACATGTAAACATGGATTGAGCAACGGACCGGTATGCAGGCCCACCCCAATGTAATAAGTTAACCCAACCTACAGCTTCCAGCACAGGAAGGATGTCAAAAGGTGCAATATGATTAACATCAACAGGATGTTCAACAATAACATTACGTAATCTAATGTCCCTAACATATGATGGATCATCATTGTGAAAAAGAAGATGACGCTTAGAGATAACGGTCGATCTAGAGGAAGAAGAAGGACCACGGTAAGTAGTTTTTCTACCTCTAGAAGCCATTTGCAACAAGGATTTCAAGGAATTAAGAAGTTGCAAAGGATTGAGAAGTGGGTTTACTCAAAATAAATTTTTCAAAATTCAAACCCCAAATCTTAATAAAATTCAAAATAGAAAGCTTAAAGCTTGAAAAGAAAACAATCTAGACACAAATCTGCAAGAAAAAATGGGATTTGGAACACTAACCTTGAGGAACATGAAAGATGGGTTCGACAAGTCAAAGCACGGCTCCAAGGAGAAGAAAATGAAATGAGGAAGAAAGCAAAAATCCCTAAATTTAAGTGAATCCCGAGTTTTACGACTGGTCGTGGGTATCTACGACCGGTCGTAGGTCGACAGGTCGAGTATACTCACGACAGGTCGAAGAAAGCCCAAAAATTCATATTTCTTGCAAATTATACAAAAATTGGAATTCAATTTTAGCAAATATATACACTATAATACAAGTAGGCATAAATAATCATTTTAAAATGCACATGCCAAGATCAAATTTCATCTTTTTGAACCTGCTTTTATCGAGAGGTTTTGTGAAAATGTCAGCTCGTTGATCTTCGGTAGGAATATATTCTAGAGATATAACTTTTTCTTCTACTAATTTCCTTATATAATGAAATCTAATGTCAATGTGCTTAGTACGAGAATGCTGAATAGAATTTTTTGAAATATTATTCGCACTGGAATTATCACAATGTAATAACATAGAATCCTGTTTAATTCCATAATCACTTAGCATTCGTTGCATCCAAATAAGCTGTGTACATGCATTACCAGCTGCGATATACTCAGCTTCAGCTGTTGAAAGTGATATAGAATTTTGTTTCTTACTAAACCAGGAAACTAGACAATTTTCAATGTAAAAACAACCACCACTGGTTGATTTTCTATCATCTAGATTACCAGCCCAGTCAGCATCCGAGTACCTAGCTAATTGGACATTGGTCTCATGAGGATACCAGAGACCGAGATTTACAGTACTTGCGACATATCTAATAATTCGCTTGACAGCAATCAAGTGAGATTATTTTGGATCAGATTGATATCTTACGCAAATACCAACACTTAGAGAAATATCAGGTCTACTAGCAGTTAAATATAACAAACTACCAATCATACTCCGATAAAATTTTGAGTCAACATTTTTACCATTAGAGTCTTTTGAGAGTTTCAGGGTAGTACTCATAGGAGTATCGAAATTCTTGTCATTCTCAAATCCAAATCTCTTGATTAGATTCAAAGCATACTTAGATTGAGAAATGAATATTCCTTCAGGTTGTTGCTTTACTTGCAATCCAAGGAAATAAGTCAATTCCCCAACTATGCTCATTTCGAACTGTGATTTCATCAAATCTGCAAACTCAATAGTCAAGTCAGTACAAGTTGATCCATAAATGATATCATCAACATAAATCTGCACCATTAAGATATGATCATTATGTTTTTTAACAAACAGAGTTTTATCAACAGATCCCATTTGAAAATTATGACTAAAAAGAAATTTCGTTAGTTTCTCATACCATGCCCTAGGAGCTTGTTTTAATCCATAAAATGCCTTTTTAAGCCGATATACATAATCAGTATTTTTGAAATCTTCAAAACCCATTGGTTGTTCAACATAGACTTCTTCATGTAAATCGCCATTTAGAAAAGCACTTTTCACATCCATCTGATAGATCTTTATCTTTCTAAAACATGTAATGGATATAAATAGTCTGATAGATTCAAGACGTGCTACTGGTGCAAAAGTTTCATCGAAATCAATCCCTTCAATTTGAGTATAACCTTGTACCACTAGTCTAGCCTTGTTTCTAATTATATTTCCACACTCGTATGACTTATTTTTGAAAATCCATTTTGTTCCAATGATGTGTTTATTTTTAGGTCTTGGTACGAGATACCAAACATCATTTCTTACGAATTGGTTGAGTTCTTCTTGCATCGCAACAATCCAGTTCTCATCAGCAAGAGCTTCTTTTACGTTAGATGGTTCTATTTGGGATATAAAACATACATAATTACATATATCCTTAAGTTGTCTACGGGTGCGAACACCGGTGAGAGGGTTTTCAAGAATTTGAGTGGTTGGATGACCTTTAACAGTCCTCAACTCAGAATCAGTCTGATTCGATGAGGTATCGGGTTTATTAATGATTAGTACTTCATCATTATCTAAATTAGAAATTAGCGTGTTTAAGTGATCATCAATGACGACATTAATGGATTCTTGAATCACACCAGTCCTTTTGTTCAGAATCCTATAAGCTCGATTGTTTAAAGAATATCCTAGAAAAATACCTTCATCACTCTTCGTATCGAATTTTCTTAAATTTTCACGATCATGTAAAATATAGCACTTGCTGCCAAAAACTCGAAAGTATTTAACAGTAGGCTTTTTATTGAACCACAATTCGTAAGCCGTTTTATTATTATCTTTGCTAGTGTAGACTCGGTTAATAATATAGCAAGCTGTGTTGACTGCTTCAGCCTAAAGATTTTTAGAGAGCTTCATGCTATTCAACATGACATTAGCCATTTCTTGAAGCACCCTATTCTTTCTTTCTACAATTCCATTTTGTTGTGGAGTTTTGGGGGCAGAGAATTCATGTAATATTCCTTGGTCGGTACAGAACTTCTCAAAATTACTATTCTCAAATTCAAATCCATGATCACTACGAATTTTACTGATTTGAGAAGATTTTTTAGTTTGAATCCTTTTGAAAACTTTTCTTACTTCTTCAAGGGTTTCAGATTTATCCCTTAGGAAGACTATCCAAGTGAATCTGGTAAAGTCATCAACTATTACCAGTATATACTTTTTCCCACCACGACTTTCTGTTCTGGTAGGTTCTATCAGATCCATGTGGAGAAGTTCGAGTGGTCTTGATGTGGCATTTGAATTCACCTTTTTGTGTGAGTTCTTTGTTTGTTTGCCTATCTGGCACTTACCACATATTTTATCTAATTTCTGAAGTTTGGGTAAACCTCTTATAAGTTCTTGTTTGCTCAATCTATATAAATTTCGATAATGTACATGTCCAAGACGTTTGTGCCATAAATCAGTCTCGTCTGTATGGACCATGTAACATGTTTGATTAGATGAGCTGGATTCGCTAATAATATAGGAATTTTCAGACGTTCTACGTCCAGTTAATATTACAGAACCCTTATTGTTTAGTATCTCACAGCTTTGATTAGAAAACCGAACATTATGGTTATTATCACATATTTGAGATATACTAAGCAAGTTATGTTTTAAGCCTTCAACATATAAAATATTTTTAAACACAGGAAGATTAAAAAGTTGAACCGTACCTTGGCCTATAATCTTGCAGTTGCTACCATCACCAAATGTGACTGAACCATCAGTCATATCTTTCAGATCCGTGAATAAAGCTTTGTCACCTGTCATATGCCTGGAGCATCCACTGTCTAGGTACCACTTTGAATGACTTGTTGCTTTGAAAGCAGTGTGAGCAACCAAGCAGGTAACTTTAGGAACCCATTTCATAACTGTTTTGGGTTTAGGAACATAGTTGGTCTTCTTTTGTGTATATTTGTAGGAATGACCTATAGAGTTAGATTTTAAGAGCTCCTTGAGTAAATCAACTATCTTTTCAGCTAATGGATTTCGTTTCTGATTAAAGTTGACATGGCTGCTTCTAGGTTTTTGAAAAGTTTTTGAATTTCTAAAAAAATCTTGATAAGTACTTTTCCCTTTTGAGTTTGAGGACTCTCCTTTAACAAACATAGGAGGAGTATAATTTTGTTTAGGAGGTAAATTTTTATCATAGCCCAACCCGGATCGATCACCACATTTTCTTGATCCGGATAAAAGTTTCTCTAACTTTGGATCACCTTGGGCATATTTCCATGTGTCCTTTAAACTCAGAAGAGAAGATACTTCAGTTTTAAGTTTCTCAATTTCATATTTTAAATCAATAATTAGGGAATTTTTGAATTCCAAATCGCATTTTGAATTTTCAAAACAATCTGAAATTTGTGATTTTTCTAAGACAAGTGTTTCAAAATAATTTTTGAGTTTAAAAAACTTTTCTTTTTGAAGTTTAAGTTTTACAGCAATTTTACAACTTTCCTTATATAGGGCATTGTAAGCGTCTTGAAGATCATCTTCATTTTCACATTCACTACTCAGATTTTCTTCACTTGTTGAGTCATTATCTGAAAATGTGAATTTGGCTAGAGTCATAAGAGCTTTAACCTCATTGCCCGACTCAGTTTCAGAATCTTATTTAGAAGAACCTTCAGAATCAGATGATTCATCCCATGTAGCCAACATACCCTTCTTCTTGGGTTTGTCCCTTTTAGGACATCTATTTGCTAAGTGCCCATAATCTTGACAGTTGTAACATTGACTATCTTTCAAAGATTTTTGAAATTTGGGTCTAAACTTCTTTTTATCATTTGATTTTTAAAAATCAACCCTTTTATTGCTTTTGAAAATCTTGTAAAATTTCTTAGCTAAAAGAGCCATATCATCTTTTGAATTACATTTAGAAGATTTTAGTGCGATAGATTTACCTTTAGGAGCTTTAAAGTTTAACTCGTAGGTTTGTAGAGAACCAACTAGTTCTTCTACCCTCATATTATCCGTATCACAAAGTTCCTGGATCGCGGTTACTTTAGAATTGAACCGTTCAGGAAGTGAGCGTAATATTTTTGCACACACTTTACTTTCTGGGATTTTATCGCCAAGACCCCACATTGAGTTTACAATGTCATTTAATCTAGTGTAAAAGTCCATAAACATTTCATTTTCCTCCATATGAATTTCTTCAAATCTAGTTGTGAGGAGTTGGACTTTAGATTTTTTGACAATTGTAGTACCCTCGTGTGTCATTTCTAATATATCCCAAGCTTGCTTTGCAGTATCACAGGAAATGATTCTTTTGAACTCATCCGGTGATAGTGTGCAAGTAATTGCATTTAGTGCTTTAGCATTTGCACTACTCTCACTTTTCTGAAGAGTGGTCCATTGGTAATATGGTGTGACTTTCATAGATTTTGAACCATCAACCCCAGTAACTTCCATGACAGGAGGTTTCCATTCAGTCACTGTGGCTTGCCACACATTTTCATCCATTGATTTGAGGAAGATCCTCATTCTGGCTTTCCAATAGGCATAGTTGGAGCCATCAAAGGGTGGAGGCCTTGTGACTGAAAGGCTATCAAAATTTGACATCTTAAATAGCTTAAATTGTTAGCTCAGGAATTAAATCCAAGAATTAAAAAAGAGCTATTAGGCTTTGATACCACTTGAAAAGGCCAAGCTATATGTCCTAGAGGGGGGGTGAATAGGACAATGCCAAATAAAACTTATAACAGCGGAATTAAAAAGAATATGATAGCCAAAATAAATCACAATGCAAGAAAGTAAAATAACCTCAAAATTCAGATCTTGAGAGGTTGATACAAATGTTGTTCTAAGGACAACCTTACACCAAAAACCAGAGTTTATGGTAGGACAACCTTATTTTTAGAAAGATCTTTGTATCAAATCTCAAACCAAAGAGGAATACAGAAATAAATACAAACTGAATTGAAATAAATTGTAATCACAAATGTATTGTTCTAGGGATAACCATACACCATAAAAATGGCAGGGCAACCTTACTGGAACAACTTTTAAAGGAAATAGAATATCAAGCTGATAAAGGAATAGCAGAAAATAAATTCTAAACTATTACAAAATTCTCACAATGCTTGAATTAAATGATTACAACATTCACAACCATACATACATCCCACAAAAGAATAATTAAAGATCAGAAGTATAAATCATTCAACCACAACACAAGGGATTATAGTGGTTCGCCTGTGTGTTCACCAACTGTTAAACAACAGCCACACAGAATGCTACTCCACTCCTAATATCCTCACACAGGGGATATTAGCATTCACTAACAAAATAGGTTTTCCCAGGTTCACCCAAAACCTTTACAATTGTGTCTTTGTCTGTGGGCTTACACAATTAAAAAACCCCACTTCTGAGTTTTCCTGGCTCTCCTCAGATAACCAATACAACAAGATTTTTCTGGCAAATCTTGAAAGAAACCAAAACAAAAAGGAATTTACAATTAAATGTAAAATACCTGATTATCTCCTTCGTTGTAGCAGCCCGGTAGAACCAAATCAGAGTAGATGATTGAATGTCCAAGTTCAATGTCCAGTACTCAATTATAATGGTTCTAATTCTAATAGATTTTAAATTAAACCAAATACGGCTTGCCTTAATTGATTTTGATTCCAAAGAAAGGGAATAACAATTCCTCTTATCAAATTAGATTGGAATAGCAGAAACAAAATCAATTAAATAAAGCTAAGGAAAGAGAATATTAAATAAGCACACTTAGCTTAGATGGAGCACAGAATTATCTCTCAGAAGTTCGACGAAGATTGGCTTGAATGGATTAATTAATTCGATGATTTCTTCTGAGATTCGTGCACTATTTATAGGTGAGCAGATCGCGTCTTCAACTGGTCTAGGGAGCTCTTCGACTAGTCGAAGCAATAACAGATATTTGAAAAATCCGGCGGGATAAGCTTTGACCGTTCTACGACTGGTCGAAGGTCTCCTTCGACTGGTCGAAGAACTTGAAAATTATCGTTGGATTTCGAGTCGAAGTTTTTCGACTGGTCGAAGATGCAGTCGACACTGTTCCTTCGACTGGTCGAACAGATTCCTGGACTAGTCGAAGCCTAACAGATTTTATCCGAAATTTGTAACAAACTCACGACTGATCGAGGAATTTCTTAGACTGGTCGAAGCAACTCTAGGACTAGTCGAAGAAGGCCTAGGACTAGTCGAATAACAGACCAAACTCATGTAAAATAAACATTCGATTTATGTATCCGAAATGACCTACTTCTAAGGTCAACCTATGGTCAGTCAAACCTCAACCAAGAAGTAAGGACATTGAAACATTAGGAACTAGAGACCTTGAAGTATGAGCCTTGAAGTCTTGATGTAGTTGAAATCTTGATGTAGCTCAATTCTTGAAAGAGTCTTGAGTTCTTTACAAACTGCCTTGTACTCTTCTTGAAGTCTTGCAGCTTGAGTCTTGTCTTGTGAGCAGTTCTTGCATTCAAGATTGATCTTGTACTTGATCTTTGCTTGTTTGTGAATGTTGATCCTTGAGAGAGCTTCACTTATGCAAGATATATATAACAGTGATTTTGGCACCACAAATTTGACAACAGATAGGGATATAAACTATATCACTTACAATGTGGTGTCCATGGAAGGAATAGCTGTGGACCTTGCTAAGGTGACCGCAGTTCAGGACTGGGAGTGGCCCAGTTCGGTTACTGAAGTGAGGAGTTTCCTCGGCCTGTTAGGTTACTACCGTCGATTCATTAGGGACTTTTTCAAGATAGCCAGACCATTGTCTCAGCTCACTCGGAAGGATCTCAAGTTTGCCTGGAATGAGAAGGCAGAAGCAGCCTTTCTGGAACTGAAGGATAAGTTAACGTTCACACCTGTACTAGTATTACCAGAGTAGAGGGTCAGATATTCCATTTACACCGATACCTCTGGTGTTGGTTTGGGTTGTGTTCCGATGCAGAAGGACAGAGTGATTGCTTATGCCTCGCGATAGTTGAGAATGCACAAGGAAAACTACCGTACGCACGACCTAGAGTTAGCGGCCGTCATCTTTGTATTAAAGCTCTAGAGACATTACCTCTACGGAGAGGATTCCGAGCCCTTTTGCGACCACAAGAGCCTCATATACATATTCACGCAGAGAGACCTGAATATGAGGCAGTAATGATGGATGAAACTTTGAAAGACTTCAAGTTTGAGGTTTCCTACCATCCTGGCAAGGCCAACCTTGTGGCAGACACGTTAAGCCGCAAGAAAATGATAGCATTTGTAGCTCCGCTGATGATAGAGGAATGGGATATGGTAGAGTTTGTGCGAGACTTGAAGCAGAAACTTACGGTAGAGGAGCCATTCGAGAGCATCGCACACATTCGTGTATGGCCACTTATCGATGATCGAATCATTGTGGCTCGGAGGGAAGATGAAGGATTGGTGTAAATGAGAAAGTAGGCTAGTGATGATGAAGACTCTAAATGGAGGTTGGTTCGAATGGGGGCTTACATTATCATGGCCGCCTATGCGTCCCAAATCTTCATGACCTACGAAAGGAAGTTCTCGAGGCTGCTCACAACTCGAAGATGGCGATGCATCCTAGTAGTACAAAGATGTATCGGGATATGAGACGTTCATACTGGTGGGATAATATGAAGGCCCACATAGCAGACTTTGTATCTCATTATCTCACGTGCTAGCAGGTCAAGGCCGAGCATCGTTGACCTCCTGGATTGCTTCAGCCCATGCCTATAGCTGAATGGAAATAGGATTTCATCTCTATGGATTTCATTTCAGGGTTGCTGAAGACGAAGAAGGAGCATGACTCCATTTGGGTGATTGTGGACTAATTGATAAAATTAGATCATTTCCTCCCAATTAGAGTCTTAAACTCAGCAGACAATTTGGCCAAGTTGTACATTAAGGAGATAGTGCGTCTGCATGGAGTGCTTAGGAGATCATGTCAGATCGAGACACACGATTCACATCTATCTTCTAGACTCATATCCAGGAAGCAATGGGTGTGAAACTGAAGTTTAGTACTGCGTTTCACCCACAGATGGATGGGCAAACGGAACGGGTGAATCAGGTGTTAGAGGATATGTTGCGAACTTGTGTGCTTGATTTCAAGGACAATTGGAATGATTGTCTTCCTTATGCCAAGTTCACTTATAACAACAACTTTCAGGTGAGTATTGGCATGGCCCCCTATGAAGTACTGTATGGACATCCGTGTAAAGCACCGCATTATTGGGCAGAGGTTGGCGAGAAGAGTTTGATTGGCTCAGAGTTAGTACAGGCGACCTCAGAGAAGATTGACATTATCTGGTGTCAACTTCTTAGGGCACAGAGTAGACAAAAGAGTTACGCCGATAAAAGACGGTGACCCCTAGAGTTTGAAGTTGGGGACCATGTATTCGTAAAGGTTTTCCCGATGAAGAGAGTCCTCCAGTTTAGAAAGAAAGGGAAACTCACACCGAGATTTATTGGCCTATTCCAAATACTAGACCGAGTGGGTGTGGTAGCATACCGCCTTACTTTACCCACAACACTTACAGGCATGCACAACGTATTTCACATATCAATGCTAAAGAAATACGTTCATGACCCTTCCCACATTATCAAATGGGAGTAGGTACAATTGAGTGAGGATGCTACTTATTACTGTGACCGACGCGTATCCTAGACAGGAAGGAACAGGTGATGCGTAGCAAGGTTATCCCGCTTGTGAAGGTACTGTAGACGCATCACACCGAGGAAGAGGCTACTTAGGAAACAGAAGCCGAGGTCCGCAAGAACTACCCTCAGATTCTTGAGGAATACGAAAAGGTACTAATTTCGAAGACAAAATTTTTCTTTAAGGGGGGTAGATTGTAACGTCTCGAAAAAATTCGTACAAAGAATTGAGTACCACCTCAGGTAGAAATCGCTAAGGATCAAATTATGTAGAAATTAGACGAGAATTAATTAAACACTAAACTGAATTAATTAGTAGATTAGCTTGAACCGCTTTCTATACGAACTACAAAACCCAAAACTAGTAGAATCGCTAAGTCTACATTACTTAAAAACCTAGGATCAATCTCAAAACCCAGTTGCTCTCAGGGGCACACTGAAACTCCATATCGGACCTGGACCGCGCGTTAAAAGTCTGATTACCGTGAAGCTATACGATTATGACCAGCTTACTAGGCTTGACAACCATCTCAGGAATCAAGTCCAAAATAGTATCCAGAGATTCACAACTTGAGCCCGGAGCGAAGTGTGTGAAAAACGTGAATATCTTTAAAAAATAAACACAAACTTAAGTGAATTGGGCCATTCGCTATAGGCCAAATTTAAGGTTTCAGACTGTCAGATTCTGACCTAACTACACCCTTGGATCAGGAAAATTTCCCAACACATGTCAGTGTACTTGTGGCCCTGATTGAGTGACAATGACCATTGAATTGAAACTGGTCCTCCGCGGTCGATCCACAAATTTGATTGGACCAAAGTCTTAATCTGGCATAGATCCATTGTTAGGAAACTTTCTCCGGACTGTATGTAGGTAATAGACCTCCAGATGAGCTCTGTTGTCCTGAAACAGATGCCCTTTGGCCCTTTGGCTATAACCTAAGTATATCATGGCCCTAGGGCCCTTTGAACCACTTCTAGGCCTATATAAGAGCCTTAACCTACCCCTCTCTCATTCCTTACCAATTTCCTAAACCCTATGAGAGAGAAGAGAGAAAAGAGGATGAAAGAGTGAGGAGAAGAGAGAGAGAGAGTGAGAGAGATAGTTGTTGGGATTCATTCCCATCACTCCACGTGCCGAATCATCCCTCCTGTATCGCTACACCATCGAATCCAAGTCCATTTTTGGGTAAGAAATCCTAACCCTAATCTGTTTTAGGGATCCAAATAGAGAAACTGGTGAAATAGCTAATCTATTTCAATGATTAAGTAGCTGTTGTGTCGTAGATAAAGATGTGGTGTACGAATCGAATTCGTAATCAGTGTACCGACAAAAGGTACGGACTATAAACGTTTAGGTTATAGTTTTCAAGGCTTTCAATGTCAGTTAATGATTTATGACTAACTTGATTGCTGTCACATGTACTTAGATGCGATGGTTTTCATGTATTACACATATATATGAACTATGTTGAATATAATGCATTCCATGTGTTTGTTGAAATGTTTAAATGAATATAGAATTATGATTTGTGTTTGCCATGATTATTGATTGAGAATACATAATTGTTGTATATGTGGCAACTCCTTGTGAAAGCATTTGCTATAATATATGTTATAACAAATTTATAACATGTATGTTGATATGTGTAGTTTAAGTGTTTGATAAAATGCCCGAATGAGAAAATGCTTGTTGAAATGTATTTAATGAGGGTGTTAAGACAGGATTCTCAATTACCTTATCTATATTTACAGTTTCCTTCATGTAACCTATCTCGTTACTTCGTGCTTTATGGATGAAATGCCTATGTATGACAACATGTGCACTATGTGTTTGTTAAAATGTTCAAATGAGATTTATATTTGAATTGGTTGCTACATGCTGTTTTGACTATCACATATAAATGCTTATTGCGTTTAAGTATGATTGGGACTAATACGTAGTACAGGCAGTCGGTAACGGTTTACGATTAGTGGTCGAATTAGTTTCGCCACAACGGATACGTTCGATGAATCCGAGTCATACGGTGATTATTGATAGTGGTTAGGCCATAAGGAGTGCATATGTGCTCCATATCGATTAATTCCATGTGCACTCGTACCAGTCGAGCTTGTCAAGTAACCCGATTGACCTAATGTATGTTTACCCTATATGGACGCTACTATGCGAATCTAAGGTACCACTTACCAATGAAAAGTCCGTTTACCTTGGTACCATGATCCTCTAAGACTCATGAGCTGGGCATGGTGGTATGGGACACTGTGGTCGAGCTGTCGGCACGCTGGGGTGACGAGCCTCCCCGTAGCGTCCAGTGAGCAAACCAAACTCATGAACCGAATACGGTGGTATGAGACACTGTATTCGAGCTGTCGGCCTATGCTAAGGTGACGAGCCTTTTCCGTAGTGACCTCGAGTATAAAATAGGCCTACGCCAAGGTGACGAGCCTCCCGTAGCATCCTGAACTTACTTGTCCACTGTTTTAAAATCAGGAGTGACGTTGTCCTATAACTTGTCTATCGTATGTGATTTACTAGGATTGACAACCCTATATGAATCATTGTTTGGGTGAATGATATAAAGGGAGGTACCTTAGCTTCTCGAACCTGTTGAATGAATGAACCTCATTATATATTAGCTAACATGATCATACACCGCATTGCATGTACTTTGACGAGGAAGTGCATGTGTCCGGAGTGGTGCATGCCGAGATCGTGAGAGGATGTCGCTGAGGGAGTGTAGGCGAGGGCATGCATCATTACAGAACATCGTTCTTGCATTAAGAAGAGTACTTAGGATATGAGTGTTATACTACTTTATCATTACTGCTTGATTGAATTGATAACATGTTAACCTTTGCCCTATAGTACCAATGAGCTAATCACTCGCTCCCACTCTAGGACAGTGTTTTAAAACACCAACCAGACACTGTTGTAATTACAGGTGATGGCGAGGCTTACGAGATGGAGCCCGACTTCTATGACGACGAGGAGGAGTTCTCCTACGTGCAACTCTCTGGCGAGTTTATGCAGACCTGGAGTTACGTCGCCGAGATTATAGGGATACGAATTAGTTGGACGTCACACTTACCATTTTGTATATTTTGGAACAAACATATATATATTCAGCCTGGTGGTATGGTCATACTCTGGGGGTTTATAACCACTCATATACTTTATATATCTACCACAATCTTCCACTTACTTAATTCAATCATCTCTGGACTATGATGTGCTGATTTAGTGTAATCTCATTCATGTTTAATGTTCTAATACTGATAACATTTAATCATCATTATCTATGTTGCATAAGTGATGCGTTGGAACTCAGGAGTTAACATTTGCTCGACCCCCAATTTTCGGGGCATTACAGTTTTTTACTCTTGTTGAGGTTTTTTTTATGTATATTCTGTCTTGTTGTTTGTTGGTATGCTTTGATTCTACTTCTAGATTATATTTCTTCTTGTTTATCGTTTGTGGGTGAGACTGGAGATTGGATCTTGGTTCACTAGCATTGTTGGCGTGCTACGCAACAACTGGTATCAGAGCTTTTGGTTTAGTTCAAGTGGGAGCGATGACAGAAGAAGGGAAGACTAGAATTGAGAAGTTTGATGGTTCAAACTTTGCCTTCTGGAAGATGCAGATGGAGGATTATCTGTATCAGAAGGACCTCTATATTCCTCTAGGAGGAAAAGAGGAGAAACCAGAGAATATGACAGATGATGAATGGTCTTTATTGGATTAGAAGGCTTTAGGAACGTTCTGACTCTTTTTGTCTAGGAGTGTCGCCTTCAATATATCCAAGGTGAAGACCACAAATGAATTAATGCAAGCTCTAGCTATGATGTATGAGAAACCCTCAGCGTTCAACAATGTTCATCTTATAAAACAGTTATTTAACATAAAGATGTTAAATGGTGGGAGCGTGGCTGAACATCTAAACGAGGTCAATATAGTTATGAGCTAATTGGAATCTGTTAACATCACTTTTGAGGACAGGGTCAGGGCGTTATTGATCTTGTCCAGTTTGCCAGACAGTTGGGATGGTTTGGTGATTGACGTGAGCAATTCTTCATGTCGACAAAACTAAAATTTGATGATGTGACCGGTCTAATTCTTAGCGAAGAATCTAGAAGAAAGACATCGGGAGTTTCAAGGGATTTAGGGAATGCTCTAAACGTTGAAGGAAGAGGAAGATCGTTGAACAGAGGAGGTAATAAACACATACGTTCTAAGTCGAGAAAGAAGTCTAAGGGACCGAAAGACAAAGACGGGTGTTGGCATTGTGAGAAGAAGGGGCACATGAAACGTGATTGCAGGGCGCATAAGAAACAAGAAGGAAGCTCTCAATGTGGGAAGGATTCAGTGAATCTATCTGAGGAGAGTGACACAGAGGCGTTGATCTTATCTCTTGATGCGAGGAATGAGTCTTGGGTTATAGACTTGGGTGTTTCGTTTCATGCCACTTCGTGTAAGGAAGTTCTAAGTGATTATGTGTCAGGTGACTTCAGGAGAGTCTACTTAGGTGATGATGAGCCGTTTAGTATTGTTAGAAAAGGACACGTTCATATAAGTCAGAAAGACGGAATGACTTTGAAATTGAAGGATGTCAGACATGTACTGAGTTTAAGACACAACTTGATCTCAGTGGGGCAGTTGGCCGATACCAGATATGTGACGACATTCACTAGTGATTCCTAGAAGATCACAAAAGGTGCCTTGGTGATTTCTCGAGGCAAGAAGGAAGGTACTTTGTACATAACTTCAGGATCATATAGTTCACTCGTAGTCGCATCATCTGGAGTGAATGGGCAGTTATAGCATCAAAGGTTGGGACATATGAGTAAGAAAAGGATGAAAGTGCTATTTTCAAAGGGAAGCTACTAGGGATGAAGTCTATGGACTTGAAATTCTACGAGGACTGCATGTATGACAAGCAGAAGAGGGTAAGTTTCAAGAAAACAGGAAGCGCTCCAAAGACACATCTGTTAGAGCTTGTACACACTGATGTGTGGGGACCGGCACAGGTATCATCTCTTAGTGGCTCATGTTATTTTGTTTCTTTTATTGATGATGCTAGTAGAAAATTGTAGGTCTATTTCTTAAAGCATAAATCTGATGTATTTGATGTATTTAAGAAGTAGAAAGTAATGGTAGAAAATGATACAGGTAAAACAGTAAAATGTCTCAGATCAGATAATGGGGGAGAGTACTGTGATAAGAGGATTGAGGAGTATTGTGCAGCAAATGGAATCAAACATCAGAAAATGATTCCAGGGACACCACAGCAGAATGGTGTGGCTGAGCGCATTAACAGGACTATTCTTGAGCGCGCCAGGAGCATGAGGTTACATGCAAGGTTGCTCGAGACGTTTTGGGTAGATGCTGTGAATACTACCGCATATCTTATCAATAGAAGTCCATTAACACCATTGGATGGTGGGCTACCAGAAGAAACGTGGACTGGGAAAGAAGTGAACTTTGCACATGTCAAAGTGTTCGATTGCACTTCATATGTTCACATTGATGCAGAGCACAGAAACAAGCTAGGTGCGAAGTCCAGGAAGTGTACGTTTATAAGCTACGGGCAGTATGATTTTGGCAACCATTTTTGGTATACAGAAAACTGAAAAATCATCAAAAATAAAGACGTAGTCTTCAATAAAAAAAAGTGATGCATAAGGATAGTGTGCAGCAAAATAAGGCTAAGGAGAAAGAATTCATAGAGTTGGAAGAGTTACCGAACACCGGTGTTACAATGCCACAAGATGAGCATGCACAAGAGCATAATAAGGTAGAACCGCAGACACCGGTTGTGAGAAGGTCTACTTGGGAGAGGAGACCCAAGGTCCGATACTCACCCCCCTTAAATTATCTACTACTGACAGATAATAGTGAACCAGACTATTTTGAAGAGGCATTACAGTTAATACACAGGTTAAGTGGGAGCAGGCCATGGATGATGAAATGAATTCTCTTGAATCTAATCATATGTGGGAGCTAGTCACTCTACCTAAGGGTAAGAAAGCTCTTCATAACAAGTGGGTTTATAGATTGAAGGAGGAGCACGATAGTTCAAAATGGTACAAGGATAGATTGGTTGTGAAAGGGTTCCAACAAAAGGCAGGTATCGACTTCACTGGAATATTTTCACCAGTGGTGAAAATGTCTACGATTCGTATGGTCTTGAGTATAGTGGCTACAGAGGACTTACATTTACAATAGCTAGATGTTAAGACAACCTTTCTTCATAGGGACCTTGAAGAAGAGATATATATGCATCAGCCAACAGGATACGTGGCACCAGGAAAGGAGAACAAGGTGTGTAGACTGAAGAAGAGTTTATATGGCCTGAAGCAGGCCCTGAGGCAGTGGTACAAGAAGTTCGACAATTTCATGTCGGGAAACAATTTTAGGAGATGTCATGCAGACCACTGTTGCTATTTGAAGAAGTTTGATACATCATACATCATTCTTCTTCTGTACGTAGATGATATGCTTGTAGTCGGATCAAGTATGAAGGACATCTTAGATCTCAAAAGATAACTGTCTAGAGAATTTTGCATGAAGGATTTAGGAGCTCCAAAACAAATCTTAGGTATAGGGATAAAGTGTGACAGGAGAAACAAGAAACTAGTTTTGTCACAAGCAGCGTACATAGCCAAGGTACTTGATCGATTCAGTATGGGAGGTGCTAAGCCGGTTAACGCTCCATTTGCTAACCACTTTAAGCTTTCTAAGGTGTAAGGTGTAAAGACGCAGGAGGAATGGGACTATATGGCTAAAGTCTCATACGCGTCAGCTATTGGGAATCTCATGTATGCTATGGTGAGCACGAGGCCAAACATTGCTCAAGCAGTGGAAGTTGTTAGCAGGTTCATGAACAACCCCGGGAAGGAACATTGGGAAGCTGTGAAGTGGATCCTTGGATACCTGTTAGGTATTGTGGATGTAGGGTTGTGTTATGAAGGATCAAAAATTAAGTTACAAGGCTACGTAGATTTAAATTTGGCAGGAGATATCGACGGCAGAAGAAGCACTACAGGGTATGTCTTTACTCTGGGTAGTGCTGCAGTTAGTTGGGTCTCTCAGTTACAGGAGATAGTATCTATTAGTACAACTAAAGCAGAATATGTTGCAGCTACAAAAGCATACAAGGAGATGGTGTTGATGCAAGGTTTCATGGAAGAGTTAGGAAAAAAGCAAGCAGATTGCAAGCTGTACAGTGACAGTCAGAGTGCATTACACTTGTCTAAAAATTTAGCCTTTCATTCAAGGACTAAGCATATTGACATCATATATCACTTCATATGTTTGTTATTGGAAGATGGATCGATTACTCTAGAGAAGATCTATACAAGTGAGAATCTTTCGGATATGCTGACCAAGGCAGTCACACGGGAGAAACTGAAGCTCTGTTCAGCTTTGATGGGTCTTCAGGCTTGAAGACGGGGAGATGGTACACTCCGAATGTAGAAGATGAAGGATTATGGTGATGTGTCTCCAAGTGGGAGATTGTTGAGGTGTGGAGCTAACACGCCAAAGGGTCGCTCGACTGGTCGAGGGCCTGGCTTAACTATTTGAAGAAGTTGCTCGACCAGTCGAGCAGTGCTTGACTCAAAGTCAGCGAGCTAATGTTTTGAAATTCTGCGGTGCTCAACCAATCGAGTGGGGTGCTTGACCGGTCGAGTGGGCCGCTCGACCAGTCGAAGACCTTGCTCGACTAGTCGAGGCTACGCAAATCCTAGTCTGGATTTGGTGCGGACTGCATAAATTTGAGGTGGTTTTCACCAAGGTGCGAAAGGGAGTTGCCTAAACTATAAATAGGGGTTCCTAGGGCTATTTTAGAGTATGAGAAAGGGTTCTCTAAGCTAGGCTAAGGGTTATCTCTGTGCATGGGAGCATCAAGAAGGTTACTATATTAATTATAATCTCGTTATTCTTCATAGTGGAACTTTGCACCCATGGTTTTTTACCCTTCTTGGGATTTTTTCATGTATATTCTGTCTTGTGGTTTGTTGGTATGCTTTGATTCTACTTCTAGATTATATTTCTTCTTGTTTATTGTCTGTGCGTGAGACCAGAGAATGGATCTCGATTCACTAGCATTGTTGGCGTGTTGTGCAACAAATTGTTCTCCCTCATGTAATCACGTATTGATTTCTTAACCGGTGGAGCATCATATCCTGGTCGGTTCTCAATCATAGTATCAATAAATTTTCAGGACATAGGTTGTTTCCTAACATAATCATCTGACAACTCTTAACGTATCTCTCGTATTCTATAAGTAGATTAGAGTATTCTCGTGTCCACTCTTTCATCAACATGATGAAACTCTAATTCTGAATCTAAACCTAAAATAAATTCCTATAGAAAAATCCTACAATAGTAAGGAAAGCAGGTAGAGGGAATAAGGGAGGATGTTACCAGAAGACAAGAATAAGAATGAAGATCCTATAAAACAGAAACAATAAACAATGTTTGTAATATTAGGGAAAAAAATAAGATAATTCTTAAGAATAAAATTCTAAAAACTGAAAAATTCTAAGAACCCTAAATTAGAAAATTTTAGAAAATAAGAAAATCTAACCTAAAACAAAAATCAAACCTAGAAAACCTAAACCTAATCATGTTCAACGCCACTCCCCGGCAATGGCGCCAAAAACTTATTGAAAACCCCAAGTGCAAGGTCGTGATGTGGTAATAACTCGGTGAGATCAAGGTCTGATCCACAGGGAATGGGGATCACGGTTTAGTACTAATCTAAGTCTAATTTGGTTGGTTGGATTTTAATCTAGTGATGTGAAAGGAAAAATAAATAATAAAGATAAAATACTAAGGATCCAAGAATCCACTTATAGTAATCTCAACATCAATTTGCTACTTCAATATAAAATAATACAATTGGAATTAAAATCCTAATCTATCTAGTCAGATGATGGAGCGGTTAAACTATTCACAAGTATTAAGATGAATATGATTTCAGTTGACTGGTTCTTCCATTAAGCACTCAAACATCAATTGCAGAGAATCGAAAGCATCTAATGCACCCCTAGGTATCATTGGATCAATCAATTATAAAGATTGATTCCTTCTCTAAATTGAAGCATTCATTAAAAAAGAATGTACAATGAATCTAGAAATAAACAACTCAAAGACTTTCAAGATAAAAACCAAACCAATCTATTATTATCATTCAAAGTAATAACATTGAATTCAACAAACTAAACACAGAAATTAAATGCAAGCTTCATCCCTTAACCTTAGCTAAGAGATTAGCTAGTCATAGCAAACTCAAAAACAAAAGAAAAACTAAAAGATCTACTAAACGCATGAAGAAATCAAAGTAGAAGAAGATTGTTGGTGATCCACTTAGGCCTTCTTTCCCTTTCTAAACCCTAAAAGATGATTTAGAATAGCCTAGGGACTCTTTTAAATAGTTTTCCAAGTCAAACTTTTGCACTGCTTCGGAAAAGTTTGTAAATTGCCTCAAATTTAGGCACTTTGTGCATCTTCGATGGCAAACTTTGATGTCATCGATGAGGTCTTCGATTGCACCTTCGATGTATCAAACTGTCTTCGATTGCATCGAAACTCGTCAAGAACTGTCCAGCGAGTTAAGCCCAAAATTCCTAAATTATCGATGCTATCGAAGTGACTTCGATGTCATCAAAGTCTATATTTGAAATTATTTTAAGGCTTTCTCCTTTTAGACTCGAAATTTCATAATATGACTTTTCTGGCCAATTTTCAGGATTCTTTTTCTTCACTTCAAATCTTCGATTCTCTTCATTCCTCACTTAGTTTCCTTAGATCCTTGGCACGTGAATTCTTCATTAATGACTTCCAAATCTCCAATTCTTCATTATCTTTTTTTTAGCTTTAAATTTATACTTTTAAGTGCATATTCATTATAGTCTTTCGAATCACCTCGCATGTCAAAAATGTATATAATTAAATCAAATTAACACTTAAATTCTAAGAAAGATAATGTAATTGAAGGGTTAAATATGTAATATTTGAGTCTCAATACTTCCCTCCCAATTTTTTTCATCATGTATCTAAAAAGAGGCGTGTAATCAAATGCCCTTATCAAGTCTTCTTGATTACTAGCTCTACAGTTATTTTATAGGTACCCCTTCTTCTTTGGTAAATAGTTTGTCACCTATGGAAAACAATTTTAACTTTCTCACATAGAGTTGTTTAAAAAAGATTGACACTGCGACATGACTTTCCAGATGAAAATCAAACATCAGCCCAATTGTTGTCACAATAGGATTTTTTTTCTTTAATGTTTTCTCGTTGTGTAGGAAAGTATTGCAAAACCTCTTTTTAGTCACTGATCCACCACTCCAATGGTCAGATCTCCAATACCTTAAAGTGAAACACCCCCTTATGCTAACTAGAGTTCAATATTTGACTTAAATGGTTGGCAACTTATATTTTGAAAATAAATAATAATAATTGTATTGGGTTGTGTCAAGCCGATGCAATACTCCAAACCATTATCAGATTCACTTGGTCACCTAATATTTCCCCTTAAAAAAATTCCTAATTAAGCGTTTTGAATTTCGAATCCCTAATTAAGGTTTTTCAATTTTTAATCTATAATCCATAATTAGGGAATTGACACTACAAGTCCCTAATTCAGGATTTGAAATTCAAAAATTCCTAATACACAAATCATTACACAATGCTACTTAAGGATTAAAAATTTTCCAAATTGATGAGATACGGATAGATAAGGAGAGAGGAAGAGAGAGGGATAGAGATACATGATGTTGCACATTGCTCCTTGATGTGTTGGGGTCAAAGAAAAGAAGAAAATAAAAGAAACAGAAACCCCTAAAAAGAGATCGAGAGCAAAAAGGGACGGGAGGGTTCGAAAGTGGAGAGGGAGACGGAGAGAGAGAGAGAGAGAGAGAGAGAGAGAGAGAGAGAGAGAGTCGGGGTGGGGAGAGGGAGAGTCGAGGGTTGGGAGAAGCGGCGTCGAATGAGGTTAGGTTTTTTGCATTTGGAAAGATCCTTTGCCGGCGCCTGATTTTAGCTAGTGCCGACAAATGATCCCACCTGGCAACGGCTATTCCCTGTTTTTTTGTAGTCATGAGATGAGCTAAACGATAGAAAACAATGAACATCCACCAAAAGCTTCTAAATTCACATGGTAGTCCACATATAATAGTTGGATCAACCTTAGTTTTGGGACATCCAACCCTTCCAAGATGGGTTGGATTATGTACACAATTTACGGTGGGTCTCATAAGTGGAGTTGTATATATATATATAAACTTTTTCAACCTAGTCTCTTCTTAAGAGGAGGTTACATGAAAATTTTGAAAACAAAAGGGAGTCAAATTAATTAAATACTCAGAAAGACTTGAAGCCCTTTAAATAGGATATGTACTTATGGCAGTTCATGTACACCACCAATTCATGTGTCCTAAATGGCCAGGAAATCAAGCAGCTCTGCTAGCTGTAAGCCCCGTATCCTAGACCGTACCATTCCATAGGCTTCCGCGGTCTTCCCGGTCGAATTCCCGCAACCTTCGACCCTTAACCGGTATTTGCGCGCGACCCTGATTCTCATGCCGTCAACCCGAGTCGACTCAACCCAGGACTTGTACCTTAGCGACCGCGGCGTCGCTGCGGTTCCGATGCCGCGACTCGCGTGCTGATGCGATGCTCTGGTCGGGAGATGTGGGCCAGCGTTCGGTGCGAGGAAAACGCCGCGCGTGCGAATTTTGAGAGAATCTCTACAAGATGTCACATCAATCAATCAACCCATCAATCCCATCATGTCAAGTACACATCACCTTTCACTCATTCCCAAGCAAGCCCCAAAAGTCAAAAAGATCTTACAAGCCCATACCTTTCTTACACTAAAAACTCCTAAAGTCAAAAAGTCTCTTACACACCCATCCCTCTCTCTCCCATCCATCACTCCATCACACATCACCCATCTCTCTTTACAACTCTCTCTCTCCTTCATTTTCAAATAACAATCCAAGCAACCCAAGAACTCCTCACGTCCAAGCCATTCCATGGAGAGAAAAATGCTTATGTGAGGCCCACCTTTCCATCCCTAGATCTCCCATCCTAGCCATCCATTTCTCATTTTCCTCTATCAAAGAGAAGCACAAGGAGCTAAGGAAGCCAAGAGAGCAAGAAGATCAAGCGGTGGGTGCTTTGATAGGGTAGTTTTTAATGTTTTTAAGATGGGCCAAGTGAAGCCAACCAATCAATGGTTTGGATCTCACTTTAGACCCTAAGATGTGGCCGATGGCCCACTTGGATCATCATGATCATTCCATGATGGGGCCATTCTCCATGGACCTCATCATGATGTTTATTTTCCTTGCATACCTAGGGTCATATAGACCGTCTATTTTAGTGGAGAATGGATCTCCACCGTTGGATTTTGATTTAATGGGCCCACATGTAATGGCCCACTTGATTTATGTTGTAGATCATTGAAGGGAGGGCCCATAGTGCCGGGGTCCCTCCATCACGCGTGTTCCACTCTCTATCTCTCTCTCTCCCTATCTTTTTCTCTTCTTTTTTTTAGATCTTGATATGATTGTGTGGCCCACTTGAATGGACCCCACCATGAGACATGTATTTTATCCGAACCATCTTCAAGTGGAGCCCACCTTCTATGTATTGTACCCACACCACATAAGTATGTGGTGGCCCACCTGAGTAGGGCCCACCTTAGATATTTGTGTGCTTAGACCGTCCAGCATCCCTGATGCTGGACGCTGTAATAAAAAAAATGTCACTTTGATTTAGCACTTGAAGTGGACCGCTCACACAGGCCCCACCACTAATCCATTGATCCAATCCATGCCGTCCATCTCATTCCCTGGATCATTTTAGGCGTTGAGCCGAAAAATGAAGTTGATCTGAGCATCTGGTGGGCGATAGCATAAGAGACCGTGGTGGTTACCGTTGAAAAATCGCCTATTGCTTCTATTCACCAAAGTATATTCAATATTGGGCTCGTTTAGTTTGTATTAAGTCATGAGACCCGACGGTTGGGTCGAATTCATCTGGTACGGGCCCCACTGAGGAAAAACCTCAAAAATTCCAAAAATAAATAAAATAAATAAAATAAAACGTTAGCAGCAGCGCTGCTGTGTCAGAGCAGGCAGCGCCTGCTGCTGCCTGCGCGCCAGTGGACGGACGAACTGGCGGACGGCCAGGGCCCCCTCCAAATTCCAACGCCATCCACAGATCAGGTGGCCCACACTGCAGGAAACAGTGGGTTGAACCTCTAACATTGAAACCCCTGTTTGGGTCCACAGAAGTTTTGGATCAGGGTGAAATTTGTTTTCACCCTTCATCTAGGTTTACGTGACCTTATTAACAGGTTGGATGGCATATCAACATTATGGTGGGCTCCACATGGAGCCCACTGTGATTTATGTGTTTCACTCCCACCGTCCAGGCGGACGGTGGAGCCCACTGTGATATCTGTTTTCTGCCCCTGTGGGTGTGTTCGTGTGCGTGCGTGTGTGGGTGTGTACATTTGTGTGTATATATATATATATAAAAAATATATAGATTATATATTATATTATATATAATATACTGGTGGTGGGAGGCCCATCTCAGTTTACTTGTGGCCCATGGTTGAGGCCTACTTTGATATATATGTGAGGCTCATGGGTCGAGGCCCATTTGATATATTAGGGGCCCATGGGTTAAAGCCCATTAAGATGTATTGGGGCCTATGGGCTAAGGCCCATTTGATGTACATATGGGGCCCAATTGGTGTGGCCCATTTGATATACATAAGACCCATGAGATTAGGCCCATTTGATGCATTCTAAGGCCCACGGGTTATGGCCCATTGCAATGTACATAAGGTCCATTGGTGCGGCCCATTGATGTGGCCCACTTGATGAATATAAGGCCCGTGTGATTTGGCCCATTTGATGTATTTAAGGCCCAATGGGATGTACCTAAGGTCCATTGCAATGTGTGATCCCAACATGGTTTATGTAATGATGCTTATGACAGTCGTGCCTTGGGAGCAATGTTGGTTTGACGTCCACATTGCACGTTTAAATGTTGGTTAAACATCCACATTACGACTCCTCCTAGGGCCCATTGATAGGCCTGTACTTGTTGTGTGTAGGCCATCTAGGCCATCTGCGTTGTAAGGATAATGCATTACTTTATAACATGTGTAGTATAGCTCCATAACTCATGATCATACGCATCATATGTATGCTTGATATGAGAAGTGACTGATCATAGCATATGCCTTCGGGCAGATTGTTTAGGGGCTCCCGAATAGGGGGTGTTGCCCTACATGAGCGCATGATACGCGTAGGATTGCTGTATGACTGGATAGTGTGATTTATGCATTCGCATTGTATGATATGGTTACTGAACGCCCTAGCGACATCAGGGTCGTAGCCTCCACAGACGTATCGTGGTTGGCAGGATTGGATACCGAAAATATTGTTCTACATGGGTGCTATAGATATCCCTGGGTGAAAGTTCCTAAACCCTTATGGTACCAAGAGATTGCTCGAACGTATAGACCGAGTGGGTGCATGAACGCCGAGTGCTGATTACCAGACGGTTGCGCTTTCCACTGTGTCGTGGTCAGTTGGAAAGGGGTGCGGCCTTACTCACTCAAGAGTAGGGGGCAATGCTAGGCTGAGTCTGACCAGCATGAGAAATGGGTCCGCTATTGACGAGCCGAGCCCGATATTGGCAGGCGGATAGTGAGGTCTTTTCCACTCACCTTATTACGCACGATGGGGCGGCAATCTGGCTTGAAGTGTACTAAACCCCGGTGATATTTCAGATTTTGTTCTGTATCGATATGTAGACTTAGATGAGGATTTGTATGCTTGAGTTGCATTTCGCATTGCATGGCCTTGGTATGGCCGATATCATTCTTTGCACTGCATGGCCTTGGTATGGCTAATGGTATTCTTGGCATTCATCAGCATGTTCTGCATTACTCTGATACTGCATAACTGCATTACCACCTTGAGCATACACTTTCACCACCCTCTAAGCTTTCTATAAGCTTATGCACGACCGTTGCGTGCAGGTGACGTTGGATCGCAGCAGCGCTGAGGCTTGGGCGCGTGGCAGATCATTTTGGAGTTTTTGTTCATCTTCATTGTATTTCCCTTTATGCTCATTGTACTTATAAAGTTTTTGATCATAGTGGAAATGTGATGGAGTTTTTGGTTGTTGTTTGTGGGTTATGCCTTTGGTTATGCTTATTACGAATCAAACTGATGTTAAAAATCCTCCTCGTAGCATCCCAGGATCGGAACCTGGCGAATGGGCACTGGGAGCCGAGAATGGGGTTCTACGGAGGCTGTCGGCGCCGGATTCGGCGATCAGAAATTTTGTGAACCCGGTTTCTGAGTTTGGGGCGTGACACTAGCCATGTGGGACACAATGATAATCAAGTGGGATAGCTTGACCATACATTCCTGAAGTTCCTCTTCAAATGAATTTTTACTATTATTATTACTGTTTGTGCATGACACACAACGACTTTTACTTCAAATACCCTGTTTCAAATTGAGCTTCTACTTCAAGGTGACCATTTCAATTTGAACAAACAACGGCTTTTAATACCTGAGCCAATTGCACTCCAAAATCTAGTTTTAATTCCTTGTTTGGGAATTACATTTTTCCTCTGCTTTTTCTGCAGCTAAACCTCAACCAGAAGTATATAGTTGAATATTGATTTATGGTTAGTTTTGGCTCCTTATTTGGGCTTCTAGATCTTACTTACACCATTCATTTCTATCAATTCCCCAAACTGCTTAACCATATGCGAGTATCCATACATCTTCATTTTATTGGTCTTTATAGTAAAAACGAAATTAGTTATTGGTGTTAGTCCACTGGATCAATCCTTTCTTGTTCTAATGTTGATTGCAAGACTGTGGTCTTCAACATAAGGGTAATTTGCAATCTCTACCACTTGTTTTCTCAAACACTATTAAACAACATTACGGAAAAAAAAAAAAAAAAATCAGATTCAGGAAAACATTGGAATTATTGGGTAAACAATAGCTCATGGCCTACTAATTGTCTGAAACATTCTATTAATTTCATAAAATTCCCTCTTTCATTTACACTTGCCGAAATGAAAGATATTTTTACTAGAGACCTCAAATGGGTCTTTTACCATGTCCAACACTTAAATTATTGGCATAAAAGCTATAACTATGGCATATTGTCTCAATTTAACATATGGTAACCCTGTTGATTATATCCAAACAAGTAATTTCACAACATAATGCAAGGGGCTATCATCCAGTGAAGGAATCTGATTCAGGCAGCAGCATTCTCTAGGCCTTCTCCAGCCCTTCAGGCAATTGATTCAAGCCCAACAGCAGTAGCAGCAGCACCAATACTTCCAGCCACAGCAGCAGCCCTCTCATACGGACACAACGTCCACATCACTGCAGTGGATCATGGCAAACCTGGTGAAGCATCAGGATGTGCAGGCCAAGCTGATGGAAGAGATCGCTCGGGTTGTGGGGGATGGACGAGAAGACATTGAAGAGGAGGATTTGTAGCGGATGTAATATCTGAAGGCAGTGATCATTCTAGAAAAGAGCAAGGAATTATTGGATTATAGAACCCTAGAAATGAAATGTTGTATTGAAATTGGAAATTGGAATTGAAATTGAAATGTGTACTAGAAAAGAAAAAGATTATTATGTGTGTGAATCATTCTATTGTCTTGTTCTTCTATGTGCAATTATCTAGCATATAATACAAGTAGATTACATACCCCACTCTCTCATACAATGAACAAAGGGGTTTAAAATTGCTCTTAAAATTCCGTCCTAAAATGTGACCGTTGGCAACATTAATAAGCATTCAAATCCGTTTCTAAAATTTTGTGCCTAAAATGTGACCGTTGGCACCAGAACGGTTTAAAACCGTTCCTAAAATTCCATTTCTAAAAATTGAAATGGCACCCAAAACGGTTTTGAACCGTTCTTGATTTTCTGCGACGCCTCATTTAGGAACGGTATTAAACTGTTCCTGAAGCATTTAGGAACGGTTTTAAACCGTTCCTAAATGATTATTTTGGTGTAGTGTGTTAATGTATATTGACAACTCTTATATAATCTAAATGGTCAATCTAAAATGTCTAGCAGGTCGATTGTTCACAGGATACCACTAAGAATTACACTAATATTCCAATAAATACAACCATTGACATAATGGCATAAAATAGATGGTTAAAAATCACTCATTAAAAAGAGTCCATTTTTGGAGCTCGCCACCATAAATCACCTATGATTCTATCCAACTATTCTAAACATCCACCCATGACTTGAAAATTGGATATCTCCAACAAATGGAAAGCCAGGTTTGCTAACTTTACATGTATGTGAGAGTTGTACTGATCCACGCATAAGCACAAGTTTAGTAATGTGGCACATGTGCAATACATAAGTGTTTTATATAAGTGATGTTTATACATGCCCGTGAATCTTATGACCTAAGATGACATATGCATGTGGTTGGGTCATTTGGATGGAAACATGTTTTTCATGATAATTCAGCCTGCAATTTACAATAAATAGTCTTCCTATGTAGACCGTTTCTTCATAAAAGATTGACAAACCTAGTTACTCGTGAGCTTATCCAGTCCTTTTAGGTCAAAAGAATTTTGAATAAAATGGCTTCATAAAATAAAATAATGCTTTTATATGATTTGAATATATGTGTTTTTTAAGAAAGTGGCTTGCAAAAGATCTATCAGTGAATCTTCATATTCATCAATTGTGGCCCATATTTTAGCCTTAGCCCTAAGGGGCAAAAGTACAATAAGTATATGCATTAGATCTAGTGTCATTAGATAACAAAAAATTAGATAATGCTAAAGGAGTCTGTAATTGAAATAAGGAAGATGAAAGGGTGGTGATGATATAAAAGGATATAAGATAGCGTATGTCCCAAGTGTTTGAGTTCAAATGCATGAAAATCTTTTCCTATGCAAGTGCTTTGTGATGGGCTACGTGCATTAGGAGAGAAGGCCCATAAGGCCTAAAGCCTATGAGGAATTCTATTATAAGTGATGAGAACCCAAAGATCCCCCACTAGGCTTAGATGTTGTCCCTCGGAGAGTAAAATTGTTTAATTTTTTAGACATTGTTTTCAACTAATGAGGCAGATCTAACAAATCTTGTAGAGAAAATAAAAACTTTTGTACAAGTCTTATTCACATACATGTAAAATTTATTAATAAATGTGGTATTGGCCTATATGTAAATGCTATTCAATTGCTATTTAGTTCTACGCTGTTGTATACGCTCCAACTTGTGTATCAGGTGAGTCCGACCTTAAGAGATAAAAAGTGGGAGAAAATGGTAGAAATTATAGGAAAAGGAAGTGTTCATGGTTTCATTAGTTATCTCCATGTTTTTCTTGGCTAGGGCCCAATAGAGCTCTAAACTTGCCTTATTTTTGGGCTACATCTTAACATGAGCTAGCACAACAAATGTACAGTATAAATTTTACACGGTAATCACAGTGGGCCCCATATATTCTTTATTGTAGCCCTCATTGTTTCAGCACTAGGCGACCCATCTCCATGTTTACCTGTGTCATGGCCTAATTGAGCTTCATATCTGCCTGATTTTGGGGCTTACATCCTAACATGAGGTGGAACAACAGATGTACTCGTCATAGTAGGTCTCAGATAGCCTTTATTGCATAGTCTCCTTCTATTATTTTTGGTGTGGGTTTAAGTGTGTTACTCAAATTAAAGAATTAAAAAACAAGAATAATTTTCTACAATTAAAGTGTAATTTGTTTATAGAATTTTTATGGGTGAAATCTGGACCATATATCAAGTAACAACCAAAAAATTTGGTTCCTAAAATACTCCTAACTTTATTTAAAAACTATTCTCATGTCCTTTAAATATTCAAAGTTTTTTACCCTATTTAATTGCAAGAGTAAAATGTCTAAAAATCGTTTGCATTACATATAACGTAGATGTGTGGAACTCACTCACCTATGCAGAAATGCTATTCAAATTAGGTATATGTCTATTATATTTTATGGATGATCCTAACTGCGCACCAAGTAAATCTCACCATGATGATGGAAGCTACAAAAATCAAGTTGATAACATTATTAGGTGGGCCACATGGATACCACGTGGCCACACTTATCATGCCAATTAATAAGGTAGTGTATCGAGCACGTTTATAAAAGACCCGCCAAGAGAACAGATCTTATCACGTATCTGGCTATGATACATTCTAAGAAGTCATGCATCTTTACAGTCCTTCTAAAATGGGAGATATTTCTAAAGGCATTCAAAGAGTTTGTAGCGTTCAAGAAAGTTCTGAATATCAGGAGATGGGATGATATCCAAGCGAATCTAACTATGGTTTAGACCCAAATCGAAAGAAAGTGGATAGCGGCTAGATCAAATCCCAAGCTATACATTTATTGAGAATAAAAGAATGAGAGAGTTTGAGGACCCGATCACCTAGTCATGGTTCAATTGGAATCAAGAGAATGGGAGAACTAGATCCAAGATCTAGTTTGACCCATCTCCGATAGCAATCGGTATCAGGAGGGTCCTGTCCATCAATCCTTTCTAACCCTCCAAACCATCTCCTCGTGGATGGTTAAATGCAGGAGGTGGTTCAATCTAGACTGACCAACACCTCGGAGTGGAAGAGACAGAGAGTTTGAAAAGATGTTGAGTGGCCATGATCAATTTGAGGTCCGAGATCAACGCTTGAGGTTCCTTGATCCCGAATCCAATTAGTGGGCCATGAATATCCCTGAAGGATCATATACGAGAAAAGGATCTTAGAACCACCAGTTTTGGATATGTTCGGTAGATTCCCTTATCCATAAAGTGCATTGTAAATGCGGAAGATTTAGGATCAGCAAGGAAGTCTAATTAGGGTTTTTTCGCCTTGACAAGCTATATAAGGAGCACACAAAGAAGAGCTCGAGGCCCTACGCTATACACATCTACTTACTTTCCAATTTATCTTTCTTAGTATAGCCTAGCATAGTTCTAGCATAGATCACTACTATACCTAATAAGCCTTCCTTTTTATTTATCAGTTTATCTTTATAATTCCTTTGAGAAATATTAAGCTAAAATACTAATGAAAGAACAAGTCCTTAAGTTCGTAGACACAAGTCTATTATCACAAGGCAAAAAGAATCCATTCAGAAGGGCTAATCCCTACCCTTTCATAAATCGCTTGAACGTTAAGCGCAACTGGTGGTTGAGAGGTTAATTGGATCATGTGTCTAGTCTCTAATCAGTCTAACTTAACGTGAAGGACACCAACAGTTCAATCAAACCTTGAGTTGAGAAGACTCTGGCATGCCCTCACATCATACCCACAAATGAAATCTGAATACAAGCCCTCGTTCACATGTGTGGCCTTATTTAATTGAATTGGAAACAACACTCTATTAATTAGAACGTTTGTTGGTACCTAGTAAGTTTGTATATTTCTCTATTAACTTTGCTACATTCTTTAACCAGTTCATCAAATGCATGTAATATGTCATTAACTATCTAGGTCACAACTCGAGATAAGTGAGAAAGCGGCGAATGAACTTCTTATGAGACTTGAAGCAATTAATAAGCACTCTCCCATACTTCACCCCAGTGGACATTGTTAATGCACTGATTTGTGCACCTTATTTGTCAATCACGTGGGTCCATGTGTCAAGTAGTCGGTTGAACCCTTGGAAGCTGAAGACCAAAGACACAAGAGGACATGAGCATCAATGAGTAAAGATTTATATGAAGTGTCTTGGTGACCCTGACCCTTGACCCAAAATAGCCTTTGAACCTCTAAATGATCCTTAACCTTATAAGTAAATCTTTTTTATCATCCCTTAGCCATAGGAGTCAAAATTGATCATCCTAAGACTGACTTTAGAGGTTGAAATAACTAAAAATTAGGACAAAAAGAAAACAAATTATCCTAAAATTTTCAACCCATGGATGGACCATTTCGATAGGTCCAAGGTCAAGTTTGACGGGTAAAAAATGAAGGTCGACAAATCAAAAGTGGGGTGTGTGGGTTTTAGAGTGGAAAAGAGATGCATGCCCCATTTTTTAATAAAGTGGGGGTAAGAGGGGGGTGTGTCACATCCCACCTGAATTGGGTTTCTCAAATTTGTCTTTTCTAGTGATCTTCTTTAAAATTTAATTTGTTTATGGCATTGAAGTCATTAAATAGGGTCAAGATACATAATTTTCCTAGTGATCTAAAATTTAGATTGGCCTATCTTGAAAATTCTCTTAGCAGGTGCCAAAAAAGACTTGATCTCAATTAACGGTCCACGTTTAATGATTATGGCCCAATTTTGGAAAACAAAGTGTAGTCAAAATAAGAAAACAATTGGGCAAAATTTTGTGATTAATTGATGGTGGAAAAGGCCTAAATATAAAATTTTACTTGTTGCGCCAAAAAAAAAAGGAATTGGCTTTAAGGCAATCATCATTCAACAATGTAAAATCATAGATTGTGGTCTAAATTTTATATGATCTTGTATTTTTATTAGGCCAAAGTGTGGTCCAATTTTTAGTTGCGATTAATGGTGTAAAGTGGGTCAATCAGAAGGTACAAATTTAGAAAGAGTTGATTAACCTAAAATGGCTAACTTCACGCCTAAAGAAAAGCCTACAAAGGTGGGGTTCTCATATTTGACATTCACTCTATATGATGGTCAATCTAAGTCATTCATATGAATGGAAATATCCTACTGCAACTACACATAAGCTTTCCTCACTTGATGGACACCAAAATCAACGGTTAAGGGGCTGATTTGTTAATTGGGTCACTTTTATAATGATGTAAGGGATGAAATTCGATATGTATGGTTAATTTATGATACATAGTCATGTTATAAAATTTTACATCAAACGGATCACGAGAACCATGTGATCTAGAATTCAAGGGTATAGGTTAATGGCATTTTTGTAATTATTGTTGAAACGATAATTTTGGAAAATCTAAGATTCTACATAGTTATAGGTATATTTTTAAGAAATTCTTATAAAAAACTCATTTAAATCATTATAGATAAAAATTTATTCACCAAATAAGTTAAAATTCTCATTAATTAAGGGGAAATACATAAATCAAACAACATGATTAACATAGGCAAAAATGGTAACATCTGGGATGTTACCATTGGTCAGATTTAGCAATATTCCATGTTGAAGTATACGCGCTTGCCTAGGATTGGGAATGTAACAACCCAATTTTTGTTGAGGAAGAAGCGGGTCATGACAAACCTAGTAACCCTTGTGGGTTTTTAAGTTCTAATGACTATCCAATATCATATGCCCAAGGGGTCCATCTACATCAACAAGACTAGAGGTGTTCAAAGAGTGATCTTCACAAGACCCTCAAATAGGTTAACTAAGCACCTCAAACCCCTTTATGTGTCCACACACGTGGATGGATATCTTGTGTCCCGCATCATGATTGACAAAGGAGTTGTAGTCAATATCATGTAGGTGGAAATGGTAAAAAAGCTTAAGAAATTGCCTAAAGACCTATTGTCTATTGAGGTTGCATTGTTGGGATTTGTAATAGTCGTTAATACAAAAGGAATACTCAGCGTTGAATTGCAAGTCGGCACCAACAAGGTCATGGCGATATGTTTCATCATCGAGCCAACCGCCAACTACAATGCATTCCTTAAGAGAGATTGGATCCATTCCAATCGATGCATCCCTTTATCACTGCATCAATTCCTAATTATGTGGAGTGGACTCAAAGCAGAGATCATTTGGGCCGACAAATGGCCTTTTAAGCTAGACTCAAATCTGACCAAGGTAAAATTATATAGTGGAAGGTTTAGCCCATCCCGCCTGATCGGTTGAGACAAGAACGGTCGACTAGCTAGAGTAAAGGCCGCAGTGGTCCCCTTACAGGACCTGAACATGCTTATCGCAACTAGCCTGCCTCGAGAGTGGGATTCTTCTGCCATAAGGGACAAACCAGCTAAAAATGAGGCCAAATTAAATGCCCACATAACTAGTGTGACCAAAATACTAGAGAACTTTCCACTTGGACCGATTCCTGCACTAATTAAGAATTGGCCTCGCCCTCCGGTCACTATAATATTAGATGGTTGGTCTATGGAACCAATTACTGTTACATTTGAGAAATCCCCAAAGTCCTCTAAGGAGCTAAATGCAATTACCCCATATCTACAACAACCTTAGTACTTTGTGGAGGAGGTTCCTTAATGGATTTGAACAACGAAGAAGGGAACAAGGCTGAAGTCACGACCACGATCAGCAGGCTCAAGGAATCTCAACACTACCGACAATCATGACGGTTTTCATGTCCACATCATAGAATGTTTAACGGAAGAAGACACTATTGCAGACGATGGAATAGCCTTCCATGAACTCGAGTTGGAGCCTACTAAGATGGACGATGACAAAGCTGATGTTCAAGATACCTTGATCGAGGTAAATCTTGAAACTGAGGAAATTCCACGCCCTACTTTCATTAGCGCCGAGCTAGATTCAAGAGCATAGATGGAAATGATCCATCTCCTTCAAGATTACGTAGACTGCTTCACTTAAGACTACCATGAGATGCTCGGTTTAGATCGAAGGCTTGTTGAGTAATGCCTTTTAATCAAGGAGGGTTTCAAGCCATTTGAGCAACTGACTAGAATGATGACTTCTAAAGTCACCCTTAAAATCAAGAAAGAGATCGAGAGATTGTTGAAAGTCGAATTCATCAAACCAATCAGGCATGCGGATTGAATTTTGAACATAGTCCCAGTGATTAAGAAGAATAGGAAATTGAGGGTCTGTATTAATTTCAGAAATTTGAATCTTACAACCCTAAAAGATAAGTACATCATGCAATGGCAAATTAGTTAGACACAAAACATGTCCTTCATGGATAGCCATTCCGATTACAACCAGATCTTCATTGCTGAAGAAGATGTCTTGGAGACCGTGTTTCAGTGTCCAAGAGCAATCGAGACCTACTATTAGGTTGTGATGCCTTTCAAACTCAAGAGCACAGGTGTCACCTATCAAAGGGCGATGAATGTTATATTCCATGATATAATTAGTAAATTCATAGAAGTATACATTGATGATATCATGGTGAAGTTAGACGATCTTATATACCACTTTTCCGATCTGAGAAGGTCCTTTGAGTGCATGAGGAAACACGAATTAAAGACGAATCCCCTGAAGTGCACCTTTGGGATTTTCGTTGGAAGTTTCTCAGGATTTTTTGTCCTTCAGTGAGGCATTAAGGTCAATATGAACAAGATACGAGCAATCCTAAAAGTTGCACCACCTAAAAAAAAGGAATTACAGAGGTTCATCAGCCAAGTAAATTTCTTACACCAATTCATCTCAAACTTTGCAGTAAAGATTAGCCCATTTTCACTACTAATCAACCTGAAGGCTGGCCAATAATTTATCTGAAAACTAGAGCATCAAGCCACTTTCGACTAGTTGAAGGGGTATCTCATGAAAGCCCTTATATTAATTTCCCTGATAAAAGACACGTCGTTCCATCTATACATCTTGGCCATAGAAGAATCTATTAGAGTGTTACTCGCATAAGAGAATGACGACAAAAAACAACATGTCATTTGCTATATATTCAGAACTCTACATAATGCCAAATAAAGATATTTGGCCATCGAGAAACTCTGTCTAGCATTCTGCTTCGCTGCTACTAAGCTCCCTTATTATCTGATGATTGGTACAGTCCATGTCATTTCGTTGACCGATCTGATCAAGTACATACTCTGACTGATCTTGCAAGGAAGGATAAATATCACCGGGGTCTAGTAAACTCCAAGCCAGATTGCCGCCCCATCACGCGCAATAAGGTGAGTGGAAAAGACCTCACTATCCGCCTGCCAATATCGGGCTCGGCTCGTCAATAGCGGACTCATTCCTCGAGCTGGTCAGACTCAGCCTAGCATTGCCCCCTACTCTCGGGCGGATAAGGCCGCACCCCCTTCCAACCGACCACGACACAGTGGAAAGCGCAACCGTCTGGTAATCGGCACTCAGCGCTCATGCACCCACTCGGTCTAGACGTTGGAGCAACCTCTTGGTACCATAAGGGTTTAGGGACTTTCACTCAGGGATATCTATCGCACCCCATGTAGAACAGTATTTTCGGTATCCAATCCTGCCAACCACGATACGTCTGTGGAGGCTACGGCCCTGATGTCGCTAGGGCGTACAGTAACCATATCACACAATGCGAATGCATGAATCACACTATCCAGTCATACAGCAATCCTGCGCGTATCGTGCGCTCATGTAGGGCAACACCCCCTGTACGGGAGCCCCTAAACAATCTGCCCGAAGGCATATGCGATGATCAGTCATTCCTCATATCAAGCATACGTATGATGCATATGGTCATGAATCATGGAACTAAACATGCTAAATAGGATGGATGATAATCATAACAAAGATGGGCCTAGACGGCCTACACATTACACGTACGAGCCTAACAATGGGCCCTCGGGAAAGGCATAATGCGGACATTTAACCAACACTATACTTGCAATGTGGACGTCAAACCAACATTGCTCCCAAGGCACGACTGTTACAAATATCATTACATAAATTATGTTGGGATCACACATTGCAATGGACCTTAGGTACATCCCATTGGGCTTTAAATACATCAAATGGGCCAAATCACATGGGCCTTATATTCATTAAGTGGGCCACATCAATGGGCCGCACCAATGGGCCTTATGTTCATTGCAATGGGCTATAACCCGTGGGCCTTAGAGTGCATCAAATGGGCCTACTCACATGGGCCTTATGAGTATCAAATGGGCCACACCAATTGGGCCCCATATGTACATCAAATGGGCCTCAACCCATTGGCCCCATTACATCTTAATGGGCCTCGACCCATGGGCCCCTAATGCATTAAATGGGCCTCGACACATGGGCCTTACATATACATCAAAGTGGGCCTCAACCATGGGCCACAAGTATTGAGATAGGCCTCCCATCACCATCAAAAATTATATAAAATAATATATAATATATATATAGTACATAAAATATTATATATAATATAATATTAGATATATCCATATATATATATATATACACACACACACACGTACACACCCACACACGCACGCATAAGGGCTCCACACAATCATCCCAGTGGGCTCCACACAATCATCACAGTGGGCTCCACCGTCCAGGCGGACGGTGGAAATGAAACACATACATTTTTGTGGGCTCCATGTAGGGCTCACCACAATGTTTCTATGCCATCCAACCCGTTGATAAGGCCACATGGGCCTGGATGAAGGGTGAAAACAAATTTCACCCTGATTCAAAACTTCTGTGGGCCCAAAAAGGGTTTCAAAGGTAGAGGTTCAATCCCACTGATTCCTACGGTGTGGGCCGCCTGAGTCTTGGATCAGGATGATTTTTGGGGTGGGCCCACGTCAGGGGGTGGCCCACACTATGAACGGGTTAGATGACATATAAACATCAAGGTGGGGCCCACGACTACAGCTGTGGTGGCTATACGCTCACTCGCCCGCCCGAGCGCTGGTGCGCAGGCAGCGTCTGCTGCGGTTCTGACACAGCAGCAGCAGCTGCTGTGTTACTTATAATTTTTTTTTTGATTTTTGGCTTTTATGTGGCTTTCACCGGTGGGGTCCACATCTAGACAATCTACTCCGTCCAATGGCCTTCCATAGCTCCTGACAAGCAAAACAAGCCCAATATTGGGCCTGTTTCGGCATATAGAAACAACAGGAAATAATTCAATGGTAAACCCGTTGTTTGTCGTGCCATGGCCCGCCTGAAAGTTGGATTAGTCCCATCTTTCGGCTTAACGCCTAAAACAAGCTTGGGAAAGGAATGGACGGCATGGATTTAATACCTACATCAAGGTGGGGTCTACATGAGTGGGCCATCCTCATTGACTTGGAACCAAGCAAATTTGGTTTCTTTCCAGCAAACGTCCAGCGTCCCTGGACGCTGGACTTAACACATTCGTTGGAGGTGGGCCCAGCTCAGATGGGCCACCACATGCTTGAGTGGTGTGGGTACCATACATAAAAGGTGGGCTCCACTTGAACATGGTTTGGATAAAATACCTACCTCATGGTGGGGTCCATTCAAGTGGGCCACATAACTTCATTATCATCATAAAAATAAAATAAAATAAAATAAAAGAGAGAGGGATAGAGAGTGAGACCCGCATGATGGAGGGACCCCGGCACTATGGGCCCTCCCTTGCACTAAATCATACATTAAGTGGGTCCCATTACATGTGGGTCCATAAAATCGAAATCCAACGGTGAAGATCCCTTCTCCACTAAAAGAGATAGTCTAGATAACCCTAAGCATGCAAAGAAATAAACATCATGATGGGGTCCATGGAGAATGGCCCCATCATGGAATGATCATGATGATCCAAGTGGGCCATCGGCCACATCTTAGGATCCAAAGTGAGATCCAAACCATTGATCGGTTGGCCTCACTTGGCCCATCTTAAAAACATCAAAATCTACCCTATCAAAACACCCACCACTTGATCTTCTTGCTCCCTTAGCTTCCTTAGCTCCTTGTGCTTCTCTTTGATGGAGGAAGATGAAAAATGGATGGCTAGGATGAGAGATCTAGGGATGGAAAGGTGAGCCACACATGAGCATTTTTCTCACCATGGGAGGGCTTGGAGAGGTTCATAAGTATGGAATTTTTGTTGCTTGGAAAAGTTAAAAATGAGAGAGAGACTTGTAAGGGAGAGAGAGAGAGAGGGAGTGATGGATGATGGAGTGATGGATGGGAGAGAGAGAGGGATGGGTGTGTAAGAGGCTTTTTGACTTTTTTGGCAAAAGTTGTAAGAGAGGTATGGGTGGTGTAAGAACTTTTTGACTTTGAAGGTTTGCTTGGGAAAGGGTGAAAGGTGATGTGTACTTGACATGATGGGATTGATGGGATTGATTGATTGATGTGACACCTTGTAAAGATTCTCTCGGGATTCGCACGCGCGGCGTTTTCCTCGCACCGAACGCTGGCCCACATCTCCCGACCACGTTATCGCCTCGGCGCGCAAGTCGCGGCATCGGAACCGCGGCGACAACGCGGTCGCTAAGGTATAAGTCCTGGGTTGAGTCGACTTGGGTTGACGGCATGAAAATCCAGGCCGCGCGCAAATACCGATTAAGGGTCGAAGGTTGCCGGAATTCGACCAGAAAGACCGCGGAAGCTTATGGAACGGTACGGTCTAGGATATGGGGCTTACACCGTTCATCCATGTTAACAGATAATTTGATGTCTAAAGAATAAAAAGGAAGCATATCCAAAGCTCAAGTGGACCACACCACCGGAAATAGTGTGATTGAACCTCTACCATTGAAAAATTCTGGAGGCCATAGAAGTTTTGGATCAAGCTTATATTTGTGTTTGCTCTTCATTCATATCTTTTTGATATTATGAATAGGTTGGATGACAAATAAACATGACTGTGGGCCCAAGGAAGGTATCAACGGTGGAAATCATTATTTCACACTGTTTCGCGTGGCATGGTCCAATTGAGTTTTGGATTTACCAAAAATTTGGGATCAACCCACGTCGTTCATCCATTTTTCGAGATCATTTTAGAGAATTATCGAAAAAATGAATCATATCCAAAGATTAAATGGACCACACCACAAATAAGGAGAACGTATTGGACCACAATTTTTTGTAAGGCCCGTAAATTTGGAATCAACCCACACCGTCCATCAATTTTTGCACATCATTTTAATACTATATCACATAAATGATGTAGATCAAAATCTTAGGTGGACCACACCATTGGAAAACAATATTGATTGAATGTCTACGGTGCTCACTAAATTCCCACTGTTTCCTCTCGTGTGGTCCAGTTGAGTGTTGGATACACCTAATTTTTGGTTGCATGTCCTAAATTGATCTCATAAAATGGATGGACGAGGGGATTTCTCACAAACATCTCGGTGGGCCCCACCCAACATCCTTGCCCAGGCTTTCGCAGGATCTCCTGGACGCGGATCAGCTACCGACGGGTTGGGTAACAAGATTGACATAACTAAGTTCTGTAGCCCCATGATGTTGTATTATTTGTATCCACTCCGTCCATCTATTTGGAGAGATCATTTTAGGGAAATAGACAAAGAATGAGTCTAATCCAAACCTCTAGTGGACCACACCACTGAAAAGAGTGGGGAGAGTGATGCCCACCATTAAAAACTTCTAAGGCCCATAAAAGTTTTCGATCAAGCTGATACTTGTGTTTTACCTTCTTTCATGTCTGTGTTAACTTGTGAACAGTTTGGATTTCAAATAAACATCATGGTTGGCCTTAGGAAGGTTTCAACGGTAGGAATCACTCTCCCCACTGTTTTCTATCATGGGGCCTACTAAAGCTTTGGATCTGCCTCATTCTTTGGATAATGTCCTAAAATGATACCTCCAAATGGATGGACGGTGTGGATACAACACATACATCATAGTGGGCCCCACAAAACTTGGTGACGTCACTTCAGTAGCAAGTCTCGCTACACAACCTGTCAGTAGCTAATCCACGTCCCCCTTCTCTCTCTCTCGCCCTAATTCTCTCTCTCTCTCTCTGTCTCCCTAACCTTTCTTGCTTGTCTTTGATCTACGAACGCCCTGCCCACGCACGCCCTCGCGCTCTCTCTCTCTCTCTCTCTCTCTCTCTCTCTAAAGCTCGGTTGACGACCATTTGTCGAACATGAGGTATCTCTCTCTCTCTCTCTCTCTCTCTCTCTCAATCTCAATGCCGATTTAGGAATTTGGGGATTTAGTAATTTATGGATTTTTGATTTGATGTGGACCCTCATTTAGGAATTTGGGGATTTTAGGGCTTACAGATTTGAATGTGGACCCCGAATTGGGGTTTTTCTGATTTTATGAATTAGGGATTTGGGGATTTTAGAATTTTGGGGATCTGAGGATTTTTGGAATTGGAGATTTCACCTTCTATGTTTTATTTATTTATTTATTGGGGATCTGGGGATTTCTGCTACTCCAATGCCGTCGAAAAGAAATGGCCCCTTTGGGGACAGAGCATACATATGATGTATTCTTTAGGTTTTTGAAGCTATAGATTCGGTTTGGAGATTAGATCTGATTTTTTTCTGGTATTTGGCACAATCTAATAGGATTCCTTGCCTGATTTGATGTATTTGGTTGTAAAATGATGGAAGACGTGTTTCAGAAAAGATTTGGCTGCATCACAAGTTAGAATACAGTGGTTGTAGGTGATCAGCTCTCAAAAGTAAATAAGGTGGTTTGATGTGTTTACCTTTCCTAGTTGTGGTATGACTGTAGCTTATGTGCTTTATTATAAATGAATATATATGTTGTGTAGGTTATATATATGATGCCCTGTTATGCCTGATTACTTCCTACACCTTACAATGGTTGGTTTGGCTATTCATGAGTTTGCGGATGGTGGTTATGGTTAAACACAGGAATTATGAGATCCCGATTGTCTTAAGGTAAATAGTGTGATGTGATAGGTCTATTTCGTACAAAGGGCTAGCTGACTGAACTAGATTTTTTTTATTTTTTTATTTATTATTATTATTATTATTATTATTTTTGCCACTTTCACTGCCAAATTTGCTTGTACATGATCATGATCATTTTAAGAATGGATGGATTTATGTGCTTCTTGATTGTAATTAAAACCCAAATTTGCTGGATGGTTACTTTTAGGGTAAGCTGATGAATGGTTAGGAAATAACAGGGAAAAGGCTTTCCAAGAATTTGGGGCAAGGGATTGAAGAATTCAAAATTGAGGTTTTGTTGATTGCAAAACTTCAACACATGAATCTTGTTAGGATTATCAAATTGGCAGTTATCTGCCAATTGTTTTCTTTAGTGTAGGCCACATGATGAGTGGACAAGCCTGATTTTTATGTTGAGCATTCTTCGTGGTGGGGGCCAAACCTTTTAGACGAGTGAGATGCTGTACACACTTGACACTTTGGAATTTATGCTCTAGGTGGACGGTAAATTATTTTCTAACTAGTCATGTGTGAGGCTGCCTCTTTAAATTATTATATTTTAAATGTTAAAGATATATACTTTTGTCATTGTGTAGATTCTTTTCATTGACTAATAGTCGGGTACAAAATGCAACTTCTATAGTTTTCTTTTATTTATTTATTTATGTGCATGTTGGTTTTATGGAAGTCGAAATCTTGAAAATGTTGGTATAGCTGTTGCAGGAAAAAACCTTGAAAAGTTGATAATGATTTTGAGGCTTCATTGTTGTGTAGTCTATGATCAAAATCTGATCCATTAACTAATAGAAATGTTGCTTTTTGTTTTTCTGTGCCGGCTCATGCACTAGTTTATTGGATTTAGTTTTAAAATTTGCATCTCATGTTCTATATTTTAAAGTTAGTATTTACTTTAGCTTGCGGAAATGGTCTAATTTCAGGGTTTGCCACATCTTGATGTTAGAATAAGGCGGCCGAATGATCTTTACTTAAATGGCCTTAAAGTTAGCGGCATCCTGTGCACCTCAATATATAAATCAAATAAGTTCAATGTGAGTGCTAGAACAAGAGCATGTTTCTTCTGTTGATAATCTATTTTTCTTCTTAGTCAGCATGGTTGCACATGCCTAAGTTGGATTGATGTGTGGAGATGTTTTCCTTTTGATGGCCCATTGCCTTTAACATCAAGATGTGGCCCATTGTCTTTAAGATTCTTGTTCAATGACCTTTAATAGGAACCGTCATGATCTTTTACAGAAAAATAGATCAAATCAACAATTTGATCCATCTACTTGTTAGTACCCATCATGAACAGAGTTCCCTTTGTGTTTTAGCTAAATGGTGGAATAGTCGTGGTTGTTTGGTAGTTTAGAGTTTTTGTTGCCAAGCTCTTAGTTTATTTATTTATTTAATCTTTAAATTTGATTTCATTTGTTGTTTGGGTGCAGTTAGTGTCTGCTGATGTGCAGTTAGTGTCTTCAGATTTCCTTCTACTCAACAGATGAAGAGTGGGCTAGATGATGCCTGTTCAGATTGATTACACAGATCATACACGTCCAAATGAAACTCACAGGACAATACATGCACAATATCTAAGGATCATTTTTTTAGACTAATGGCTTGTTTGGACAGGTGGGCCCAAGTTTATAATCAGATAGGTGGGCCCTTTAATACACTGAATGCTGTTGAAGTAGTTACCTTTGACTACCCCTGTAAAACGATACATCAAGTGATCTCCATTTACCATGAAATTTGGATAGTTGGATTTCTTTTCCCCAACTACTGCTTCTCTCATGAAGTTTGACCTATCGGATTAGAGGACAGACACACAGAACTAAGTTTGACCTATTAGCTGACAACCTCGTTTCCTTTCTTTTCAACGGCTTGGTGGAATGAATGATTACTTGCAGTTGAACACTCACCTTCCATTCCCCTGATTTCTAGAGTTCCCACAATCATCCTGGGGATGGATGTATCACATAGTTCCCCAGGCCAGTCCGACGTGCCATCAATTGCGGTGGTAAGATAAGATGCATGATTTTCCTTTTCAACTGTTAGTCATATTGTGGCAGTAAACTTGTTTCAATTCTGTCAGATAATATATAAATTCACTCGTGCATGCAACCAGATTTTTCTGCTTCTCATTATCTGTGTTGTTCTATTTTTCTTTATTTATGCTCTTAGGTTGTCAGCTCTAGGCAGTGGCCCCTGATTTCTCGGTATAGGGCATCTGTCAGGACGCATTCACCCAAGATTGAAATGATAGATTCCCTGTTTAAACCCACCTCAGACACCAAGGACAGTGGCATAGTGAGGTCAGTAAAAAAGTTTTTTTTTTCTAGGTTTAATGGTGTCGAGGACTGGGTTTCTAGGTCTGTTGAATTTGAGCTGTAACAGATTTTGCCTTAACCTTCAAAAGGGAAAACAGAGAATTTTTTAGTCTTAAGATCTTATCTTCTGTTTTGCTTTACCATTCTTGCTCATTTTAACTGAAAGAAACTATTTGAAGTTATGCTCTGATTGACATGTTTATACATTTCCGCAGTGCAGTGTCTTTTGGGGATGAATGTGTAGGTGCATGAAAAGATTTTATAATACCGTGGACTTGTAATGAAACAGAATATTCTAATAGTTAAATTGTATAAATTCAGTACTCCTTTCCCCATCCTGTTTCAGTTTCAACTGTCTCATATTCTTGCCATCTATTTTTTTTCTTTGAATGGGGATGGGAGTGAGTGAATCACAATTCACATAGGTCCTAAACATCGAGCTAGATCAGATTATCAAGGTATTCTTGCCATGGAAAATGCCATGAATAATTATCAAAGCTACAAAGTGTACCTGTCAAAAAAAAATGCAGGGTCATGATCTTTTCACCTTTATCTTTATCGTTGCAGGCCTGTAAATTCCTTGATGAGAACTGGTCACCAAAGTTTACAGTTATCGTGGCTCAAAAAAACCACCACACTAAATTCTTCCAGCTTCAATCTCCTGACAATGTTCCACATGGTTAGCCTCTTCATAAATTTCTCGAAGAAAAGAGTATTGAAAATAAAATTTTCATTTCAATCCATCGTGGTTGTTTGTTAATGTTTTAGTGGGATGCTCATCCCAAGTAGAAGTTAGTGCAAAGGAGATTATTTTTCTTTTGGGGTAGCACTGGGCCTTATACCTACCCTGAAATATATCTCATTTGCCTTTGGTGCTAGCAAATCGTGTTGATCTCTGGAACTGAGATATTCCAGGTGAGCATTGAATTACTTGCTTTGGAGCTTCTATTCTCAGCTCCAAATGGCTATTATTATCTAGGTACATGAACATTTTGTGCTGGAAATTTTGCTTCCTGAGCTTGTTCAATGTGAATTGTCCTTTTATTTATTTCTTTCTTGTTCTTTATCTTTTCACTTGTACAGGCACTGTTGTGGACAAAGCAATTTGCCATCCACAAAACCACCACAAAACCACGACTTCTACATGTGTTCACACACAGGAATGATTGTAATATTTGATATGGAGCTGACCTTTGTGTTAAATTGTGGGAAGTCACCATCCATCCTCCCTTGATTGATTGCATCACCCGGTCTTTTTTATTGTGCTCATATCCATACACAAGCAGAAAGAATTGGTACACAATCAATCAAGGTGGGTGTGGATTGCTTACTTTTGCATCATCTTTTCCTTTAAACAGGGAACAACGCGCCCTACTCACTACCATATTTTGCTAGATGAGATTGGCTTCTCCCCTGATGATCTCCAGGAGCTTGTGCATTCATTGTCCTATGTGTAAGTAGCCTTTCCCTCCACCTCTTTTGTATACAGTGACTTTATTTATGTCCCTTGCAATGTATGGGTAAATGCTGAAATTATTCATGGTATTGCTCTACATCTGTTCAGGTGTCAGAGGAGCACAACTGCGATATCAATCGATAAGTACCGTGTTTCTGTTATGTGGTAATTGCCTATTTTATGTTATGAGGGGTTTTAATTACTCTCTCCCTGTCAAAGGACTCTTTTTGAGTTTTGGGGCTGCATCTTGGGATCAACCAAAACCTTAATTACTTACCCAAATGTAACCTATGGTTGAGTTGGGGCTGGGTTGTTGGGTTCCTCATTTGGGTTAGGGTTGGAAAACTCCAAAATAATTTGAAATTTGGTTGAGGATTGGCTTTAACAAATTCAGGATGGGTTAGGTCTGGTGGGGAATAGTGTCTCACTGGTTAAGAGTAGAGGAATTCAGGTTGGGTTTGCCTACCTAGGTTGGAATTCAGATCGGGTCGGGTTGGGGGTTGACCCTCAACCTGGCCCAACCTGCCCGAGTCGCCCCTAAGTTTGTTCGAGTTGGGACCCATTTTTTTAGCTATACTGACCATAGTTGGTTTGGACCCAGCCATGGATGGGCAATTCCCCAAATGTTTGGCAATGTTTTTGTAGAGCGATAAGTGGCCTGCAATAATCAGCTAGTTTCACCAATGTTTAACCCTATCTTTGGGGAAAAGGGTTAATGATTGATCCTTCTTTTTTCTTTTTCATTTTTTTTTTCATTTTTTTTTTTTAGTTTTTAGTTTTGGACGTGTTTGATGTTGCAACGGACCATTCTTTAAGAATGTTGTCTGTTGAGCAGTGTTCACTTGTCCTGCTGAAAGTTGAGCAAATAGGCCCCAATCAAACACAAGTCTAGCATAATGTGGTGGATTAGGGCCCATTACATGTAAGTACAACAAAATGAAGATGGAAAGATGAAGGGAAAAAGAAAAAAGAAAAAAAAAGACGGTTTACCCTTGACTTCCAATATTTCTCAAATCATCCCACTCACTGCATCTATTTCAAACCTAGTTTTTAAGCTCCCTTCATGGTTGAAAGGAATAAAGAAACAGAAAAAGAGAGAATAGTTGGAAATAAAAATTTTCAAATGGGCCTAAATGGTCATATTAGCCTGTAACAACATCATATCAGTCCCGTAACAATGCCAATATAGCCCCCGTGTTTTTTCATAATAAACTGATTCAACTCCTATCACATAAAGGGGTGAATGTTTCCCTCGCATAAAGGTTTTTATAGCTGTAATGTTACCAGTTTTTTATACCATGGAAATCAGAAGGGAATAGTATTATGCAAAGTCAAATTAACACCAACAAATCCAACCCCTTGAAAAATTACCCGATTTCGTATGATCAAAGTTGTAAATAGCATGTAAAAAGGACACTCCGTTTTCTAAGGAATTGACATGCCAAGTACCATGAATGTGTCAGATCCACCTATGAGACAATGATAATGTTTTATTCTTGTACTTGAGCTATATTCCTTGTATAGATCTAATGTATTTCAGGTCATTTAGATGCATTTTTTTTCTTTATCTTATCCACTATAAAGTACACATTACATAAAAATGCGTTTCTTTTTCAATGTCATTATATATCCGTACAGGTATGTGACGATGTTGGTTTTCCGGTGTCCCCGGCATCTTGACATTTATATCAATTTTAGGCAGCCAGACGTGCCCTCATCTGACCTTCTCAACCAGCTCAAGGAGCTAAAGGCTGAGCTGACATTGCTACGGGTGGCCAAGGTTACTGGTGGTGCTCCCAATAAAATTTCCAAGTTGTGGGTTTTATGTTCCCTTACTTCAAACTGGCCATGGAGATCAGAATTTTTGGATTTTCTTTGGATTTTGCTAATTTGTATCTTACACTTTTTTTTTCTTTTTTTCTTTTTTTGCATTTTATTGCTATTGCTGCTATATAGGAATTATTGTTTGGGTTAGCCCCACTTGGGCCATTTCCTCTTTATTGAATTGAGTTGTTACCAATTTTGTGAATAGGATTCTTATCAAACAATAGTGTGAATTATTTTTTGAATGACTACCAGGTGCAAGATTAAAATAATAATAATAATAATTTATTGATATATTTTTTTATTTACAGATATTTTAGCGACGGACCAAATCCGTCGCTAAATCAACGATGGATTGGACTCCGTCGCTAATGTTTTTAATGACGACTAATTTTTCAAATTTCACCAACGGATTTTTTATTTTTTGCGATGGATCTTATTCGTTGCTAATATGCGATGGACCTTATCCGTCGCATATTAAACGACGGATAAATAAAAACAACCCAGTAAACAGCGATGGACGAAATCCGTCGTTTATTTGGTTTTACGATGGATTTGGTCCGTTGTAAATCCGCGATTTTGTCGTAGTGTAAGATGATTACAATAGATAGGAGAGCAGCCTTCTCTAAAGCACAAATCCAAGCATTTGCAGCCACATATGAGTTTAAGTTTGTATAGTTTATACTGTAGTAAGCTCAAGCCAATGGATAGGATGAGTCGACCAACAAGATATTAAAAAATATCATTAAATGGATGATAGAGGACAATCCACGATTATGGCACACGATGTTATCCAAAGTACTATGGGCCTACAGAACCTGACAAATGACAAGTACTAGGATGAAACCTTTCACACTGACGTATGGACATGATGCAGTGTTACCCATGGAGGTCAACATTTCCTTCTTAAGGGTAGCATATCAACACAAGTTAACCTTGATCGAACCCAAGGGTTGACAACTCCAAGTGGAGAGTTGCGATGCAATAATAACTTAGTGAGGCCAAGGTCAATCCATAGAAAAATTGGTGAGAACACAATTAGAACTAGTCTAAAGCTAACGGTTTGTTTGATTTTTTAATTTAGCGAAATATAAAGGATTTAAAACAAATAATAAAAATGACTAAGGATTTATGAATCCACTTATAACAATCACAATATCTAATTTACTGATTCAACTCTTATAACTCAATTGGAATCGAAATTTTATCATATCCAATTGAAAAATAATTATGTTAAACTAATCATAGACATCACTAAAATATGAATTTAATTGAACAATCCTCTCATGAAGTATTCAAGTCTCAATCACAAGGAATCAAGAGCATCTACTTCAACCAAGGTTAATAATAGATGAATTAATTATACATATTGATTTCTTCTCTAATTAAGCTAAGCAATTGCTAAATCAAAGCATTATTATAACCAAGTTCACAATAAATATAGAAATAAAAAAACTCGAAGGCTTTAAAGTAAAATCCAAATCAATTCAATCTACTATCATCATTCAAACCATTGTTGTTGAATCAAATAAACTAAATATCATAATTAACTACAAGCTTCAACCCTTAGTGTTGACAGTCAAATATTGCATATTAAACCCCAGTTATTACCTGATTTTATGAACATGATACTGTTTAACGCTCTACTTTAATTGTGTTTATGATGCAGGGTGAATTTAGGAGCCTGGACTGAAAAAGGGTACTAAAAGCATGAATTTAACACTCAGAAATTACCAAGGCAAGGGACAGACCTTAGACGACCGAGATCGAAGAATTTACATGCCAAAGATCCAAGAAAATCAAGTGATCAACGATGAAGAGGCCTGAAAGTCGTCATAAATGCAAGATCACGGGGTTCTCACCATCCGTTTGGCTTGAAACTTTATATTTAGCTTGAGGACCCTAAATTAACCATACACATCGAATTTTATCCATTGGATCCTTGTGGAAGTGGCCCAACGGACAAATCAGCCCATAAAATACTAATCTAGGGCCCACCTGATATCTAGATATGCTTCAATTTTGGTCTCAACTCCTTAAATGAGGTGAAAAAATGGATGGATGGAGCGGATTTCTCGTATACATCACAGTGGATCCCACATGTGCACTTGTGCGTGCATAGTGCGCACGTACCAGATGTGCACCAGACTGAGAGTCCGATCAACAACCACGTTGACCCGACTCTTCTCGCATGAGGGGTAGCGAGCGGACGTGGGCTCCGCTATGGCACGTTGTGGCCCACCATCGGGGCCCACGTAGCTGATCCGGACCGTTCATTGTGTCCAAAAGGAAGGACCGACCGTATCTAAGGTGTCTCTTTAGACCCATGCATGTGTACACACGTAGATTGCCAAAAAATGCAGGATGAACAACGGGAAGATTTGATACAGTGGGCCGCACCAAACGCGACCAAAATCACCCCTTTCCGAATGAAATTTCCCCAGGAATCTAATGAACGGGGTGGATTTCTCCGAAAACATCTTTGTGGAGCCCACCGAACACGTCAGCGTAAGTATTTCCGCATGCAACGCACGTCTGGTTTTCCCGGACGTTGCGGGGCGTTGTATGGACCATATGATGGTCAGATCGACGATCTAAACCGTTTAGAAGATCTAGAAGGGGGCCATGACCTCAACTATAAAGCCAGACTCCAACGACAGGCCGTCAATCGTCCAGGAATTCAGTCCAAACGCGAACCTATTTACGTTCTTTTGTTGTCGCTGCGCACGGCATTGCGTAAAGATCTCTACATAAGGTGCTTCCACCGACTTCAACCACAAACCAACTCCTAGCCTTCTTGCTTATAAAAGGGAGAAAGAAGAGAGAGATGGGGCATCTTTTGGAGACGTGGGAGTGAAGAGAAGAGGAGAGAGAGAGAGAGAGATGCCGGCTAGGGAGTTTTTATCCCTCCTTAGTTTTTCTTCTTTTCCTTTTATACTTTCTTTTAAGAGATTTAGCTTGATCATGTCTGGCTAAACCTCTTAGCTAGGGCTAAAAGGTGAAGCTCGTAGCAAGATGGGGAGTTTTTCTACAGTTTTGATTCATGTTTATGAACTCTCTTTTATTATAGTTTGATTATATGGAATGTTTTTAGTCTTTCATGGTTTATTGTGACTTAAATTATAATGGATCTGCGATGGCTCTGATCATGTTCTGTTCATTATAGGGATTATGAACGTGGGAGCCCTGTTGTTCACCATCGTCTCATGGGCATGGTTGGATGATGGAACCCTTCCTAACATTCATAACTCTCTCAGATTGGATGTGGATTGGTTAAATTCTGTTGTTTGCTTTGTCTCATGGGCATTGTTTTGTGATGGAATCAATTCTAATTTTCATACCTCTCATCTCTTGAAAACTAAATCAAAGGAAGTTCAGATTTGGATTTTAATGGATTATCTTCCAACTGGATGAAGATGGGACTCAAAATCTAATTGTGTTTATGAATCAAGCATAGATCCCCCTGATCTCTACAAGTGGATCCTTGGAATCCATAGTTTCCCACCTTTGAATTTTACAAGTTTTAGTTAAAGTGTTTCACCATTATTCTCTTAATTTCTCCTGATTTAGATTACATCTTCTTCTAGTTCTAGTTCTGGTTACTTTTAGATTGCGTATAAAGTTCAATCCATGTGGATTCGACCTCGGTCTTACCGAGATTATTACTATATTGCGACCCTACACTTGGGGTTGGGAACAAGTTTTTGGCGCCGTTGTCGGGGATTGACGGTTACATTTTTCTAAGATTAACTAGTTTTAGAATTAGGTTAAGATCAGGGTTTTTCTAGTTCTTAATTGTAGGTTTAGGTTTTTCTATTTAATTTCTAAAAACTAACCTAACTTTCCTGTTTTGTAGGTCTCTGATATAGACTTTTTAAATTGGTAATCTCTTTCTGATTTTTTCTATATTTAGGATTAGGGTTTTATTTTATATTTATAGAAACTTTCTATTCTAGGATTTTTATTTTTATTTTTTAGAAACTAACTTACTTTCTATTTTTGGTTTAGAACTTTCCTGATTAGTTTAGAAACTTTCTATTTTCGGTTTTTAGAAAATTTTCCTTTTTAGAAACTAGTTTACTTTCTATTTCTATTTTAGGAACTTTCTATTTTTAGACCTCTTATTTTTAGAATTGACTTTTTTTTGTTTTGTTCTGCAAGATCTAACATAGGAACTTCTAATTTTGTAACTTCTTTCTAACTTCTCCTCTATCTAGATCTCTTATTGCTATAGGATTCTTTTCTTTTATTTTCTTTTAGGATTAGATTTAGAGTTAAGGCTTCATCATGCAAGAGTGGGAACGTGCGTATGCTGATAGCTAAGAAATCTTAGGAAAGGATGTATGATGATTACGATGGGAAACAACCCATGCCTCAAATATTTTCTGAAAATTTCTTCAACCAATCGAAATATGATGCTCCCCTGATTAAGAAGTCTTTCGGTAATTATCTGCAGGAGAATAATTGCACTCCAGAAGTTAAGAAAATGGTACGTGATTATTGGAATGATGACGCATATCAACTCCCGACCTATGACTCGTATGATGATGATCAGTGGAAACAGAAATATTTCGAAATTGAGTCAGTAAAACATCATGGTGAAAACCCTCTTGGATTAGCCACTTTTGAATATCCATCAAAAACGATCCAAGAGGAGTCACCTCAGAGTTACACTGACTATGTTAATGACATGAGAAAATTATTAGAAGCACTTAAATCACGGCTCAATAGGCTAATAGAGACTAATTCATCCCAATCGCAACCTAAATTACAAATACAGTGCACTCGACACATTGGAGAGATGAACCGCTAATTGATTTTGTTGATTACTCCTTTAGATTCTCTACTTATGATGAGATAGTAGAGGCTAGTTTGTCCCAGCCACAACTCCATCTAGAAACACAATACAAGGAGAGTGATCCTAACTTGCTTATAGAGAACTCTGGAATTTGGAATAAGGAGTTGGAATTCATTAATGAGCATATGGCTCGATTTCTCGATGAGTCGATCTCGATGACAGTCCAAATGAATAATCAAGAGACATTGTTGGTTTTCAAATATAAAGATATTGATATACTTCACTCACATGACACACCTGATTTTAATGATGAGGAAGAGGTTAGTTTATTTGAACCTCAACCCAATCTAGGAACAGAATGTGAGGAAAGTGATCACATTCCAAGTGTGTACTAGACTGAATTGGAAGATGATATGTATTGGGATTCAATCTCAAGTTTGGCCCATATCAATGATCAAGAGATTCAGGAAGTTATCAACTATAATGATCTACTCCACCTATATGACATGGCTAATTTAAATATGGAAGATGAATCACTTGCACTTAAACCTTCCAACCTTAGTGATGCATGTTACTACTCTCCTGAATTAACTTATAAGATAGTTAGGGAGATGGACGAATTGCCCGATAAGATTCTTGAATTTGAAACCACCTAGTTGAGATCACCATATGAACTGTCAAATTTTGACGATTTAATGCCTCTTCTGAGTAGTATCAATAAACAGAGTCCGTACATCAATACTTCGTCTACTGACCCTCAATCTGTTTGTGCGGGACTGGATCAAGAGAGCATGCATCCATCCACTTCCAGAAACGATGGAATCCTTAGGCAAATATCACAAGCTTCAATGTGGAGAATGAGCCACTCTCAGCTGAATTTCCCAACTCTTTGGATGATTGCTTAGCACACTTTGTAGATTCAAACGATCCTATGATAAAAGAAATAGTGAATGTCGTGCAAGATAATATCTCGGTAGTTGTCACTAACCAAGAGAACCCTTATTCTGAAGCTCCTCCTTCCTCAGATCTTAAATGTCTATCATTAAAGGAGGAGAAGCTGAAAATTGAGCCGGAGTCTAGAACTTTGGAATGTGTTAAGACTACATCATCTGCTGAGAAATTTTTTTGAATTCTATCTACTTGTAGTTTCTGATTCACCCTGGAGTACTAACATTGAAACTCTTTGTCACAGGTGAATCATATATATTTTGGATACCTCAAGCGATTCGACGACAAATTTATGCTGAGGTTCTCTAGAAATTCATGCTCTATGGTATCCAAGCCTATTGCAAAAAGGGCTTTTGGATGATCTTGTTAAAAAACCTACTAAGAAGTTTATCAAGATATTGGCCAAAGGAGGAACCTTGTGGCATGACTGAGTAGATTTTTCCCTGCTTTCATAGGACTAGGATAGTTTGTTTTTTATTATTCTAAGATAGTCGGCTTTATACCGTTAAGATAGTTTGTTTTCTAGTTGTTCTAAGATAGTTTACTTTTTGTTGGTTAACTCTTGTGCTGACCCACTTTTACACTGAGATCTCTTTGGAAAAAGCCACTTAACACCGTCATCAGGTACTATCTTTCCATCACTTCTAATTTAGTTTCGTTGTCCCATATGCATTGCATGCTTATATCTTTTACATTGATGACAATGTAGATTTTTGGTTGGGGATGGGAGATTAGGTTACCTAATCAGTACTTTCTTGGTCTTGAGCAAAAATTGTGAAAAATTTTTAAATTTTTTCTGGAAATTCTTGTGAATTTTAAGTGATTTTGACGGCCATCTTTGATTTAGAATTATAAGATACATAATGTTGGTAATTTATGACTCTTGGATTCAACCATCTGTTAGATTTCACAGTTAAGTTAAAATTGTTAATTCATGATTAGAAGTTTTAAACACTGATTGAGTCATGATTTCACATGTCACACCTAGCTTATACGTTAAAGCTTCAGTTCAATATTGAATTGTTAACCTAGTAGTCACTAGGCAGGGAAGGAGCCAACCTGGGGAATTTGTCCATCATGTTTAAAGAAAAAAAAAAAGAATACCCAGCTAAAAAAACAGCTATCTTCGGAAAGGGTTAGGCGAATGGTCTTCACCATAAGTTTACTCCTTATAGGTGAGGGTTCGATTCCCCAAGGTTGACACGGCGTGAAAGTCGCCGATGAAAAAAATTGAACTGTAAGGCAAGTTTTGGTTTTGGTTCGGTTATCCGGAGTGTTCCTTTTGGTTATCAATGTTATTATGAAAATAGAGAATTGAACCTTTGATTTTGATAAGTCAAGGTTGCACTATACACCCATAGAACTCAATGTTTAGAATTTTTCTAATGGATGGATTAATACTTTGAACTTGACTATGAATTTTACCATGCGCTTGAGTGTAGGAGAAAGTAGTGCCCAACATTCATGAATCTTAGAATTCTATTAACCGGATTGTTTTTCAAAAATCACTCGGTTTTATAGGAATTGTCTCGTAATTCTTAAATTATTTTTCGCATACTTTGCTCGAGACTAGCAAAATGCTGGTTAGGGATTGTGTTGAGGGTCAAATATTACATATTAGACCTCAATTATTACCTGATTTTATGAATATGATACCGTTTACTTTAATCATGTTTATGATGCAAGGTGAATTTAGGAGCCTAGACTGAAAAAGGGTACTAAAAGCATAGATTTAACACTCAGAAATCACCAAGGCAAGGGATGGACCTTAGAGGACCGAGATCGAAGAATTTACACGCTAAATATCCGAGAAAATCAAGTGATCAATGATGAAGAGGCCTGAAAGTTGTCCTGAATGCAAGATCACGGGGTTCCCACCATCCGTTTGGCTCAAAACTTTATATCTGGCCTGAGGACCGAAAATTAACCATACACGTTGAATTTCAGCCATTGGATCCTTGTGGAAGTGGCCCAACGGACAGATCATCCCATAAAACACCAATCTGGGGCCTACCTGATATCTAGATATGCTTCAATTTTGGTCTCAACCCCTTAAATGAGGTGAAAAATGGATGGACGAAGCGGATTTCTCATATACATCACAGTGGACCCCACATGTGCACTTGTGCATGCACAGTGTGCACGTACCAAACGTGCACCAGACTGAGAGTTCGGTCAACAACCACGTTGACCCGACTCTTCTCACATGAAGGACAACGGATGGACGTGAGCTCCGCTGTGGCACATTGTGGCCCACCATTGGGGCTCATGTGGCTGATCTAGACCGTTCATTGTGTCCAAAAGGGGGGGTCGATCATACTTAAGGTATCTCTTTGGACCCATGCATGTGTACACATGTATATCGCCGGAAAACGCAGGATGAACGGTGGAAAGATTTGATACAGTGGACCGTACCAAACTCAACCAAAACCACCCCTTTCCGACTGAAATTTCGTCAGGAATCCAATGAATAGGATGAATTTCTCCGAAAATATCGTTGTGGAGCCCACCGAACACGTCAGCATAAGTATTTCCGCATGCAACGCACGTCCGATTTTTTCGAATGTTGTGGGGCATTGTACGGCCCAGATGATGGTCGGATCGATGATCCAAACCGTTCAGAAGCTCCAGAAGGGGGCCACGACCTCAACCATGAAGCCAAACTCCAAAGACAAGCCTTCGATCGTCCAGAAATTCAGTCCAAACGCGAACCTGTTTGCGTTCTTTTGTTGTCGTTGCGCATAGCATTGCGTAAAGATCTCTACATAAGGTGCTTCCACCAACCTCAGCCACAAACCAACTCCCAGCCTTCTTGCTTATAAAAGGGAGAAAGAAAGAGAGAGATGGGGCATCTTTTGGAGACGTGGGAGAGAGAGAGAGAGAGAGAGAGAGAGAGAGAGAGAGTGAGAGCTACCAGCCTGGGAGTTTCTCCCTCCTTCTTAGTTTTCTTCTTTTCCTTTTATGCTTTCTTTTAAGAGATTTAGCTTGATCATGTCTAGCTAAACCTCTTAGCTAGGGCTAAGAGGTGTAGCTGGTAGTGTGATGGGGAGTTTTCTATGGTTTTGATTCATATTTATGAACTCTCTTTGATTATAGTTTGATTATATGGAATGTTTTTAGTCTATAATGGTTTATTGTGACTTAAATTACAATGGATCTGCAATGGCTCTGAGCATGTTCTGTTCATTATAGGGATTATGAACGTAGGAGCCCTGTTGTTCACCATCGTCTCATGAGCATGGTTGGATGATGGAACCCTTCCTAACATTCATAACTCCCTCAGATTGGATGTGGATTAGTTAAATTCTGTTGTTTGCTTTGTCTCATGGACATGATTTTGTGATGGAATCAATTCTAATTTTCATACCTCTCATCTCTTGAAAACTAAATCAAAGGAAGTTCATATTTGGATTTTAATGGATTATCTTCTAATTGGATGAAGATGTGACTCTAAATCCAGTTGTGTTTATGAATCAAGCATACATCCCCCTGATCTCTACAAGTAGATCCTTAGAATCCCTAATTTCCCACCTTTGAATTTTACAAGTTTTAGTTAAAGTGTTTCACCACTATTCTCTTAATTTTTCCTAATTTAGATTACATCTTCTTCTAGTTCTAGTTATGGTTACTTTTAGATTGCATACAAGGTTCAGTCCCTGTGAATTCGACCTCGGTCTTACCGAGATTTTTACTACATCGCGACCCTACACTTGGGGTTGTGAACACTTAGCCTTAGCAAGAGATTAGCCTAGCATGACAAAGCTGCGCCACCCCTTGGTCACTCCCCAAGCCCTAATTCTTCTTCAAAATGGCCTAAAACACCCCTTTAAGTAGAAAACTCCTGCACCGACTTTGAATTGACTTTAAAAATGTGCACTTTTATTATGCATTGATCGCACCAACGAGCACCTTTGGTTGCACCAAATACAGCCGATGAATCTTCCGATTGGAACCGAATTTTTTCAAAAAGTCTTTGTTTCCTTTTAATCGGGCTGAACCACTTTTCAGTCGCACTGAACACCACTTCGGTGGGACCGAATAGCCCTTCAGTTGAGCCAAATTAGTCTTAAAATTCATTGTTTGTTGTTGGACTGTTTTGGTACTTTCGGTCGGATCGAACAGTCTGTTATTTCTGTTATTTGAGTGGTTGATTTTTCCAGTCTTTTCTCCATCTTTAATACTTGATTTTCTTGGATCTTTGGCATGTCAGGTCTACGTCTTCAAGCTCCAAATCTTCATGCATTTAACTTAAACTCCTTTAAGCCCTAATTCTACTACCTTGAGCATATATTCATCATGAGTTTCAAAATTACCTCACATGTAAAAAAAAATATATTTGTTAGTCAATCAATTTAGCACTTAAATACAGCCGAAACTAGTGCAATATAGGGGATAAATATGCAATATTTGAGTCTCAAATTAACCCTAGAAGAATTTACCAAGACCATGTTTATGGAACATATACGAGAAGTGACCAGTAAAATGGGAAGGGTCGCTGAAAGTAAAGAAAGTCTTATGTAAATAGCTTATCTTCTACAAGATATGACGATCGAGAAAGCAGAAATCATATCAACAGTCGATATATGAAGTATTTTCTAACATTATGAGAATTCATGCAAACCTAAAAAAGGACGGCTACTAACCAAGCCAGCCCAAGTAAAGAATGAAGCAATAATAAGGAAGTGTAAGATCAGCCATCGCAATAATTTAGTAGGACATATCATAGGCCGATCCAGTCTATAACTCTTTTAAAGTAATAAAATAGTGGTCAAGCTATCAAGCTTAGGCTGCCGCCCATTGAGAGTGTAAATTTGAGAAAAGTGAAACAAAATGTTAGGTTGCACATCCGCATTTAAAGATGTCAATCACGCCAAGCGAATTCTGACGCTCACATTAATTCTCATGACAGTCGAATGCGAACCCCGTGCTGTCATGCGTTGCACGTCGGAACAATTGTTGAAACTTGATCATTAAACGTCCCATCGCATATCTCAATACAAAGTGATGTGGGGGCATTGTTTACACCCATTTTAGGCACCCTGACATAGACTAATGAAAGGTTGCCATGAATTGACACTAATGGGCTAGTATTAGTAGAAATCCTACTCATATCTGAGAGTATCTTCATTTGATCTTCCTTCCACGATATACATTATAAATGCGGGGGTATAGACCCTTACGCATACCTTTAGGAGAAAGAATTGATGGATATCACATTACCACATTTATCATGTCAATTAATAAAGTAGTGTACCCAGTACGTCTATAAAAGACCCACTGAGAGAAACGATCTTATCACGTATCTGGCTATGATACACTCAACGAATCCATCTCTCATGATCTTTTTAAAATAGAAGATCTTCCCAGAGATGTTCGAAAAGTCCGTAATGTTCGAGAAGGTTCCAAATATTAGGAGATCGAACTGATATCCAAGCAAATCCAACTACAATTCAAACCCAAATCGAAAGAAAATGGACAATAGCTAGATCATGTCCTAAGTTGTATATTGATAAGGATTAAAAGAATGGGAGAGCTTGAGGACCCGATCACATGGTCACGGTTTAATTGGAATCAAGACAATGGGAGAACTAAATCCAAGATCTGGTTTAATCTATCTTTGATAACTAAACGATATCGGGAGGATACTGTCCATCAATCCTCTCAAATACTCTAAAATATCACCATATGGATAGTTAAATGTAGGAGGTGGTTCGATGTCGACCGACCAACACCTCAGAGCGAAAGAGACAGAGTCTGAAAAGATGTTCAGCAGCCATGATCGATTTAAGGTCCCGGATTAGCCCTTGAGTTTCTTTGATCACGAATCCAATTAGTGGGTTATGAAGATCCCAAAGGATCAGTTATGAGAAAAGGATCCTAAAAGCCAGTAGTTCCAGATCTGTCCGGGAGATTCCCTTATCCCGAAAGTGCACCGTAAACGCGGAGGATCAAAGATCAGTAAGGAAACCTAACGAGGGTTTTGCCACCTCGGCAATCTATTAAAGGAGCATATGAAGAAGAGCTCGAGGCCCTACGCCAAACACATCTATATACTTTTCAATTTAACTTTCTTAGTAAAGCGTGGCCTAATTCTAACATAAATTGTTACTGCCTAGCAGCTTTCATTACAATACCATAGGAGTAGATTAAATATCTACAACCTTAAGTTGTTGGATCATGATTGTCTGAGTTTAGATTTAGGTGATCACTTCCTGCTAACCACCTGTCTTGATTGTCTGTTCCGATTAATGAATCAAATATTTATCTTTTCATTTATTTCTTTGGTTGTTTGAAACATTGTTGACTGTAACAACCCATACATCTGAATGTTAATAAAATTAACAATATTAGCCTTTCTTTTATTTATCAGTTTATCTTTATTCCTTTGAGAAATATTAAGCTAAAGTATTGGTGAAAGAACAAGTTCTTAAATCCGTATACGCAAGTCTATTGTCACAAGGTAAAAAGAATCCATTCGGAATGGCTAACCCTTTCCATTTCACAAATCATCTGAATGATGAGCACAACCGATGGTTGAGAGGATGACTGGATCCTACGTCAATCTTTAATCAATCTAACTGAATACGCGGGACACCAGCAGTTCAATAAAACCTTGACTTGAGTAGATTCTAGCATGCCCACACATCATACCCACATGTGAATTCTGAATAAAAGCCTTCGTTCACACTTGCGGCCTTATTAGATTGAATTGGCAACAACATGCGTAGATGCACCTTAGATCATACACTGCATTACAGCTCACTAAACTTTGCTTTCAACTCAATGATTACTCTCCTTAAATGTAACTAAAGGCTGTCTAAAACCATAGCTTGGAATGTACATAAATCTGAAAAAATTAATCCTGATCAAGTTATGTTAATGTTTGTGAAGAGATTCAAACAATACAATTGCACACATACAGAGACCCTTCAATCAAAGTGGCTTTTTAAAGGAATGGGCATTCAAGGGCGTCCCCAAATGGTGGATGTCATTGTATGAATGATTAGAACATTATCAATATGTACCATCAATTTTTCTAATCATTGGTTGAAAGATTAGTATCATTCAACCAAAGTGATTTATGAGAAGGCAATCAAGATCGGGACCCAAATGATGTTTGGTCCAGAAATAATTGAACCATTTGTAGTATTATCAACATACACCATCCATTTTCCGAGGAAGGGCAACAGATCAATATGGACCTTCTATTTTCATAACTATTAAATAGATAGTTAAGATCAACTGACAAAAGTGATATTTTGATAGCATATGATCATATAATGGATGGTTTAGATCAATGATTGGACCCTGATAAATATGGGTGTCCTTTTTACTAACTATTAAACAGGCAGTCGAGGTTTTTAAACAAACTGAGTTTTTACAGGATGGGCCATCGCTCTGACCACATGATGGACAATCTGGATTAATGATCAAATGTGTGATCAATATGGGCCATTCATTTCTCTAACCATCATGGAATACACACCAAAATTTGCTGATATAGCAACCTTTAATCCGTTCATCTATTTAACCGCATGATATATAATTGACACTGAGGGTTCTAGTTGATCAGGTGGAGTGGGCCACACCTGTTCATTTAACTTGCACACAAGACATATGATTCCCAACTGGTGAGCCAACCAATCATATATAATTACTTCTGAAAATCACAATACCTATTTAGGCAAGTTGGCTAAAAATAAAAAAATAAAATTATAATTTACTGGAATTACATGTTAAACATTGGAAAAAGAAAAAGAAGAAGAAGAAGAAGAAGAAATACCACACATCCACATAACCCCATGCGGAAGGAAATTGGATTGTGTACTGAGTTACTCATTATGCTCTCATCGTACTGAGTAAACTCTGTTGGGCCTACTGTGAATTCATGTGGCTTATCCACCCCGTCTATTCATTTTTTCATATCATTTTAGGGGTTGAGCTCAAAATTGAAGTATATCAAAAGCTCAAGTAGACCATACCAAAGGAAACAGTGGAAATATTGATTTCCACCCCTGAAACCTTTCTAAGGCCCCAGTGATGTTTATTTATCATCCAAACTGTTCATAAGATTACACCGACATAGATAAAGGGAAAAAAACAAATATCATCTTGATCTAAAACTTCCATGCCCCTAAGAACTTTTCAACGGTATAATTCAATTCACACTGTTTCAGGTAGTGTGGTCCCCTTGAGATTTAGATATGATTAATTTTCGGTTTAAAGCCCTAAAATTATATGATAAAACGGTTGGACGGAGTTGATACAATGCATGAATGACAGTGGGCCCCACAGAGTTTACACAGTACGCTTAGCATACTGAGTTACTCAGTACGCAATCCGCTTCCATGCGGAAGAGGATTGCAAGTGGCACGACGTGGCCCAAGTTCCGTGGGACCCACGGCGATGTATATATTTTATTTAGATTGCCCATCTGTTTTGATGGCTCATCTTAAGGTATGAGCCCAGAAGGGTCCTTACTCTTGCTCGGGTGGTAGACTCTCAGGAGTTTCAACTTCCGGTCAAGGGTTCGAGTACCCATATGTGGTGAAATTCCACTAGCGTGAGTATGCGGGGTGTGTGTGCGTGTGTAAAAAAAAAGGTATCAGCGCAAAAATAATATAGATCCAAGGGTCATGGTAGTTGTTGATGCTCACCCCCTGCTACCTGAATGCCTGCATGCAAAGAGAACAATGGAGACCCTGTTTTGTTCAGGGAACCCTCCTGTTCTAAATTCAGAAGCTGGGTCTAGATAATCTCAGTTTTTTGGGATGAGAGAGTTTTTTCATACCTTTCCCCTTACGCCGTTCCCATTTATAGAGGAGGAGATCGTTATCAATTATGATCCCAAGAAACTCGACTTCTTAGATTCTCGGGCTTGGAGATCCCAAAAATCTTCGGAAGAAGATCTTTTAATTTGGGCCGGCTCTTGGCTTGACTTAGGGCGAGATCTGATCCAAAGTTTCCAACTGAGAACAATTAACGAGGCTCGGCTGACTATTAATTGGCCGGCCTTGGGGCGATGTTGTTCACAGATAACTCAGATCAGTTGACTTTCTTCGCCAGTAGGTCGACTCTTAGTCAGACTAGGTCGATCCATAATCGACATATCCCTGGTTAATGGCCGCCCTATTGGCCGTCTTCAAAGGTAGATCGGACTGCGGCTGGGCCAAGGCCAGGTCCGCTTATGCCTGAATTAGGGCCGACCTATTTCATAGGTCGGCATGAGTTGCTCCTTGGGAGTCCCCCTTGTGGATCTCTAAGGTGCTTCTGCCTCCTTAGAGGTCTCACCTTATGGTTCTGGGCATATAAGACTTGGTTAGGCTTGGCACCTAGCGAGTCCGAGCCGTGTTAATAGATTCGATCCTTCTATATAAGTCGACTCATTGAACTTGTCATATTTTCCCCCAACAGTAGTTTTGGATCAAGCTTATATTTGTGTTTTTCCTTCATCCGGTTCTGTGTGACCTTATGAATAGTTTGGATGGCAAATAAAACATTGGAGCGGGCCCTAGGAAGTTCTCAATGGTAAGTATTTAATCCCCGCTGTTTTATGTGGCGTGGTTCACTTGAGCTTCCGATCTCTATCATTTTTTGGCTCATGCCCTAAAATGAGCTGGCAAAAAAGATAGACGAAGTAGATAGAATAATTACATCATGGTAGGAGCCACAAAGTTTGGGCCACCCACCTTTGTTGGTGTCTTGACGTGGCAAAGTTATTTGAGCACCACCATGGGGCACCTCTGACTGTGGGGCCCACCTTAATGTATGTAACTACATCCATGCCATTCATCTTTATTGAAAACTCATTTTAAGGTGTGATCCAAAAAATCAGATGATCCATAGTACATGAAATAATAGTAATTGACTATTAAAAACTTCTCGTGAGTTACAAAAGCTTTGGATCAAGATGATATTTGTGTGGTCTCTTTATATAAATCTTTGTGACCCTATCAACAGATTGGATGGAAAATAAACATTCCAGTGGACTCCACGAAGTTTTTAATGTTGAGGATTCAATGACGATTGTTTCCTATGATGTGGTCCACCTAAATTTTGGGCATACTTCATTTTTGGTATCAGAGCTTAAAATGAGCTTTGAAAATGGTTGGACAGTGTCGTGAGCCCCATGGTCAGGGATCCATCCACCTCGATGGATCTGGGTTCTCACCTAATCTGCACCCCACCACCCTACTGTATGTGTGCACCTATTTTACGGTATCATTTTAGGGCATCACCAAAGTACTTAGATAGATCCACGTCTTGAGTATACCATATGGCAGAAAGCATGAGCCAAAAACTGAGATGTCGAAACGCCACGCAATAGAAAGCAATATGAACAATGACACCCACCCTTATAACCTTCTTAGGGTCTACCATGATATTTATTTTCCATCCAAACTATTCTTAACATCACATTGACTTGGAGGAAGGGAAAACACAAATATCACTTGATGCAAAAATTTTGTAGCCCTCAAGATATTCTCAATGATAGACCTTCAATCCTTATGTTTTTTGTGATGTGGTACACATGAGGTGTGAATCTGCTTTTATTTTGAGCTCATGCCCTAACATGTTCTAAAATATATATAAACAGTGTGGATATAATATATACATTATGGCAGCCCCACAGAGCTTTGTTATGTCATCATACCACCTAGGTCAGTGGTGGTGGTCACAATCCCCTTCCATAAAAAGAACCCTTGGACACAAATATCACTTGATGCAAAAATTTTGTAGCCCTCAAGATATTCTCAATGATAAACCTTCAATCATTATGTTTTTTATGATGTGGTACACATGAGGTCTGGATCTGCCTTTATTTTAAGCTCATGCCCTAACATGATCTAAAAAAATATAGGAACAGTGTGGATATAATATATACATTATGGCAACCCCACAGAGCTTTGTTACGTCATCATACCACCTAGGTCGGTGGTGGCGGTCACAATTCCCTTCCATAAAAAGAACCCTTGGACACAAATATTACTTGATGCAAAAATTTTGTAGCCCTCAAGATATTCTCAATGATAGACCTTCAATCCTTACGTTTTTTGTGATGTGGTACACACGAGGTTTGGATCTGCCTTTATTTTGAGCTCATGCCCTAACATGATCTAAAAAAATATATGAACAGTGTGAATATAATATATACATTATGGCAACCCCATAGAGCTTTGTTATGTAATCATACCACCTATGTCGGTGCTGGTGGTCACAAACCCCTTCTGTAAAAAAAACCCTTGGACACAAATATCACTTAATGCAAAACTTTTGTAGCCGTACGTCAAGATAATCTTAATGATAGACCTTCAATCCTTATGTTTTTTGTGATGTGTTACACATGAGGTCTCGATTTGCCTTTATTTTGAGCTTAAGCCCTAACATGATCTAAAAAAATATATGAACGGTGTGGATATAATATATACATTATGGCAGCCCCACAGAGCTTTACGTCATCATACCACCTAGGTCGGTGGTGGCAGTCACAATCCCCTTCCGTACAAAGAACCCTTGGACACAAATATCACTTGATGCAAAACTTTTGTAGCCCTCAAGATAATCTCAATGATAGACCTTCAATCTTTATGTTTTTTGTGATGTGGTACACATGAGGTCTGGATCTGCATTTATTTTGAGCTCATGCCCTAACATGATCTAAAAAAATATATGAACGGTGTGGATATAATATATATATTATGGTAGCCCCACAGAACTTTGTTATGTCATCATACCACGTAGGTCGGTGGTGGCGGTCACAATCCCCTTCCGTAAAAAGTACCCTTGGACACAAATATCACTTGATGCAAAACTTTTGTAGCCCTCAAGATATTCTCAATGATAGACCTTCAATCTTTATGTTTTTTGTGATGTGGTACACATGAGGTCTGGATCTGCCTTTATTTTGAGCTCATGCCCTAACATGATCTAAAAAAATATATGAACAATGTGGATATAATATATACATTATGGCGGCCCCACAGAGCTTTGTTACGTCATCATACCACCTAGGTCGGTGTTGGTGGTCACAATCCCCTTCCGTAAAAAGAACCCTCGGACACAAATATCACTTGATGCAAAACTTTGTAGCCCTTAAGATATTCTCAATGATAGACCTTCAATCCTTATGTTTTTTGTGATGTGATACACATGAGGTCTGGATCTGCCTTTATTTTGAGCTCATGCCCTAACATGATCTAAAAAAATATGTGAACGGTGTGGATATAATATATACATTATGGCAGCCCCACAGAGCATTGTTACATCATCATACCACCTAGGTCGGTGCTGGCAGTCACAATCCCCTTCCGTAAAAAGAACCCTTGGACACAAATATCACTTGATGCAAAACTTTTGTAGCCCTTAAGATATTCTTAATGATAGACCTTCATTCCTTATGTTTTTTGTGATGTGGTTTGGATCTGCCTTTATTTTGAGCTCATGCCCTAACATGATCTAAAAAAATATATGAACGGTGTGGATATAATATCTATATTATGGCGGCCCCACAGAGCTTTGTTTTGTCATCATACCACCTAGGTCGATGGTAGTGGTCAAAATCCCCTTTCGTGAAAAGAACCCTTTACACAAATATCACTTGATGCAAAAATTTTGTGGCCCTCAAGATATTCTCAATCATAGACCTTCAATCCTTCTGTTTTTTGTGATGTGGTACACATGAGGTCTAGATCTGCCTTTATTTCGAGTTCATGCCCTAACATGATCTCAAAAAATATATGAATGGTGTAGATATAATATTTATATTATGGCGGCCCCACATAGCTTTGTTATGTCATCATATCACCTAGGTCGGTGGTGGTGGTCAATCCCCTTCCTTAAAAAGAACCCTCGGACACAAATATCACTTGATGCAAAATTTTTGTAGCCCTTAAGATATTCTCAATGATTGACCTTCAATCCTTATGCTTTTTGTGATGTGGTACACATGATGTCTGGATCTGCCTTTATTTTGAGTTCATGCCCTAACATGATCTGAAAAAATATATGAACGGTGTGGATATAATATATACATTATGGCGGCCCTTATTACGTCATCATACCACCTAGGTCGGTGGTGGCGGTCACAATCCCTTTCTGTAAAAAGAACCCTTGCACACAAATATCACTTGATGCTAAGCTTTTGTAGCCCTCAAGATATTGTTAATGATAGACCTTCAATCCTTATGTTTTTTGTGATGTGGTACACATGAGGTCTGGATCTGCCTTTATTTTGAGCTCATGTCTTAACATGATCTCAAAAAATATATGAACGGTGTGGATATAATATATATGTATTATGGTGGCCCCACAAAGCTTTGTTATGTCATCATACCACCTAGGTCGGTAGTGGCAGTCACAATCCCCTTCCGTAAAAAGAACCCTTGGACACAAATATCACTTGATGCAAAACTTTTATAGCCCTTAAGATATTCTCAATGATAGACCTTCCATCCTTATCTTTTTTGTGATGTGGTACACATGAGGTCTGAATCTACCTTTATTTTAAGCTCATGCCCTAACATGATTTCAAAAAATATATGAGCCGTATAGATATAATATATACATTATGGCGGCCCCACAAAGCTTTGTTACTTCATCATACCACCAAGGTTGGTGGTGGCGGTCACAATCCCCTTGTGTAAAAAGAACCCTTGGACACAAATATCACTTGATGCAAAACTTTTGTAGCCCTCAAGATATTCTCAATGATAGACCTTCAATCCTAATGTTTTTTGTGATGTGGTACACATGAGATATGGATCTACCTTTATTTTGAGTTCATGCCCTAACATGGTCTCAACAAATATATGAACAGTGTGGATATAATATATACGTTATGGCGGCCCCAGCTTTCTTACGTCATCGTACCACCTAGGTCGGTGGTGGCGGTCACAATCCCCTTCGGTAAAAACGAACCCTTGCATGCGAAGCAAGCCGGTCGTACGGATCTTTATCCGCCCCGAGGGCCACGGGGTCATCCCGGTCTGCCCATTACTTGAGGTCGAAGTCTTCTACATGCAACCGGATCCAGAAGATGAGGGTAAACGTACAAGTTAATGACTAGGTCCCCACTGCAATGTTTCAGTGACATCATAGCTGTCCATCACATACGTGCCCTCTTATTTTCCTTCTGTCTCAAAGTTTTGTTTGATCCGAAATTCAGGTTGGCCACAGCGTTTAAATCACGCATAAAACCTTTAATATCAGGTGTTGTAGCCCAACTGATTTTTTGGAATGCCTTGAATTTTTGGAAGTCCGTTGATCCTTGTCAGATGCATCTTCTGAACGGATTAGATGGCATATAGAAAAACATATGATAGTCCCTACATAAGGCTTTTAGCTAAGGAAGTTCTAATCCAACTGTTCCATGTGGTGTTACCCACCAGAGCTTTGGGTCGGCCGAGATACTGGTCCATAAAAAACTAGGGGCAGACGTGATGAACGGATTAGATGTCATTAAAATAACAGCGTGGATCTGAGCATGGAGCTTTTAACTGGCCACCGGGATGCATGAGTCTTATCCACACTTTCCATTTATTTTTTAGTATCATTTTAGAATATAACCCAAAACTGAGACACATCCAAGGCTCAAGTGGATTACACCACAGGAAGCAGTGGTCATAATAATTCTCACAATTTCAGTTTCTTCCAATGTCCTAATAGGAGAGCTTTTCTAAGGTCGATTGTGATTTTTATTTGTCGTCCTAACCTCTTTATAAAGCACAAATATAAACTCCATCGAAAACTTGTGGCCTAATCCCCATTGTATAGTTCACATCTGTTTGGAAACTGCCTCATTTTTAAGCTTATATCCTAAAATGATAGGTAAAAATTGGATGGACAGTTCGAATAAGACCAACACATCATGTTGGGTGGATCTAGAACTCGAATGTAGTTTGGAGGCGGACTGCGGTGCGGTGAGTAAGCTCTATTGGCTCACCGTGATGTATGTCTTATTTATGCTGAGGAATTGGATATTTACTGTTGAAAACTTATAAAGAGTAACAGAAGTTTTGGATCGCGCTGATATTTGTGTCCTGAAAAGATTTCAACGGTGGGCTCTTTGTTCCAACTGTTTGTGGTTAACTTGAGCGCTCATACCTTTAATTTTCTTCATGCTCATACCCTTAAGATGAGCTTGTGAAACGATGGACGGTTTGGATGAGACATATGTAAAGGTGGCCCAGGCAACTTACTAGGTGTGCAATCCTCTTAGTATCTAAGCTAGGAAGCGGTTTGCGTCCGACCCTTATCCATTCGTACAATAATAGTTCAATTAGATCTGCGTGTGCATACTATGTACCTGTTTATTCACATCATTCCTCCATTTCCTAAAATTAGGTTAAAGCATGACCCAAAATACAAGGCAGATCAAAGGCTAAGGTAGACCACACTAAACAATAAGCTTGGTGGCATTAAATGCCACTTGGGTGTTGCATCTCTAATTTTAAGTCCACACCCAAACAAGATACAAGAAAAGGGGTGGAGGGTGTGGATAAATAAATACACCACATGGCCCTCACACATACCTAGGTTGGACGGTTCATTGTATGAATGAGGTTGTACGCAATCAGCGGAAGCTAGAGGTTTATATGAGTCTCGGCTTGGTTCGGTTCTCAAGCTTAACTGGCCAGCTTAGCTCAGTTTGGTCAACAGCTTGGGCAGTTCGAGCCGAGTTCGAGCCAAGATCGAGTCGAGTTCCCCTGTGCAACATTTTCACAAATACATAGACTGTACCTTCAAAATTTTACTATATGTAAAACATCAACAATGGTTTACAGGTATTTCATCAAATACCTTGTAGGCAACATCAAAAGCAAGAAAAAAAAATAATATTTGTTTGATGAAATATACCTTCTTTGCCCCTAGCCCACTCTTCGTTGAGTCATTTCATTAAATACTTAGTGAGCAACATCAATATCAAAGTAACCAAGTCTTCGTACTGGTTCGATCCGAGTTGAGTCAAGCTCGAACTTAGTTCGAAATATTTTTCGAGCTCAAAAAATCAGCTCGACTTAGCTCAAACCCAGTTTCAAACTGAGCTGAATCAAGCTTTTTCGAGTTGAGTCGAGCGAGCTAACCGAGCTCACTCGGTTAGTGTACGGCTCTAGGGAAAGCCGATTGGTTGATGTAGCACACCAGCTACCTTGCTGGTTTGGGTAGTGTCATGCTAAGGCTCCTCCAAATAGGTTTTTTTTATGAATGATTGAAAGGAGATCAAAGTTACATGAGCCAAGTAATAATTATTTATTACATCCATAAGGCTCATACATTTGACAAGATCATTTTACATCATAAGATTTAAAGTGAGTCATATCCAAGTCTCAAATAGCCAGGGAGATGATTATTTTCACGGTTAAAACACTAATAAGGCCGATGCAATGTTTATTTTTAATCTCATCTGCTCATTATGTCATTCATGTGCATGAATGAGGAGGACAAACAAATATAATAAATCCAAAATTTCTGTGACCCCCAAAATGATTTTAACTGTAGACATTCAATCTCCCATTACATTTTTTTGCGGTGTGGTCCAATTAATCTATGGATTTGTCTTGTTTTCAGGATCAAGCCTTACAACGACTGTTTGTAACTTTGTATATAACACTTGCTTCATGGGAACTACCGAACTTGGTGACGTCATCGCACCACCAGGTCGTTGGTGTGCGGCACAGCAGACAACCGCTTCCGACATCCGCGTCTCCTGCAAGCTACTCCCCCTGCCACCAGCCCTGTGGCCGATGGTCGGTGCTGTGTGAGCCCCATCATGTTGTGTTCGTTTCATGCGTTCTGTTCATCTATTTGAAAGATCATTTTACTGCTTTATCCTAAAAATTAGAGAGATGTGGACGACCCCATCTGAAAACAATAGTTATCGGATATCTACCATTAAAATCCTCCTAAGGCACCCTGTACTGTTTATTTGACATCCAATCTGTTGATCAGGTCATACAGGCCCAAGGGAAAAACCATAAATTGCTTGATCCAAAACTTTTATGATCCGAAAATGTTTTTAATGGTCGATACTCATTCAAAACTGTTTCCTGTAATGTGGTCCATTTAAGATTGACATATAACTCATATTTTGTTTTATATCTTAAAATGATCTTTAAAAATATATGAACGGCATGGATGAAACAAATTCATCATGGTGGGGCCCACAGGGCACCGACCACCAGTTAGGAGTAGCAGCCAATCCGTTTCCGTAAGCTAAGCTTAGAATAAAGGCAATTGTCCCGCACCTCAAGCGAAGTCTTCTTACAACCGTCAGATGCATTACACGTGTCTGACACGTGGCGTACAGGGAAAATAGAAGAGGGCCAACGTGTTATCAGGGAAAGGAGGAGAGAGGAGAGAATCCAACGAGCGAGAGAGAGAGAGAGAGAGAGAGAGAGTATTAAAATGAGAAGAATCGCGCTATTCTATCTTCTGGTTTGTCTATTTTCTTGTGATAGTGGAATTTCGAGGGATTGGATAAAGATGGCTACCGCTCTTGGAGGGATTTCTGATTGTTCTTCGGACCATCAGAACAGTTTGGAGATCGAAGGACTCGCTCGATTCGCTGTTGAAGAACACAACAAGAAAGAGGTCATTTCCCTCTTAGTTTTTTTTTTTCTAAATTCTTTTGAATAAGAAAAGAAGAACATTCGATCTTTTTTTCTCCTTTTTTTTTTTGGATTTTCTGTTGAAGGAAGAAAGAGGACGAAATGGGGTGGTTTTCTTTTCTTTCTGAGGTGCGCTCATATGGTACTTCTGGTGGTACCGGGCTGGCTGTGGGGCCCACGTCAAACTGTTATCCGATCAACCCCGTCCATCGTGTTCACCCCCTCATGTTCACTGTAGAAACCAATTATCAGGCCGATCCAGAACTTTGGTGGGTCACAACGAAGGGAAGGGTTTAAAAATCATGACTGTGGCCTACTTGGGTTTTGGATTGGCCTGATTTTTGGTGTGTTTGTTCATCCCAGTGGAGCGCATCTGGTGAATGGATTAGATGGAATACACACAACACGCTGGGCCCACGAATCGGGGGAGGTTTTATTGGTTGGGCGTCCCGTTCCAACTGTTACTTGTGTTGTAGACAAGCTGAGTTTCGGTTCGGATTGATTTTTGGCCCCATGGCGTAGCGTCGAAGGGGGCATCTAATGGATGGGATGGATCTGATTCATGGTGACGTGGGCCCCACAACAGCCTGGTACCACTACAAGTGGTGGTAGGTGCCATATGAGCGGATACCTTTCTGTTTTTATTTTATTTATATATTTTTTGCTGCCGGGTTTTGATTTTGGGCCTTTAAAAAAAAAAAGGATTTATTTCTTGCTGTTTGGTTTTATGGTATTTTTTTCCTGATTTTCTTTGATCTCATCTGCATTTTTTTGGGCCATTGTCTGGGTTCTTGTTTTGATCATTTGGGTTATGGTTTTATTTTCTATTTTTTTCCGGTCCGATTTTCTTATAGATCTATTATTTTCTTCTCTTTTATTGCTTTTCGCATATTTCCAAGACGATTTGGTGATCAGAACCATTTGTTGGGTGGGATCAACTGTGAATCAGCACAAATTGATGGTTAGGGCTTCTCCATCAGTGCAAGTTGTTTGCCACTGATACCAAATGGTATGGCCCACTGGATGAACGTTTCTGATCTGTGGACACATGTATATACCATGGAGATTTGAGGTGTTTGTGTCAATCACAATCAGGTTCCATTGCTGGCCATTCCATAGATGGGGCTCATATGGCTACATGGTGTGGTGTTTTGGGACTGCTCACATGGCGGGGGCCTGTCCCGAGCGACCCATCATGTGGAACTTGTGCTGTTCAACCAATGTTAGCCATCTGATCCTTGGATGTTTTCTCTGCCAAATGCAAACCATTGATTCTTCCTTTTTCAATGATGCATTTGAAGATTGCTTATTGGACGTATTGATCTTTTTGGTGTTTCTGTTTTTAATTATAAATTTGTTTGCTTTTGATCTTCATGCAGAATGCTCTTCTTGAATTTGTGAGAGTGGTGAAAGCAAAAGAGCAAACAGTTGCTGGTAAACTTCACCATCTTACTCTGGAGGCAATTGATGCTGGTAAGAAGAAGCTTTACGAAGCAAAGGTATGGGTCAAGGCATGGGAGAATTTCAAGGAGTTGCAGGAATTCAAGCACACTGGGGATAGCGCGTTTACCCGTTCAGATCTCGGTGCTAAGCGAGGTAATGATTTTGGAACCTATGATTTCTTTCTTCTTATATAGAATTATCCCAAATTGCGATATTATTTCACCAAATAATGACTGGTTGAATATTTTTTATGTGCCTATTTTCTATTGATTATGTGGCTATATGCACTTCTATGCATGGCATTAGAATGATCTTTGACACCTTTATGTACATTTTGGGCAAGGGGCCGAATCTATGGCAAACGTGTACCATTCAAGAAGCAACCAAATAGAAAAGGAAAATCTTGATTTGGAAGCATAACTTTTTCATGAAGATCAAACTATAAAATTTAGATGCAAATTCAATGGAAAAATAAAAGGATTGTGGGCTGATATTCAACAACCTACCAGCCATGATGCTAGTAATCACAACATTCCCTCGCTCTTCTAACGAAGGCTTTAATGAAGGCAAATAGGCAATGCATGCCTGAAAGGAAGTAGATCATCCTTTAAACCCAAGGAAGATTATTTATTTAAATAACCATTATAGGTATTTAGAAAAGCAGTCTTTACTCATTGTTAAGTTAAGAAAAACCCTAATGCAATCCTAACCATCCAATGCATCTATTCTTAACCATTTATTTCAGTAAAATATTAATGATGACTATAATGCCTTTGAATCTCTTCACAACCATATAGGTGTATGTAATAGGCCATAACTAGCACAACAGTATCAGAGTTGCATGATCTTGGGTTCTTTTCAAATCTAACTAAATAGGCTTTCAAACAGGACTAAGTTCGCATCATTTGCACATTGGTACCTCAACAAATTGCCTGTGGAATAAGTGACTAAAACACCAAGGGAAACCTGTTCAGCCAACTTCATAGACTTCTGAAACCACCTAATGAGTCAACGGGCCTGATTTTTAAATTGGAAATGACCTTGGTACAATCACGTGATGATAGTTCGTGATGCAGGACAATTGACTAGTTGTAGTTATCTGGGTCCTCAGAGGGTGGTGGCTTTTCGATGGCTAGTTGCAAGGGATAAAATCTTAACCATAAATCGTCTGAGAATTGGAAGTATGGTTAACCCAGCATATCCATTGCCTTCATGATCACAGGTCAGTTGAACACCTATTCATGCATGTATCCTGATGACATGCAGAGTAGGTCCATTCGAAAATTTATTTATTTTTTCCCCTCAAGATAGCTTGGGTGAATACTAGGTTGGATTCAGGAATTATTCCAGGCATGACATGCAGCATGACACATGGATTGGATGGAAAAGAGAGGAAGGTTGCTTTGTAACCTAGCTCCCCAAGCAGGGTTGTGGTTGATTTATCAGGGTGGAATAAGAGAGATCTTTTTGCAACAAATCTGAAAGGTGGTTACATGTCACATGGTTTGGAACAGGGTAGTTAATCGGGCATTTGGGCTCAATGCCTTCAATGGCATTAGCCAGGATCGAATTGGTGTAAGTTGGGAGGTGGCCTTGCCTTCGTCTTGGCTTAAGACTCATCAGCCCAGTTATTTGGTTGAGCTCAATGGGTTGTTTTTTTAGTTTTTTGGTTTGAATAATTTCAGTTTTCGAGTTTGCTCCATGTGTGTAGTAAGAATTTCTCTGTAAAAGGATCAGCTAACACTGTCTCAGCATTTTAACCTTTTCTGACCCCTGCCATGAACGGCATGCATACACTGACAGTGAAGGACCTCTCTTAAGGGAGAACCGAGGGGAAAAGGGAGCATGCACGGGCATCTTGTAGTGAAATGTAGTAAGAAACCCAGAGAGGCTATTGAAATTTCATCCTTCCCCTGTTTTCTGTCATCACCATTGGTCTTCATCATCACTTGAGCAATGTTTATTGGGCTTCTATCTTCTTCTTTTTTCCCCTGATCGATATCCTGCCTTCCGGTTCAAGCTGCTCTAGGCCCACCCAATGATATTGTGTTAAGAGTTGAAGATGTTTTTACCGGTCCTTAAAAGATGGACTATTCCTGTCCTTTTATGATGCAAGCCACGCTATTTACTGATGGGTAAGTACCATTGTTGTCATGTGCGACCACATGCGCATATGTGATCGCATATGCGCATATCCATATGCAGATGACATGTGCGATCTGGCACATACGCGATCACATATGTAGCATATGCGAAAATATGCGATGGCATATGTGATGTATGCGATTGCATACAACATATGCGATCGCATATTGGCCAACGGTTGGCACATTATTTTATTTTTGTAAAAAAATAATTTTTTGTCTATAACTTAATTTCTTTTTCTTTTTTTACAATTTTTTTTTGAATTTTTTCCAAAAAAAAAAAAAAATTAAAGCAAAAAATATGTGGTCGCATATGCGATTCAACAACATTGGTAAGTACCAATAACCTGTAACTGAGTATCAGATTACATTGAGAAGTCCTATGGAGAGAACCAGCATAACTTCATCCTCATATTGTTTAGGTTCTATAGTTTATAGGGAGTACAATTTGTTGACATTAGGAATTTGTGGTGCATGACTCTTAGTTGCACAAAGCCGCAAACATTCTACCCAGCTGCTGCTCCTGTTTCAAATCACGCTTTGGATTTGCGCCACACCTTCTACTTGCTAGCTGTTTATACTTTTTCTTTTAGAAGGTAATGCATTTAAACTTTTTGGAAACACAACACAGTTGTGCATTGCAGCGTGGTGTTTGTTGCTCTGATAAATGATGCTGCCTCTTTGATTATTGCATAAAACGCTTTTTACTTTTACAACAAAAACCCAGCTGACTGAGTGAGTGACTTGGTCGAGTCATGCTGACTCAAATCGAGTTGGCCGATTTTTTGAGCCAACTAGATGAGTCTTCTCAGGATCTGACGGAATCAATCCAGTCAGTGAGTTTCCATGAGACTTGGTTCAAAATGCCATCGAGGTGAGTTGACTCAGTTGAGTTTTGAGTCAACCCACTGAGTTTTAGAACTATGATTGGAGCATGAGCTGAGGGTGTGCATTTTGGCTTAACATTCTGATTTTGGTCAAGTTTCTCGTATGAGTAGCAGTGGCTGCACATTCGTGTAGATTTTGGCCCAGGTGGAGAGTACCCTCTCTGCAACCAGCTTAGCTGAGTCTTGAGGCTTAATATTGCCAAGAATTTCAACATTGCCACTGCCTTCCATCGAGCTTGGGTAAGATACTGCCATAGATGAGGATGCTATTGCATGTCTTTGGATCGTCTTTAGAGCTGCATTGGAATTAATAGCCGAAGAACCATCTGAGATTTTTTCTATACCAACAGTAATTAGGTCTGGAGGCATGTAAATAGGAATGAGGTTGCCCTGGCCTTCTATGACTGCTTCTGCTATGATTCCCACTCGGTTTTGTAATCTGGAAGTCGGTGGGCGAAAATCTCCCCCCATAAAAGGAGGAGAAAAGAAATCCTGATCATGCACCCGAATCTTCTATCTTTCTTTCTTTTCTTTTTTTTTCTTTTTTTTTTAAACACACGCACACATACATCCCCACACACTCATGCCGCAGTGGGATTTCACTGCCTATGGATACTCGAACCCTTGACCGGGTGTTGAAACTCCCGAATCTTCTATCTCATCACTTCACCCCTTGTGCAACTACAGGTGCATCTTAGGCGACAATGGTCTTGACAAAATGTTTGTATGGTGAAAAATTACCTTACCGTCATTCCCCCCACCCACACACACACACACACAAGAGGAAAAAGAGGTGAAAAAAAAGCTCTTTGATGGTCAATCATAGACCGTGTTAATAATGTGTGACCTATTCATCAAGTGTACTTAGGGCCTGTTTTGATTCGCGTATTAGACTGTATTGTATGGTATTAAAGGGCTTGATTTGACATTTACCGTGTTTAGTTTGGAGTTGAGATGCGTGGAAAACCATGCGCGTGAATACATCGTAATTCCAAAAAATCGCAGCGACGGTAGAGGATTGTCAGACGGCTCTGATGCTGTCAGTACAGACTATTCAATGCAACGTATTCGCGTGAAAAACCATCCAACCGCCTTCACAATAACAGAAAAAGAAAATAACAGAAGAAAAAAAAAGAAAGAAAAAAAAGAAAACAAATCGAGATTCCCAACCATCCATTGATGGCCGCAACTACTGCTTCACTACTCCAACCAATCCCTTCATTCTTCCCAAACTCAAAGCCTCTCTCTCTGAAATGGAATCCTCTCTTACAGAGTCTCCCAATATGGTCTTACCGTTAGACATGTCTGACCTTAACCTCCTCCAAGCCTATCGTCAGATTCTCCAAACCCAACCTTCCTCCTATCAAATGCTCCAACTCCTCGAAGAAGATCGGATCCCCGTCGAGAGAGCAACGCAATCCCTTCCAAGTGATTCTCGATGTCGTTTTCAAGACCCTGAAATCGCTACAAAAGCCGGCGATCACAGCCGTCCTTCTGGGGGTCCTCCTGGCCTATGACCCGCATTCAGCGCTCGCGGCTTCTGGCGGGAGGATGGGCGGGCGGGCATTCTCGTCGTCATCGTTGTCTTCCTCCTCGTCAAGGAGCTACTTGGTCCCGCCGTCGAGCCGGCCTGGGTTCACTTACTCAGTGTCGTACTATGCCCCGACGTCATTCGGGGGTGGCAGGGGGTGTTACATGGGGCCCGCCGTCGGTGTTGGGGTGGGTGCCGGGTCGGGCTTCTTTGTGTTGATGATGGGTTTCGCTGCGACCATTTTGGTATTGGGGTTCCTTTCTAATCAACGGTTTAAATCAACGGACCAGATGATGCCCTTGTTTTCTCTCACTATCTATCGTTGAAATTGTACGACACAAAGGTGGCCCAGATCATGGTCCGTCAGCTCCTAAAAAATAGATTGTTCAATACACAGGCCTAATACGTCGTATCCAAACATTGATCTGTACAAGAATTTGTATACGTTTTTTTTTTTGTGGGTTAGCTTGTCAGTACACACCCATGTCGGTACACACACCCAGATATACTTGCCCGAACAATACCTCCTATCCAAACATTGATTAATGGCATGTTGATTTGGATGTATTCTGAAAACCATCCAATGTATACATGAACAATACCCGGATACAATACAATACACCCTAATATGCAAATCCAAACAGGCCCTTATGTCATAAGCACTGTATGTATTTCAGTGCTTCTGCAGTCTACCATAAGGGGTGATCTTGATCCCTCTTGATATCTTCTAAGTTGTAGCTCCTCTCTTGTAAATGTTTCGCTTATAAATAAAGGATTAGAGAGTGAGGGCCAATCAAAAGCTTTCTCATTCCGCTTATATTAACATCACTTTCTTCTTCCTTGTTGATGCATGTGTTTGTGCCTATGCACCTCGGCATGTGCTTCTATTATCCATGTTGCATGAACTTCGAAACACAAGCATGGTATGGCGCCCAGGAATATGGCAAAATCATTTTCTTTAGCCCTTCAGCATGAAAGCAGTTACCTGTTCACGCTCGTAAAACACTCAAATCTTATTACACTACATTCATGATATTAAAAAGTGGTAACGTAATAGTGGTAACAGTAAAGGTGGAACCTGTTATGCAATACAAGGCTGTAATGCTCATTTTGAGGAAAAAAAAAAAATGGTCCGTAATGGGCTGATACAGGGCCATAACATGCTGAGACAGGGCCAATACATTTTCATCCTTAAAATTTTTTTACTGTTACGGGGATTACATTACATTTATTTGATTGAATCTACCTGCAATTGTTTGCATCATGTATTAATGTGTGATTCAAGCATATGCATTAGAAATCCATGGAATTTGTCTGTAGCTGGACATTGTCTGAATTTCCCAAGTTCAGAAGAATCCTCTTAGTGAAACTAATCCGGCCATGTTAACCAGGTGACCACGAACCAGGATGGAAAACAGTGTCAGCAGATGATCCTGTGGTCCAAGATGCAGCAAACCATGCTGTGAAGACCATCCAACAGAGGTCCAACTCGCTGGCCCCTTATGAACTGCTAGAGGTGGTCGACGCGAAGGCTGAGGTCAGCATTTTCACCTTTCTCATACCCCTTCTCTTCTTTCGATACAGACAAGCTATGTTAATGTACTCATGAATCGACTTTACATATGTGGTACATGTACTGAACTCACACATTCCACACTTGGAGCACAGATCAAAAGTCACATTGGATGGGATGATCTTACTGATCAGTGGTCATCAAATGGATTGTTAGAATGAAAATTCATTGAAGGTCAAAATTAATGGTAGATGTCCATTTGATTGGCTACTTAGGATCGTCCAAGCAGTGCGATAATTTGGACTCCTGAGAATGGGTGGGATTGGATTCTTGTGTATACCACTTGCATGCTGGATGCATGAGTAGGATCATTTTGTGTCATATAGTCCTCCTTTTGCCGTTTGTCTGTCTGCTTGGAGGGAAATTGTTCAGTTCTGATGCGCTTTCCCATTGATCTGATGGGGCCCACTGTGAATGGGTATTACCCAAAGAGGTTTGCTTGAATACATCCTGATGTGTTGCAATATGGTATGTTGGGACTTTTAACTTGGTTATGGATGTTCTAGACCTAAACCGTTCATATGATCAGTCTCAACTTGCACGGTGAATAGAAAACAAATAGAATCTTTAAATGATTAAGTTGGCCCTTCGAAATTTGGCATTTTTGCTTTGAAAATGGATGATCACGTAACATTTGTGTAATCAAAGGGTTGAAATATGCAATCTGAAAAAAAAATTCAGGCATGCTCCCATTTAAGGGGAGCCGTTTCACATAAATGGTTTGGGTCATTGGAAAATGCCCTAGTCCAATGGATAAAATCCCAATGTATCATATTGCTACACATCGGGATGAATTCTGGCAAACCCCATACCCAAAAATCCTCCATGCTGAAAGTTACTAACCATCCTTCGACCCTTTTTGGACTATTGCTGGATATCATCATATGGAAGCTTTTAGCCTAGCCTCTTCCTCCATTCATGGTGGGGGCCTTTTTTTTTTTTTTTTTGATGAATATTCATGAGGGGGCCCATCAATTCAATGGTCTGGAATCTGGATAGACAACGATGGGCCACCAACTAGATGGGTTCTGATGTGGGTCCTTGTTGTTTGCATCTTTTCACCTTTCGTTTATATCAGGTGATAGAAGATTCTGCCAAGTTCGATATGCTTCTCAAGTTAAAGAGGGGAAGCAAGGAGGAGAAACTCAAGGTTGAAGTGCACAAGAACATAGAAGGTACCTTCCACTTGAATCAGATGCAACCCCATGAGCATGCTGACTAGTCATATGTATCTATATATAAGAATGACCCCAGAATACTGATATATGAATAAACCAGTACAATGACGCCTGCCCCCAAAACTCTACAAACCACAGCGACTGATGAGTTACAGTTTTAGATATATGAACACAGATCAGCATCTGTTTATCTTATTTCTCTTTTGTGAATAAATACGTGTTATGATAAAAATGGGTGCCATGTTTTTCTGTCGTCTAATACATAAAATACATGCACACTAGAGGTGCAACCCAGCCGGGTTGGGTTGGGTTGGGTGTTCACCTGAACTCAAGAGGACCCAACCTGCCCAAATTCAAGGTGCCTAACCGGAACCCAACCAGGACTCCTCTATAATGACCAGACCCAAACCCGGCCTGACCCAAATACCTATGATTATTCCCAACCGACCTAACTTGACCCAAATCTGCTCAACCGAACCTGAACCCAACCCAACCTGATTTCCAATCTGGTTGGCGTTTTCCAACTTGAACCCTGCTGTGGACGTTGACAACCCGATCCAGCCCACCCTGACTCGGGTTTGATCAATCATTCTGGACCCGTGTTGCTGCCCTAGCATACACTATTGTAGATTTACCCATTTGTGGCGCACGTTCCAAGGGAACTGACACAGTGGAGTTATTTGATATTCTGGCAGTGTTATGGCTGATATGCAGGTACTAGGAAATTGTATACGTGGCATAAATGAATTAAAGTATAAAATTCATGAGATCACTTGAAAATCAGATGGATCGAGCAAAATCGTGAACTGAGTAAATTATGTTTTCGTGTTGAATTCCGATGGGTGGCCCACCAATGGACCCATGAGAGGTTTTAATATCCATTTAGGTCCCATGATTTGAACGGTTTGAGAGCTCGTCTAACACGGTATCATTTCTAGGCATGAAACATCATCAGCACTCCGCCAGTGTTTTTCTCATTGAAATACAAGTGATATGTGATCAGATACTGTGTTTTTAGGCCTGTTAGGATTCATGAAAAATAAAATAAATCAAGATGGAAGAGGACGGATCCAGGATAAAGCTCAATATACAAATCAACATGTGGGGGCCTACCGTCATGTTTTAATGATGTCCGAACTGTCCATCATGTGTGCTCCCTAAGGTCCTCGGGAAAACCCAATAAACTGGCTGATCCAAAGCTCGGGGGGGCCACACCCCAGGGAACAGTTAGGATGGGGAAGCCCACCATTAAAAATTTTCCAGAAGGTATGTGGTGTCCACCGTGTCTTGCATATGCCATTTAATCCATGCGGAAGATGCATCTGACCAGGATCGATCGACAGCAAAAAGAAAAGAAAAGAATATATATATATATATATATATATATATATATATATATATATATATATATTAAAAAAACCATTCCAAAATTGGGTCTGCCACAAGATGTGATTTTTAAAGGTTTTAGGCATGATTTTATATGTTGTGGTCCTCCTGAGTTTTGGGATCCAACGAGGATAGGAAGGGGTGCACATGATGGACGGATCAAATGTCATTAAATATAACTGTGGGCCACATGTTTATTTGTACATTAAGCTAATAGTAGAAACGTTTGAAAAGCTGTTTTTCCCTGTTTGTTTATTCAGCATCATTTTCCTGGAGAAATGGATTTCGTTTCCAATCCTCAAGTTTGGCAAAGTTTATTTCACCTTGAGATAATACGTGGGTTTTGCCTGATAAAATGTTTAAGATGAGTTTTGAGTCCAATGGTTCAGATTATTGAGTGATGGGTCCCATGTGGGATTATGAGCCCAATGGGTGAGTCCAAAAAAGTGATGGGGCCCTACTTGAGTTCTTTTCAGGACTCTTTTGCCACACGCACCTTCCCTTGGTAATGGCAGACATCAATGATGCCTGTTATGATGAATAGCGATGGAAAAGAACGAATAAAGAAAAGGGGCACCATCGATTTCGATGGCCAGTCATGACTATCGAGCCTGCTGCCTTAGTTGGCCATGATGAATGGGTTAATGTGTGCTGTTGTTGATCACGCAGAAATTGCTTGTGGTCTACAAATAATCTGAGTTAAAAACTGTTCAACCCCAATTTAGATGGAAGCATGTTGTGTCCTGCCCCTGCCTGGACGGGATCTGTGGGCCCACCATGACGTATGGGTTTTATTCATGCTGTCCATCTATTTTGTCGTATCATTTTCCGATATGAGCCCAAAAATGAGGCAAATCCAAGGCTTAAATAGACCCCACATCCACCATTGAAACTATCCAAGGATTTAGTGTGATATTTATTTGCCATCAACTTGTTCAAAAGGTCCTATGGACCTGAATGAAGGGAAAAATACAAATATCAGCTTGGTTTAAAACTTCTAAGGCTCCTAAGAAGTTTTTAACGGTGGGAATTCAAACCCCACTGTGTGATCCACTTAAGCCCTGGATACGCTGGATCATCTGTATCGTAGGCAGAGTTGCTTTTCATTGGTCACGTCATTTTCGATTACTCTCCAGCTAACAGGAGACGCCAGATTTCTCTCCTAAATCGATTGCTTACTACACATACAACTTTTAACTTATGGAACTTTGCTGGGTCCATCATGATTTTTGTGCTAGATCAACATCATCTATCAATTTTTCCAACTAATTCTAGAGCTTGAGCCAAAAAATGAGGTACATCTTATGCTCAGGTGAGATCACACCATAGGAAGCAATGATGATTGTACAAGCTAAACTATCGTTGAAACTTTCCTAAGCCAACCATAAGGCTTATTTTCCATTTGACCTCTTCATAAGATTACACATACTTGATGAAGTTAAAATACAATTATCAGCTTGAGCAACGGTAGCATTAATTCCTAATATTTTTAGTGGTGTGGTCCACTTTAACTTTTGATCTACATTAGTTTTGGGTTTTATCTTAAAATGATCTGGAAAAAAATGGATGGACGGTATGGATCAAGAAATACATCATCATGGAACCCACATTAAGAACAAATTATCAGGCATTCCATACTACAGGTAACAGTGGTGACTGAACACCCTACTGTTGAAAACTTCTTAATTGTTTTTGGTTTCCCATCCAATCTGTTGAGAAAAACGGGAGGGACGAGGCGGATACAGACTACACGCGCAAAGCAGGCGCCACGGTAAGGGCCGCACCGTCTGGGGTGAGTCCGGGGTCTCACTTAATCGACTCCCGTGGTGCAGCACATTCCAGGTCGTGAGAGGAAAACGGAAAAGTATTGAGATATAAAACTTGGTGGCCCATCATAACATATGTATCAGAACCACCCCGTTCATCAAAAAATTTTCGTACCATTGTATGGAATAAGACCAAAAAAGGAGGCAGATCCAAGGCTCAAGTGGGACACACTATAGAAACAGTAGTAATTGGACGCCTATTGTGGAAAACATCTTGGGGCCACAAAAGGCTCTGATCAGGATGAAATTTATGTTTTCCCTTCATCCATATCTGTGTGACCTCATGAAAAGGTTATATGGGAAATTAACCTCACAGCGGACCCTAGGAAGGTTCCAACTGTAGTCGTTCAATCCCGCTTTATGTGGTATGTGAGATTTGGATATGCCTCATTTTTGGGCGATCAGTAAAAATTGATGGACATTGTTGATATAAAACATAAATAATTGTGGTGCCTAGAGTGATGACGTGGATCAATGGAAAGCAACTGCACTGAATTTTTCTGTGCCTTCCACACAGACATCCGCACTCAAAATGGATGGACGGTGTGGATAAAATCCATACATAATGGTGAGCCCCACGGAGCTCTACTGGACGGATCAGGGGCAGGACACAATCCCCTTCCAATTTAGATGCAATATGAAAGACGAATGATGCTTATTGGATGGACTGTCCGGCATTTATTGGACGGTTAAAAGTGAATACAAAAAGATGGTCATATTTCATCGAACAGGCGTTCCTGGATCAGAGTTAGAGTAGTTTAACCAATGTGGTTTTGAGACTTAGCCATGGTGGGTTCCACAATTTAGCCATTTTAGTTCAAGCTAATGTGTTATATATTATGTTGATGCAATTTCTCAGTGAACCCTCCTTGAACCTTTCGACACCGGTACACAAGAGACAAAAGAAGAAAGGAAGACCTTGGCTAACGCAGGGGACCCTCCGATGCCAAAGTCAAGGATCTGGGTCTTTGTGGAAAATGGTCTAAGAGAAAAGAGTCACCAGTTTTTTTGAGTTTATGAGTTGCGTACCTTTCACTGTCTAGGGCCTACTCCGTTTATATAAGAGGGAAGATCACACGGTCAGAAGATATTCTCTATTAGAAAAAAGATCACATCGTTGGAGTTTTTTTCCGTTAAAGACTCCTGATATGCCGTAGATACTCCTTAAATCATGAATGTTCGAGATCTTTAGGATCCTGACCTTATCTCCCGAGATCTTTGGGAGAGATATTCGGGCCATTCATTTTGGATAAGACCAGATGTTAGTTGGGAACCGATGGACCCATCCGACTCTTAGGCAAGACCGAATAGTAGATAAGCTTCAGAGACGGGAGATATTATTGAACTATTAGTAGGTCGGTATTATCTCCATGTTGAGTAGCCCTTAGCTTCCTTTGTCGAGCTTATCAACTCTTACTAAACCGTTGATTCGGAAAGTTCATCGAGGGTCATGTCAACTTATGGATATGCCGACCTACGGCCAAGCCGACCTATCTTATGGTCGTACCGACCTATGATGATGTCGACTTATCTTATGGTCGGCCCTTCCCTGCCAATAGTTCTCTTTCGGGTAGTATAGTCCATTGGTTCATGTTGGTTATTGGTTCGACTTTTTTTCGTGGACCATCCTATTTTTCCCATAATATATACCATTCTTAGGGCACGTTTGAATACCACTAAATAAGTTACTTTTTCTACTTATTTGAGGTCTTGATATCCATTCCCAAGTAGGGTGTGGCTAAAAATGGATGTATATTTCGTGGACCATCCTATTTTTCCCATAATATATACCATTGGAACATTTGAATACCACCAAATAAGTTACTTTATCCATTCCCAAGTAGGGTGTGGCTAAAAATGGATGTATACTAACAAAGCTATCCACCTCCCCCCGCCCCCCCAAAAAAAAAAAAAAAAAAAAAAAAAAAAAAAAAAAACCTTATTTGAAATAAGTAAGTTTGGTTTAAGATCAATTACAAGTATTTTTTTTTAAACTTAAAATTAATTACTTTAGTTTAGCAAGTAAAAATCAAAATAAACTACTTAAAACATAAGTAGCTTTATCTTTAGTAACTTACTAATATCCAAATGCCCCCTTAAGAGACTACGCCTCAAGAGCCATCGTCTTACGAAATGCGAATGTTATTTTTGGCACTTTGCTGAATGGTGTTTGAGGCAAGTGTATTGCTGTCTTGTTCTATACAATGCATGTAATGTACGAAAAATAGCAGGCCACTTGGCTCGGTGGAATGGTCGCGGGCTTCCCCTTTGGTCAACTTGGTGTGGTCCTACCAACCGTACTTGGTTATCCCCAGTCGTTCCGGAGTCATGTCGCATGGCTAGCTGGTCGAGAGTGCTGATTGCATGAAGCAAGCGAACATAAATTTGGTGCGTGCGATATGTGTGAGTGCTTGTCGCATGTTTATTTGGGCTTTGGTTGAGTCGCGTCGGAGTTGAAGACTTATATCCGACTTGACTCAGTTGACTAAACTTGACAGTTAACATCTATAAATTAAAGTACAAAATATTTAGGGGGCATTTGGATGGTAAGTTTAGATAACGATATGTATGTCACACCTAATTTATTTTGATTTCTACTTATTCTGCAGATTAATATATTTGATAAGCAATATATTTATTAGCCAAAAAGTAGAAAATCATGTTTAGCTTTTAATATCATGAATATTTATTCCTAGAGTCCATTTGGTCCCCTTCACATCCATCGTCCATCATGTAGGGCCAACCTTTGGTGTGAACTGTTCATTGTGTAGACCCCACATTTGATTGGGCCATACATCATGTGAGGCCCACCTTGGATGTGGGCCATTCATCATTAGGGGCAGACCTTTAATGTGCATTATCCTTTACATAGGGCCCATGTTTGATGTTGGTCATCCATCATGTGGGGCCCACCATCAATGTTATTGTTCATTATGTGGGGTTCACTTTCAATATCCACAGCCCATCACATGGAGCCCGCGTTTGATGTGGACCGTCTATCATGTGGGCCCCACCTCTGATGTGGTTCGTCCATCATATGGGGCCTGCCTTGGATATGGGCCACTCATCATTAAGGCTGACCTTTGATGTGGATAGCCCATCATATGGGGCCCACCTTGATGTATATTATCCATCATGTGGAGTCCACCATTATTAATCGCCTGTCATGTGGAGCCCACCTTTGATGTGGACTGTCCATTATGTGGACCCCACCTTCAATGTGGGTTGCCCATCATGCAAGGCTGGCATTAGATATGGGCCATTCATCATTAGGGGTGGACCTTTGATGTGGACTGTCCATCATGTGGGGCCCAGCTTCAATGTCCATTGGCCATCATCTGGACCTCACCTTTGATGTGGACAATCCTTTATGTGGGCCCCACCTTCGATGTGGACAGTCCACATGGGGCTCTATTGTTGACAAGTGGAGAGAGAGAGAGAGAGAGAGAGAGAGAGAGAGAGAGAGAGGTACGTTTAAGTAGCTGTAAACACATAAGTTGTAAGTTCAAAAGTAACTTATTCAGTGCTATCCAAAAGGGCCCTTGGAGGCAAAGCACAAGTTACGGTGCTCCTAGTCGCATCGGTGTACTTGAAAGAAATTTGCGATTTTTAAAAAACCTCAAGTTGGGCCCAACTACAAGAATAGGCCTTGGTACCTAAATTAGGCAACTTTATCTAAATATGGCTTACTAAACGGCTAAGGTAAATTGGTGGTCTGGTGGCCACTATCATGTATTTCTAGAAATCCCCTTTATCCTAGTCATATTAAAAGTAAGGCAAAAAAATTCAGCCCAATCCATGATTCAAGCTGGCCACACATTCGCTCACCCTCCAAGCTATTTTTCTTGGTGTGGCCCATTTGAATCACCGATTGGGCTGAATTTTTAGGCCTCATGCCTAATTAATTTTAGTGTGGCATATACTCATTTTCAGTGGATTTCACATAATCATCATGGTGGGCTTTGTTAAAAATCAACCACGCATGCTTGTGTCCCCATGCCTTTCTTCAGTAGTGCCCACCTGAATCACGGTCAACTATTTGCTCCTAGGCCTAACATGGGATTTGGTCCATGAGCTATGTAGAGCTCAAAACTCAACCCTATCCGTGTTTCAGGTAGACCACATGATTGAAAACGGTATAGAGGTGACACCCACCCTTGAAACTATCTCTCCTGGTGTCGCCAACTTAAATCACAGATGGGCCTGAATTTTTAGCGTCAGTCCTAAATATTTTTGTGTCATCTAATAGTTCACTTGGGTTTAACACAATGATCATGGTGGGCCCTATAAAAAATCAACGGTGCACGTCTCTCCCAGCTATTTTCTCTACTGTGGCCCATCTCAATCACGAGTTAACCTGATTTTTGAGCAAGCTAACAGTGGATAAATCAATTGTTGGTCAGAGTGATTGTTTATGCATATCACGGTAGGACCCACCCAAATCAAGATCAATTAAAACCTCTTTTTATTGTATTTTCGAAGACAGTGGCAACTGGCAAGGAGTAAGCCTTTAGTGGGTGAAGGAACTTGGAGTTGGGATCGCAGGCTCGCCCCGAAACTTCTGAACATGCAAAAAGGAGCAGGTGTGTTTTTGTGTAAACATAGATGGGTGGTGTAGATTTAAGAGCACACGTTGTTCCTCTACACTACGGTTCACAAAAACCGGGTTCAAGTCCTTCCATTTCACTGATCATTGACTGAAATTGAGTTTTTCACCGAAGTAGAGAGTGACATCTTCCCAAGATCTTCTTACGAGTTCATGCACTTCTATTCAATTGGAGCAAGTTACCGTGAGTCTTTTGTTCATCAATCCTTATCTCCTTCATTTAATCTTTTATTTATCTACGCAGTTTGTGTCATTTTTTATTACAAAAACATCTAATAAGAAGTCTGCCAATTTTTGCACACACACACACACATTAGTCTGCATACATTTTCATAGAGTCACCAAAAAATCACAAAAAATTAAGAGTTTTTTTTTTTGGGTTAGCTTGTTAGTACACACCCATGTCAGTACACAAAAAAAAATTAAGAATTTGTTTCATTATGTGTTTTCTATTTCTTAGAGATAAAAATAAAAATTTATTTGCTTGTCTTTTGTGTTAGTTCTTGAATTAAGTTCCTAAGTTTCATTTACAGTCTTTTGATAATTAAAAAATATTTATGAAAAGTATACCTTAAACATTAAGCACCTCGAACATCAAAGTTTCATGGTGAGGGTGTGACATCGTGTCCATGTTATACACGAACAATGGATACGATTATCCATTTGGATATCTGGAACTTGGAGTTACAGGTAATATTCTAATTATGGAATTAAAGAACCGTGAAGTGCATCGGAGATGAGGATCGATAAATCCAAATAAAATTCGTACCTGGTTGTGATGTCATCTCTAGAATTTTGTTGTTGGGATGTTTCACACCTTACACCCTTCAAAGAAGCACTGGGATGGGAAATTTGCTCCAAATGTGTGTAGGCTTGGAATCCAGCCATGCTTATATAGTTTAGAGGGTTGAGAAGTTTGAAACTCATCGAAACTCCTCTCCCTTAGGCTCCACATGAATTTGACAATCCTAATCCAACTAAAACACTGTGCGTATGATACAATTGTAGCGTACCACCCTTTGCACGATTTTAGATGAATCACAACTAGAGTGGAGTCCACTAATATGCTTGATCACATTATCCAACCCTTAAGGAAATTTAGACCATTGATCAGTTAGGCCCACCTTACAGAAATTGTAACATTAAATTGACTGAAATCTTTATTTCTAGAGTTCCATTATTGAAAAAAGGAGACGCACCTCATAATAAGTTCTTTCAAGTTGAATATCATTATGAAACACATGTTCCAATTGCTGTAGTACGGAATTTTACTATGATGTTGTTGATAAAAGCAATGCTATTATGAAAAAAAAAAAAGAATAGTTCTTGCAAACAGATTACATTAATCTTGTTCGATTTTTAAGAGATGCTTTAGTTTTCTCTTTGGGAGGAATATGAGTTGTGGGCAGCAGATCCATTCTCAATCAAAGAGATTGTCCAGTGGCATTGCTTCTTCGTGAACAAAGGAGTCGAAATCTTTTGTCTCTCTCATATTGAGCCCTCTGAAAACATAGCTGAAATTCATTCATTCCGGTATTCAAATTAACAATAGAAATTGGGAGCCTTGGCCCTAGTAAAGAAAATAATTATCTCCAAGCTATTCCACTAGAATCATTAACATAATTGGAGACGATTTCTGAGACTTAATAAAGGAACCGACATCAATGCAATCCACTTAAATTATGAGATCAAGATTAAGTCATTGAAGAAAGATGATATTATGAAAAAACTTGGCATCTATCATTAGTAAATTGGTTGTTGCCCCAAAAATTTAATGAAGAGCCAACCATAATTGATGGAGACTGGTATGCTCATAACTGCTAGTCTTACTCTAAGATCCTTGGCCATCACCTTTAGACTTTAACAATGAGGTAATTTCGAAAGAAAATACATTAAAAGAATTTCAGCAGAATTGTTAAATACAAATGATAGATGCTAATCTTACCAAACATTCTTTCGCTTCGGAATCATCTTCTAGTTCAGTATCATTTATTCACTAGCCCATATTAGAAAAAGAGCCAGCATAAACAATGAATGTAATATTTCTTTTCCAACGGTAGAAAAGGAACAAATTTATCAAATTTCATCTCCAATACAAGATAGATTAATGAAATCCATAAAACAGATCGAAGTAAATATATATGTTAAGAGGAAGAGAATAAGGCCAATATTTTTATCTTATTTTACAAATCATGATAAAGAGGTATGGAAAAAGCAGGGATACCAATATGTCCATATCAAACAAATTGATATACACTCTCATCCTTATTTCGATTATGAATTAAATGCAAAACATCTAGTATCGTTATTTGATAAGAAAAAGAATTTATCTATCAATTTAGGAGTAGTTTAGATAAGGATGGTTTGTGTTGTGCACAATCTAACATCTATTTGCCAATACGAGATAGTTTTCTTACCAAAGCTTTTATTATTTGCATAGAAACTAAAGACATAAACATGCTACCAAGAGCTATCTATGCTTCTGTTAATATCTTGATGTGTCTTTAATTTAACTCATAGTGTGTTAACTAATTCTAGATTAGTTTATGGTGTGCATTTTTCTAGAAATAACTTGCATTTTTTGTGAAATAGGACCTATTATAAATACTAAAGATTTTATTATCGATTTTCTAGCTATAATAGAATTTCTAGAATAAAAAAGATTATTAGAAAAAAAACTAGAGGAAAGAATTTTAAAGTTGCTTGAAGTAAAAGAAATTAGTTCTGAATTGTTGAATTATCGGAATGTTGTTAATAGATGTCTTAAATCTGAAAAGTTCTGGAAAAGTTCGACTAGTCGAAGAGAATTCGGCTCAAAGTCCAGCGACAATGTATTGGAATTTTCGTGATCCTCGACCAGTATAAGGTTACGCAGACAGCACATGGACTGTGTAAATTTGAGGCGATTTCCGAACTATTCCAAGTCGGTGTATAAGTAGGGTTTCTTAATCTATAAATAAGAGTTCTTAGGGCTTTGCTAAACGATCCTAAGGCTTTCTAAAGTATTCCAAAGGGTTTCTAGAATGGGTTCTAGTGTTCCAAAGGGTGTAGCAAGGGTGAGATTCGATGTTGTTTGAATCGGCCCAATCCCCAACAAGTGGTATCAAAGTAATCGTTGGGGGCACAAATCTGAATCTGCAGGATTAACATCAATGGGAAACGTTAAGTTTGATATTGAGAAGTATTCGGGCAAAAAATAACTTTGAGTTATGGAAGATTAAGATTATTAGTCTATTAACAAAGCAAGGCGAAGCTAAGACTCTTGAAGAACGGAAATCAACTATGAAGGATAAAGAATGGGAGACTCTTGATAGTAATGCTTTAGCCTCCATCCATTTGTGTCTCACGGATGAGGTTCTCTACAATGTTATGAGGGAAAAAACTACAACTAAGTTATGGGCGATGTTAGATGATATCTATGCGAAAAAATCTTCTGAAAATCGCCTACACTTAAAGCTACAATGGTGTAACTTCAGGATGACAAAAGGTGGAGATCTGGATGTTCACATTAGTAACTTTAATAAATTAGTTTGCAAATTGCTAGATATTGAGAAATGATCAAAGATGAGGAACAAGCATATATGTTGTTGAATTCTCTTCTAGCATCGTATGTGTAACGCCCTGAAAATCGGGGTTCGAGCAGGAGCCCAACTCCCGAGTTCCAATGCATCACTTATGAAACATGGAAAGTGATGATTTAATGTTATCCATATTAGTACATTAGACATGAGTGGGATTATACAAAAATAGCATATCATACTCTAAAGGCATTTAAATAATGCAAGCGGAAGACTATGATATGTATATAGATCGTATAAGTGAGTGTAAGTCTCCAGAGTATGAACGTCACTAAGTTAAGTAATTACAAGTGTATTTTCAAAATAAATAAAATAATGAAGTGTTGTGTCATCTATCCAAGCCCCTGTAGCCCCGTCTACGCAAATCCAGGCCTACATAAACCCGCCTGCCAGCTGCATATAGGAGAACGCCTCCTCATCATCCGTGAAGTTTGGCTCTACCTCGTAAGTTGAGTTATCCTCTGAAACTACAACAGAGTCTGATGGGTGTTTAAAACACCGTCCCCGAACGTGGGAGTGAGTGATCAACTTAGTGGAGCTATAAGGCAAAGGTTAACATGCTATCAATTCAATCAAGCAGTAATGATAAAACAGTACAACATTCAAGTCCTAAATACTCTTGTTAATACAAGAATGGTATGCGATAATGATGCATGCCCTCGCCTACACTCCCTCAACGTCTTCATCTCACGGCGCGCATGGCAACCTCCCGAAAGTGCTCTTCCTCGCCAAAGCACATACAGTGCGATGCATGCTCATGTTAGCCAATACTTATTTAGATTTATTCATACAGCAATGTTGGGAAGCCAAGGTACCTCCCTTGTATCATTTGCCCAAACAATGATCCATTTTAGGGTCGTCAGTCTTAGTTAGTCTCATATGATATTACGGTTCCAGGCCGCTACAAAGGGCTCGTCACCTTGATGCAGGCCTAGCTTATACTCTAGTTACTACGGAAAGACTCATCACCTCAACACAGGCTCAAAGTATGCTTGAGGTCACTACGAGTGGCTCGTCACCTAGTCGTAGGCCGACAACTCGAATACAGTGTCCCATACCACCGTATTCTGCTCACGAGCTTTGGTTGCTCACTGGTCACTACGGCTGGGCTCGTCACCCCGGCGTAGGCCGACAGCTCGACCACGGTGTCCCATACCACCATGTCCGGCTCATGAGTCTTAGCGGATCGAGGTACCAGGGTTAACGGGGCTTCTTACTGGTAAGCTTGGTACCTTAGATTCAAGCAGTAGCGTCCATACATGGTGAACATACATTGGGTCAATCGGGTTACTTGACGAGCTCGACTGGTACGAGCGCACATCGAGTTAATCGACATGAAGTGCGTAAGCACTCCATGTGGCCTAACCACTGCCGACAACCAAAGTACGGCTCGAATTCATCGGCCAGGTCTTGTGTGGCGAAGCAACCTCAGCCACCAAAACAGGACCGGTTACTGATTGCCTGGACTATATCATAGTCCCAACTACGCTCAATTCCAACAAGTAATCATATGAGATAGTTAAGGCATTAATGATCAAGTAATTCAAATCCTACACCCATTTGGACATTTTATGAAATACAACATAAACATAAATTTACACATATGCATTCCATAAGTAAAACAGACAATATAATATAAATTGCATGGAGGGAATCATACACGTAGTTGAGGTAGTTGAGGATCTTATCTCAACACCCCTGCAAAATACAATTTACCAACTACTTGCTCGTTCGGACATTTGTACAAACACTTAGGCTACATATTCCAACATACATGACGTATGTTGATTTCAACATACAATAGGGCAAATCCTTTCACCGAGGAGTTGTCTAATACACATCAATCATGTTCTTACATTCAATACACATGGTAGGCACAAGTCATAAATCTATATTCTATACGCATGCAATCATTTCAACTAACACATGGGATACACTATATTCAACATAGTTCATATATATCTGTAAAGCGAAGGATACATCGCATTTAGCATGTGAAATGGCACCCAAATCAGTTATAAATCATTAACCAATATTGAAAGCCTTGAAAACCATAACCTAAACGTTTATAGTCTGCACCTTTCGCTGGTAAACAAGTATCGAACTCAGTTTGTATACCGAGTCTTTGTCTATGGCACAACGGCAACCTACAGTATGAAATAGGTTAGCTATTTCATCACTTACACTATTTGAAACCCTAAAACAGATTACGGTTAGGCTTTTCTTACCTAAGAACGGCGTCGAAATCGCTGGAATAGCGATATAGAAGTGGCAGTTAGGTACGTGGAGCGGTGGGATTGTATTCCAAGAACGATCTCCCACTTTCTCTCTCACTTTCTCTCTCTTTCCTTCTCTTTTTCTCTCTCTCCTCTTCCTAGGGTTTAGAAATTCGTATGGGAGAGAGAGAGGTGGGTTTAAGACCCTTATATAAGCTCAAAAGTGATGGGAATGGCCCCAGGGCTAAGGTATACTTAGGTTACAGCCAAATAGTGTCTATTCCGATCCAACGGAGCACTTCTGGAGGCCCCTTTGCTGAACGCGGTCGGACTTAAGCTCCCTAACCATGGATCTAGGTCAGGTAAAGTTTTCGGTCCGATCAGATTTGTAGATCGACCATGGCGAACTAGTTTCAATTCAACGGTCACCGGTGCTCGATCAGGGTCACAAGCACACTGACCTGTGTTGGAAATTTTTCCTGATCCAATGGTGTAATTGGGTCAGAATCCTTAGATTTGGCCTGCAAGAAAACTGACTCAATTCACTTAAGTTTCAGTTTATTTCCTAAAAATATTCGCGTTTCTCACACCCTTCGCTCCGGGCTCAAGTTGTGCGTTTCGGGGTACTATTAGGACTTGATTTTCGAGATGGTTGTCAAGTCCAACAAGGCGGTCATTACCGTATAAGTTCGGGGTAATCAGACTTTTGACGTGCGGTCCAGGTTCGATATGGAGTTTCGTGAGAGCAACTCGGTTTAGAGATTGATCCTAGATTTCAGGGTAATGTAGCGTTAATGATTCTATAAGTTTTGGATCTTGCAGATCATATTTAAAGTCATTAGTGCTAATTTCACAGCTAATCTAGTTTAGCACTTAGTTAACTTTATCTAATTTCTAAAGGATTCAGTCCTAAGTGATTTCTATCTGAGGTGGTACTCGAGTCTTTGTATGGATTTTTTCAAGACGTTAAAGTATGAGTCATTCAATGACACGATGTGCACCGCAAATAAAACCCTGATTGTCAATGTCGTTATCTCAACTCTCCAAGAGAAGGCCATAAGAAAGCTTAACGGCAACATGGGGATATCTTCCAATGCACTGATTATAAAGGGTAGGAATTCTGAGCAAGATACAAGATCTTCGAGCTCTAGATCCAAATCCAAGGGCAAGGGTAAAGGTAAGTTAAAGAGCTGGAACTATGGGATGGAAGGACACATGAAGAAGGATTGTGCAAATCCAAAATCTAAGAGAGAAGAATCTGAGACTTCGTACAGGGAAGCGAACGCTACCACGTCAGATGAATCGAGTAAATGTGATAGTGATGTCTTATCTATGTCTACGATCAGATGCCCATACGATGATCGTAAGGGCAAGTGGATTCTAGACATAGGGTGTCTTTTCACATGACTCCTCATCGGAGTTGGTTAACCAGCTAAGGGGAGTGCGATGGTGGACATGTGTTTATGGGAAATGACATTGCTTATAAAGTTGTGACTGTTAGTACGGTGCGCATCAAGATGTTTGATGGGACAGAGCGTACCCTGATTGAGGTGAGGCACATTCTCGACATGAAGAGTCTAATTTCTCTTAGTGCACTCGAGGCTATAGGGTGCAAGTTCACGGGTATTAATGATGCCCTTAGAGTATCTAAGGGGGCATGTGTAATCATGAAAGCGCAAAGGCACCGAAACCTTTACAAAGTTGATAAGGAGCACTTCAATAAGTGGAGCCATAGTGACCGTAGCAGATTCCACCTCTACACATGTGTGGCATGTTGGGCATGGCCACATGAGCGAGAAGGGTAGGTTAAGACGCAGGAACAGAGATACGAAGTAGGTGGAGCAGCCACCTGTGAGAAGAATCACACCACATAATCCCAGGTAACCGGCGAGGTACATGGTCGACTCCAATATCGCATATGCTCTCATTACAGACGAGGGGGATCCGTCTACTATTCAGATGGCTTTAGTTGAGCTTGGTGCTGAAAAGTAGATGGTGACTATGGACGATGTAATGGATTCATTGTACCAGATCGACACATGGGAGTTAATGGAGCTTCCAGTGGGTCAGAAAGTGATTGGATGCAAGTGGATCTTTAAAAGGATACAACATAGATACAGAGCGATGCAGATAACGAAAGGTCATGCTCAGAGAGAATGGATCAACTTCTCAGAGATATTCGCCCCGGCGGTGTAACAGGTGTCTACTAGATTTGTATTGGCACCGGTTACCCAATGCAATCTCGATCTGGAACAGATGAATGTAGAGACTGCACTTTTGCACGAGAAATTGGAAGTGTTGTTCTTCATGAAGCAACCAAAGCGGTTCGAAGTTTAAAGGGGCAAAGAAAAAAGTTTGGAGAAGGTCGTTGCACGACCTGTCGCCTAGGCAGTGGTATAAAAGTTGATTCCTTCATGGTGAGTCAAAAATTTTCTAGGAGTGAATACGATCACTGTGTCTATTGCAAGACACTTAGTGATGACACGTTCATCATCCTGGAATTATATGTTTATGACTAATAAATCGTCAATCAAGACATGTCTGAAATCAATGTACTGAAGACTCGGTTAAGTGGGACATTCGAGACGAAGGATCTGGGGGCTGTAAAAAAAGGGTTCTCGACATTGATATTCATAGAGACTAGAAAGCTTTGGTTATCTTAGGAAAAATACCTTGAGTAGGTATTGATCAAGTATACGATGGACCAGGCAAAGCCGATGAGCGTTTCCTACGTGGCTCACTTCAAGTTTTCCTCAGGACATGTCCCAAAAAAGATGAGGAAAAGCAGGATATGTCTCATAAGCCTTATTCGAATGTAGTTGGTAGTGCATGCCATGGTCTGTATTAGACCGGTTATTTTACAGGCAATCGGTATTGTGAGAAAATACCCCGACAATCAACATTGGATGGCAGTGAGATGGTTACTTCGATACATTCTAGGTACAAAAGACTATGTCATATCTTTTGAGAAGATAGGGACGAAGTTGGTAGGCTATGTGGATTTAGATTACGCAGGCAGTGTGGATTCCAGAAAGTCGACTTCATGTTACTCATTTGTACTAGCGGGTAGAGCAATTAGTTAGATGTCGAAGCTTCGGTCTATGGTGGCTCTTTCCATGACCGAAGCAGAATATATGGTAGTGACGGAAGTGCTTGAAGAAGGAGTCATAACTTTGGAGAAGATTCACACCATTGTGAATCCAGCAAACATGCTCACCAAGGTCGTTCCTAAGGAGAAGTTCAAGTTCTGTGCAACTTCTCTGGGCTGGCGATGGCATAAAATAAGGACAGAGTGTGCACGAGAAGCATTAATTAAAGCTATAATGCGATGCAGAGATAAGAAAAGAGTGCAAAAAGCTACACGTTTAAAGATTGAAGACATGGTGGAGATTGTTGTTAACAGATGTCTTAAATCTGAAAATTTCTGGAAAAGTTCGACTGGTCGAAGAAATTTCTACTCGAAGTCCAGCGAAAATGTATTGAAATTTTCGTGATCCTCGACTCATTAAAGCTCTGCCTCGACCAGTCTAAGGTTACGCAGACAACACACAGACTGAGTAAATTTGAGGCGGTTTCTGGACAATTCCAAGTCGGTGAGTAAGTAGGGTTTCCTAATCTATAAATAGGAGTTTCTAGGGCCTTTCTAAACGATCCTAAGGCTTTCTAAAGTATTCCAAAGGATTTCTAGAAGGGGTTCTAGGGCTACAAAGGGTGTAGCAAGGGTGAGATTCGAGGTTGTTTGAATCGGCCCAATCCACAACACGAAATTCCTCCAATCCACCCTCTTTTGCAAATCAATCCTCCTCTATCGTAAATTTCTAATTCACTTAAAGGGATTTTACTTAAATTTGTATGATACATACTTCTCATGAAAAAACTTATTAATGGAGATTCACCTATCAATGGAAGGGCATCATGATGGTCTTCAATAGAGAGCTAATGTGAACTAGTTATTAGTCCATATACTAAATCTCAATACTAGCATAAAGATCAAATAAGATAATTGAACTATCTTATTCACTTGACTACTTTAGCAAAGAAGCATGGGGTTGATCAAGTGGGGACCTCTTCGAATTCTCATAGAAGAGAAGTATTTTGGCCTGTAGCTAGTCCTATAAGAAGACGAATTGATTAATCTAACTCACTAATAACTGAAGTAGGCAATAACTTTAGTATCCTATCTTGTCTATATGGTAACACTTGTTAGGATTGTTAGGCAATCCAAGACCACCAAGTAAACACAAGAGAACACAAAGATTTAACGTGGAAAACCCTTTCGAGAAAAAAACACGGCACAAAGTGATAGAATTCCACTATGAAAGAAGAGATTACAAAGATAGAGAACTTACCCAACTTGAGCAATCCTCAAACCTTACCTTTCTCACTCCTTGAAACCCTAAAGCCCCATTTTAGAAACCCTAAAACCTTTTAAAAACTTTAAAATGCCTTAGAATCCCCTTGGAATACCTTTCAATCCTGTTTACACCCATATATATAGTTTTAGAAAGAATCCTAAACAAAATCGAAAATAATCATAAACAAAATCGGAAATAAATCACGTACTTTCGCAGTTGCGTGAAAAATCTGCTCAGAATCTGATTAGATTTAAGACATCAAATACAATAATCTCCACCACATCTTCAATCTTTAAACGTGTAGCTTTGTCCTCTTCTCTTATCTCTGCCTCGTTTAATAACTTCATCAATGCTTCTCGTGCACACTCTATCTTTTTTTTACGCCACCGCCAACCCTAGAGAAGTTGCACAAAACTTGAACTTCTCTATAGGAACAACCTTGGTGAGCATGTCTGTTAGATTCATGCTAATGTGAATCTTCTCCAGTGTTACGCATCCTTCCTCAAGTACCTGTTAGATAAAATGGTGACAAACATCAATGTGTTTAGTACGTGAGTGATAAATAAAATTTTTAGCCAAATTGATAGCGCTTTCGCTATCACAGTTAACTAGTATGGCCTCCTACTGAAGTCACCATATCTCTGAGTCAAACATCTTCTTTAAACACTTCCGTCACTACCATATGTTCTGCTTTGGTAGTAGAAAGAGCTACCACGGACTGAAGCTTTGACATCCAACTGATTGCTCCACCCGTTAGTACAAATAAGTAACCTGAAGTTGACTTTCTGGAATCCACACTGCCTGTGTAGTTTGAATCCATATACCATACCAACTTTGCCCATGTCTTCTCAAAAGTTAAGACGTAGTCTTTCGTAGCTTGAATGTATCGAAGTAGCCATTTCACTGCTTCCCAATGTGGCTTGCCGAGGTTTGACATGTGTCTGCTCACAATACCAACTGCCTGTGAAATATCTAGTCTTATACAGACATGACATACATTAAACTATCAACTGCATTCGAATAAGGCACATGAGACATAACATACTTTTTCTCATTTGATTTAGGACACTATTCTGAGGAAAGCATGAAGTGAGCCACGTGGGGAATGCTCACTGGCTTTGCCTGGTCCATCCCGTACTCGAGCAGTACATTTTCAAGGTATTCTTTCTGTGATAATCAAAGCTTGCTCATCTTTCTATCTCTATGAATATCTATGCCGAGAACACTCTTTGCAGCCCCCAGATCTTTCATCTTGAATGTCCCTGATAACTAAGTCTTTAGTACGTTGATTTCGGACATATAATAATTGACGATCAACATATCATCAACATACAATACTAGGATGATAAATCTATCATCACTCAGTGTCTTGTAATAGACATAGTGATCATATTCACTCCAAGTAAATTTCTGACTTAACATGAAAGAATTAAATTTTTTATACCACTGCTTAGGAGACTGTTTCAGGTCGTACAACGACCTCATTAACCTGTAAACCTTTTTCTCTGCCCCTTTAATTTCATAGACCTATGGTTGCTTCATGAAGATCTGTTCTTCCAATGCCTTGTACAGGAATGCAATCTTGACATCCATCTGTTTCAGCTCAAAATCGTATTTGGCAACCAATACTAAAACGAATCGGATAGACACTTGCTTAACCACCATCGTAAATATCTCTGTGAAGTTGATTCCTTCTCTCTGAGTATACCCCTTCGCTACCAGTCTAGCTTTGTATCTATCCTATTTTCTTTTAAATAACCATTTGCATCCGATCACTTTTCGACCCACTAGAAGCTCCACCAACTCCCGTGTGTAATTTTTGTATAACAAGTCCATCACATCATCCATAGCTGCCTTAAACTTTTCTATATCAGGCTCATTAAGGGCCTCCTGAATAGTAGACAGGTCTCCCTCATCTGTAATGAGGGCATATCCAATATTAGAGTCGTCCCTGTATCTTGCCGGTATCTTGCGATCATGCAGTGGGTTTCTTCTCACAGGTTGCTGCTCCACTTGATCCTGTAGCTCTGTTTACGTATCTGTCTCTGCCTGAGTATCATATATGTCAATCTAGATGTCTACAATCAACCTTTCTGGCTCCTCTTGCTCCTCTTGATCATTCTTGTGGAATAGGGAGCTTTCATCGAATCTGACATCTCTACTAGTGATAACCTTGCGTATGACCTTGTCGAATAACCTGTAACCTTTCACACCAATACCATAGCCAACAAAAATATACTTTTTAGCTCTATGGTCTAGCTTATCTCTCTTAACTAACGGTATATGAGAGTAAGCCTCACAACCAAATATGCGCAAATCTAAGTAGTCCAGCTTATGACTACTCCATACTTCCTTTGGGATTTTACATTCAATTGCCTTAGAAAAAGATCGGTTCACCAAATAACAAGCCGTGTTAACAGCCTCAGTCCATTAGTCCTTATCCAATGCGGCATTACTTAACATACATTAGGCCCTCTCCAAAAGAGTCTGATTCATCTACTTAGCCATGCCATTTTGTTTGGGCTTGTGGTGCACTGTGTTGTGCCTAATAATCTCTTCATCCTTGCAATATTCATTAAACTTAGTGGAAGTGAATTCTCCACCATTGTCAGTCCTTAAAACTTTTATTTTTTGCCCTGATTATTTTTTCACTATTACCTTTCATTGTTTGAATATGATGAAAACTTCGAATTTACATTTCATGAAGTAAACCCAAACCTTCCTGGAGTAGTCGTCAATGAATGAAACAAACCATGATGACCCTCCAATGGAAACCTCTGGCAATGGTCCCCATATGTCAGAGTGCGCATAATCAAGCACTCCCTTACATACACGTTTTCTAGTTTGAAAAGATAATCTAGATTGTTTACCATATATACAATGCTCACATATATCTAAAGTAGAATTTTTAAAAGTTGGAATCAAACAACGATCAGATAGTACTTTCATGCCCCGCTCGCTCATGTGTGGCCCAGACGAGCATGCCACATACGTAGAGATGTGAAATCTGTAATAGCCGTCGCCACTTCACCTGCTGAAGTGCTCCCGATCAACCTGTAAAGGTTTCCGTATCTTTACGCTCTCATAACCACGAGTGCCCCTTTTGAAACTTTAAGGACACCATCAATACCAATGAACTTGGACCCTATAACCTCGAGTGCACCGAGAAAAATCAGACTTTTTTTCATATCAGGAACATGCCTGACATCAGTCAAGGTACGTTCTATCCCATCAAACATCTTGATGCTCACAGTACCAATAGTCACAACATTACATGCATTGTCATTGCTCATAAAACATATCCACTATCGCATTCCTTGTAACTAACTAACCAACTCCGATGAGGAGTCATGTGATATGATGCTCCTGTGTCAAGGATCAATTCATCTTTATGATTGTCGTGCAAGTGACCAATCATGGACACAGACAGAACATCATCACCACTTGTCTATTTATCAGATGTGACAACATTGGCCTCCTTGGAAGAAGCTTTGATCTTTCTTTCTTCGCTTTAGGATTGGTACAATCCTTTTTCATGTGTCCAGTCATTCCACAGTTCCAGCACTTTAGTTTTCTTTTGCCCTTGCCCTTGGATTTGGATCTAGGTCTTAAGGATCCTGTACCTCGATCAATATTATTGCCCCTCGTAATCAGTGCATAAGAAGATGTCTTCATGCCGCCTTTTAGCTTTCTCATGACCTTCCCTTAAAGGGCTGAGATAACGGTGTCGACACTCGGGTTTTTATTTGTTGTGCACATTGTATCCTTGAATGACTCATATAATACCGGAAGAGAATTCAACAACATACAAGCTTGTTCCTCATCTTTGATCACTTTCTCTATATCCAACAGTTTGCAAACTAACTTGTTAAAGTTGTTAATGTGGGCCTCTAGATCTCCACCATTTGTCATCTTGAAGTTATACCACTGTAGCTTTAAGTGAAGGCAATTTTTAGAGGATTTTTTCGCATAGATATCCTCTAACTTCACCCATAACTTAGCCATCGTTTTCTCTCTTAAAACATTATAGAGAACCTCATCCATAAGACATAAACGGATGGAGGCTAATGCATTACTATCAAGAGTATCACGTTCTTTATCTTTCATAGTTGATTTCCACTCCTCAAGAGCCTTAGCTTCGTCTTGCTTGGTTAATAGACTAATCATCTTAATCTTCCATAACTCAAAATTATTTTTGCCTGAGTACTTCTCAATATCAAACTTTGTGTTTCCCATTGATGTTAATCCTGCATATCTAGATCTCTGCCCCAACGATTGCTCTGATACCACTTGTTAGGATTTGTGCTGCGGAATCACACAGAGATGGATCTAGGATAAGCAATCCAAGAGCACCAAGCAAACACAAGAGAACACAAAGATTTAACGTGGAAAATCCTTTCAGAAAAAAATCACGACACAAAGCGATAGAATTCCACTATGAAAGAAGAGATTACAAAGATAAAGAACTTACCTGGCTTGAGCAATCCTCAAACCTCACCTTTCTCACCCCATGAAACCCTAGAGCCTCCTTTTAGAAACCCTAAAACTCTTTTAGAAACTTTAAAATGCCTTAGAATCCCCTTGGAATACCTCACAATCCCATTTACACATATATATATAGTTTTTCCCAAACAAAATCAGAAAGAATCATAAATGAAATTGGAAACAAATCCCGCACTTTTGCAGTTGTGGGAAAAATCTACACAGAATCTGATTAGATTTAAGACATCAAATACAACAACACTAATGTTGATGACTTCTTGAAAGCCTAACTGATAATATTATCCTTGCTTCCTAAAGTGATCCTCCCATAGACCTCTTACTAATGAATGGTCCTCCGTGATGATTCTAACCTGAATGTGAGGAGTCTAAATAGGCCCTTTATGCAAAAAGATATTAGAGATTTTATCCTTACTCTTGATCTTTCCATTGTTTTTATTGTTCAAACCCATATTAAGAAATCTAATATTTATTATAACTTTTTTTCCCCTAAAAATAGGGATTATGATACAAATGTTGATTTTTCACCAATTGCTATACTTCAATTACTTGGAAATACTCCATGGGTCTCAGTGACTACCTCTCCTCTTTGGGTGTTGATGACCTTATTTTTTCCAGTAACATTTTCTTTTGGTCTAACTCTAGCCCAAATAACCAAATATTTAAATGTAGATTGGATAGGCTTATTGTTAACTCCATCTCCAATGACTCGTTTGCTCCAATAGCTACCTATTTTCACCTAGGTTTATTCGATCGTTCTTCTATGTTATTAGAATTAGATATTTCTTAGGATGACCAGGCAATTCCTTTTTGGTTTTTTGTACCTATTGGTACAAAATAGATCGTCTTCCCCCTGAGGAAGACGATGTTTGATCTCACGTCCTTCCCTGCGTCAGTTTAGTATCAGAGCGAGGTTTTCTTATCTGATCTATGGCTTCTAACGATGGGTCGGGCAACAATCCCATAGATGGTGCTTCATGAAATCATCTTTTAGTAGCTTTCGAAGCAGCACAGCGAGAGAATCAGTAAGTCATGCAAGGGATGTATGCTTCCACCAATCGCATGACGGAGACCCTAGGGCAGCTCTGTATTCATGGCAGTGATCCGCCCCCAGTAGATGTTGAAATTCATAATGGCACTGATCGTAGGGCGATGCCAGAGGTAAATCGCAGAATCGCACCCGAGAAGGTGGGATTCAACGGCGTGATTTCGCAATATCTTGGACGAGGCATTGATTAGATAGATCGAACGAGTCAAGAATTCAGGATAAAAGTCGATCTTCCTAGTTTCAACAACCAACTCCACTTCAAGGACTTCCTCGATTGGTTGCTTGAAGTCGAATGTTTTTTCGACTACATGGACATCGTGAAAGAGAAAAAACTTAAACTTGTGGCTTACAAGTTGAAGGGAGGAGCTTCAACTTGGTGAAAATAACTTCAACTCGAGGGCACGAGATAAATGAAAGCACCAATTTGCAAGTGGCCACAAATGAAGCAGTTATTGTGCATGCGATTCCTCCCTCAAGATTACAATAATGTATTATTCCAACAAAACCAAAATTCTTAGCAGGATAGATGATTTTAGAAATGAGATGTAGAGGATTTGAAACCATTGTTGCAGGAGTTCAAAGAGATTGTGCTCAATGAACTTCTTAAATTGACTCCCATATGAGATATACAAAACCATATTGATCTTGTCTTAGGGGCAAGTTTGCCTAATTGCCAACATTATTAAGAAGAATGTGAGATCTTGCAAGCATAAGTGAAGGAACTGATCCATAATGGTCAAGTCAAGGAGAGCATGAGTACATGTATTGTGTCAGCTTAAAAGCCTAATGCAAGGTACAAGGAAAAGGCTGATAAACATTGACATCATAAATTATTTGAGTACCATGAGCAAAGTCCCTTAAGTAACTCGAGGATGAGATTTTTTCAATTGAAGGGGTCTGATGTATGATGTGACACCGATACATTCCTAGCATGGTTGGACCAAAAGAAGGCGGACCGTAAATTGATCATCACTTTTGATCCGGGTATCGTTACGGGACGCGTAACCTATCAATCTTTACTAAAATGGGCCATCGAAGGTGAACTGACTCACAAAGTGGGTTGCGTCTGTCTATTTCTTCAGAAAACATATACTTTCAGCTCAAAAATGAAAATTTAAGGAAAAATTATTATTTTTAGTAATTCGAATTTATTTTTTTTAAAAAATATTTTATTAGTTTTAGAGTTTTACATTTTCTTCTTTTTTAGAAACAACTTGTAATCATTGTAGGACTCTTCTAGCAAAAGTTTATTTAGAATATTTATTTTTAGAAATTAGGTTTTAGAAGAGTTTTATTAGAATTACTATTTTTATTAAAGTTAGAATTTTGCTATTTTTGGTAATTATTTTTTTTCTATATTAATGGTGTAACAGGGACACATTAGACATCTATCAATCAATTTATTAAGAATTTTCTAGAATTATTCTATTTTCTTATTTTTCCTAGTGAATTCGAGGCATCTCTGTGAGGAGTCCGGAGAAGTTCCATGGATTCAGAATAATTATCCCCCTGAGGAAGATGGTGCTCGACCTCACGCCCTTCCCTACGTCAAATATTAATACTAAAAAGCTAACAAAAGCATATCTTGATCGCCTACAAAGTCTAGAAACATCCATGCTTAACCAAAAGGCAAAAGAAACTAAGCTAAACTGGGTGGGTGGGGTTTCTATAAACTCGAAATATTTCTATTCCTCAATCAAAGCTAAATAGAAAGCATCCAGAATCTGAGAAATTAAAAACAAGAATTGGATTATCTATACCAACCAAAATGAAATTCAATGTGCTTTAGTTAGCCATTTCAAGAGTATACTTAATTCCAGTGATGCTATAAACTCGAAATATTTCTATTCCTCAATCAAAGCTAAATAGGAAGCATCCAGAATCTAAGAAATTAAAAACAAGAATGGGATTATTTGTACCAACCAAAATGAAATCCAATGTGCTTTAGTTAGCTATTTCAAGAGTATACTTAATTCTAGTGATGAAAGTGGCCCTCAAATTGATTTGAGTTTGCTTGACAACCTTCAAAAGCTCTCTTGTGAGTAAAGTAAGGAGCTATATAAACCCCTTGCCATATCAGAAATTGAGAATGCTATCAAATGTGCTGATCTAAACAAAGCCTCAGGCCCCAACGATTTTAATGCTCATTTCTTTAATGTCTGTTGGCCAATTATTTACAAGGATGTCTATGGGGCAATCCTTAGTTTCATTTCACTCATGTAGGATTTTAAAGCAATTAAATAACACATTTATTGTTTTGGTTCCTAAATGTAAGGAAATCAAGACTCTTAACGATCTAAGACCAAATTCCCTCACTAATTAAATCTACTAGATAATCTCTCACATAATGGTCAACAGGATGAAGGACGTTATGTAAAAAATTATTAACCAAGTACAATATACTTTCATTCTTGGAAGAAACATCTTTGACAACATCCTATTTTGCCATGATCTTTGTGGAATCCATCTCGACTTTGGGTCAGTAAGGATGCGCATTAAAGTAAATCTAAAAAAAGCTTTTGATTCCTTGAGATGGGATTTCATCTTAACAGCCCTTCGCACCTTGAATTTTACTGGTAGATGGATCTCATGGATCTCTATTTGTATATCTTACCCCTACTTTTTCTATTATAGTCAATGGAAAAAACATATGCATTTTTTAAGAGTAATAGGGTAGGGGGCTTCGTCGAGGAGACCCTATTTTTCCTTTTCTTTTTATTATTGCTATGGAAATATTTTCTTCTTTGCTCTCCAAATGTTATGATAATGGGCTTATTTGTTCATCATTCTTAAAGGGTCCACTAACTATATATCATATCTTATTTGCGGATGACCTCGTGGTCTTTATTAATGCGAACCCATAATCTACTATGAACTTGAAATGCTTATTCTAAAATTTCACTAGTCACTTAGGGCTTGGGATTAATTATTAAAAGAGTGCAATTGTGTTTTTTGGATCTTTCCCAGTTAAGCCCATAATAAAATCCATTTTTGACATGGAATGAGATCTCCCCATCAGATTCTTAGTTCTTACCCTCTTTTCCTTAAGGCTTCGCATTAAGGATTGCCAGACCTTGATTGATAATCTCAATTGCAACCTTGGAGGGTGGAAAGCAAACCTTCTCTCCTTTGCCGGTAGACTTGAGTTAATTAAGTTAACCCTTTCAAATCTCCACATCTTCTAGTCACATGCTTTCCTACTTCCAACAGGCCTTATTGACTTACTGAAAAAGAGAAGTCATAATTTTCTTTTGGGGAACTCTAAAGTTTACTCAGTATATTGAGAGTAAATGTAAGTTAAAAGTGAGGGAGGTCTTGAAATCTTTCCCCTTGAAACTTTTGGGGGTAAAGCATGCCTTACCAAACAAATTTTTAAAATTTTAACAAAAGATGATAACCTTTGGGGGAATTGGGTCCAACTAAAATACTTGAGAAATGAATGTATTTGACATGTTTATTTCTCCTCTTATGTGTCATGGGCTTGGCGCAGTATCCTTAGAGTTCAGGACATAATTAAAAGGTATATCAAATTCTTAATTAGAACTGAAAATTCTACAACCTTCTAGTATGACCCTTGGCTTACTGATTGCAGCCTATTTGATCGCTATGGGGATAAAGTCATTTCAGATCTGGGTATGGATCCTGATAAAAAGTTATACACCTTTATTCAAAACTCTGAATGGCAAACTCCCTACCCATCCTTGCCTATCTTTATTGGAAATTGAGGTGAATTGCCCCTGTGCCGACTGGGGATGAGATTGTCTAGACCATTTTCCCCAAAAGCCAAATCTCTTTCAACTCTGTAATCCTTGTCTATCACCATTTGTATAACATTGTTGATTGGCAGACTGTTTGGTTCAAATTAAGCATTCTTAGACATTCTATCATTGCTTGGATGGTCTTCCTAGATATGCTTAAAACAAAAGATATGTTGATTATGCATAATATATTAATGAGGGTCATTACCTCTTTGGCCTTGTCCTTTGAAAACCGACTATTGACTACATATTTTTAAATTTCTCTTATGTTTGTCAGGTTTTGGAGAGAATTCTTAAAAAAAAAAAAAAAAATCTTCCCTATAATTGCTCTCCCTCTATCCATATTGCTATCAATAGCCTCATAGAGGCATTAACCTTCTTTCCATCTTACTAAGCAAGTTCTGTTTCCTAGCTCTCGTGCGACATATTTGGAGAGAGTGTAACAATCACTAATTTAATTCCACGTCCCTTTTAAAAGAATTTCTTTTTAGGTGTATTCTCGAGGAGGTGAGGTCTCGTACTATATTTGTATTAAGAGTTCTATTGTAATGATTTCTTCAATAAGCACCTCTATGGCTTGGAGCTTACCAACTATTATTCACCATCCCTACTTTTAGTGTTTCAATCCCCTCAGGCGACCCAGGCCTTTGTTAGTCCATTGCTTGTGTTGATATTAGTAACACTAAGATTAGGCTCCTTTGCTTCTCACCTATATCAAGAATCATCTAGGGAGCCATCTTTGAGTTTGATAGTCAAGAGCTTAGGGTAAGAGCCTTTTCATTTCTTTATATAGCCTTATTAGACTTCTCTTGAATTCTGAGTAAGAATTGTTATATTTTCATTTCACTTAACATGATATTTATACACAAGCCCAAGATCCATGTTTATATGGGATACTTAAAAGAAAATAAAGAATGGTTGATCTGTTAAATAAGAAATTTGAAAAAGAGAGAAAATTATGGTACGGTTACATCTTTAAAGGAGAGAAAATATGAAATGATTTTAAATTTGAATGGCTTACGACATTAGTTATGGTTTGTCGTAATCAAACGTTCTATCACCATTGCTATGATTTCAAGTATCCTTATTGAAGTTCACAATGAGGACCATTGCGCAACCATTCATGACCCTTTCGTTTTGTCTTGGAGTATAGGCTCTTTGCCTGTACCTTCATCATATGCTTCCCTTCGTTGGGAGAGTGATGAAGATTGTTAGCAGGCACAAAAGGTCTTTCTTATCTAGACTGTGGTTGCCCCACTAATAGCCTCCCTTGGATCATTGCCTCATCTAAGTTGGCCTCGGTAATTCCCTATTCTATGTATCCCCTAGCCCTTATTTATAGAGGATTAGCTTCTCTTGTCTTGCCCCGCTCCCCCTACCCAGAGTGTGAGTATTTTCTTTTTCTTTTTCTTTTTCTTCTTCCTTAGCCTGAGGTGTTGGTCCACTTATATTTTTTTTACGATGTGCCCTTTTAGAAGAAATAAGGGTATTTTCTTGCTTTCCATAAGAAAGAAAGCATATCCCATCCACTAAAAAGCAGCTAAGACAAATGTAACAAAGCTTTAACAAACTCATAAAGATACAAGAAGGCAAGAGGAAGAAGGCATCAAGATAAACTATAATGACTTTTGTACTATCTCCAGTAAAGAAGACAAATATTCTTAGATATTAAAAATAATAAAAAAAGCTCATCTTCACAAATCAGGATGACGAGATATATGATGAAAGCTAAGTCCATTAAAGGAGTAATGATCTCGATAGGATCAAATATTTTGATTATTAATCTTAATGATACTCCTCAAGATGTTGAATATGTCATCATTATTTGGGTAAAACGATTACGAATGTTGTATAAGAAATAAGAAAAGGCCAACAATGCATATTTCTTTAAACACATTTGCACCATGATGGTCGAAAAAGTTAAGTATTGGTGAATATACCTAACAAATGAACAAAGAATGGCTATAATAGAAGTCGAATTATATAAACTTGGTACAAAGCTTCTGCAAGAGTTTGCAGCATCAACAACACATCAACATCCAACTGATTTACTTCTTCTTTATAAAATAAGACTCATTAACTTGAATTCTTTTAAGAATATGCAAAAGAAGTAAATTATTTTGGGATGCATTGGATGCCAAAAATCAACATAATGTTTCTAGTATCACTACTGGAAGGCATCCGTAATTTAGTTAAAAGAAAAATGTTATCTTCAAAAAATATTTCAGTCAACATTCTTGCTTTTGTAGACATCATTAAATATGTTAGTCAAGAGCTCATAAAACTGTATTAAAATATAAGTACAAAGCAAGAGTTGCAGAAAATTAATAAAAAATCTATAATAATCTTCCTTAGATAGAAAGTTATCAAAATTTAAGAAAATTAGATTTCGAAAAACTCATCAAAGACATCAATTCCAGCCTTATAATTTTTTCTAAAGAAAAAAAGAATATGAAAGATTCCTAGAAAGAAGGATTGTGCTTCGCATGTAAAAAACAAGGACACTATGCTTGTTAATGTCCTTCCAAGGCTCCAAAAAAAATCAGAGACATGTTTCATGATCTGCATATCTTAAAGCAATATGGGCATCATATAAAGTTATTTATAAAGATCATTATATAACGTTGTTTGTCCTTATTTGTGTCTTTTTTTTAATGAGAGGCATCATAATTGTCAGATATCAAAGAAAAGTGTGATGTGTGAAAGTTTGTCATACTGCAAATTATTTAGAAACCAACCCATTGTATTATAAGTGGTTTCTAAATAGTGAATCTAGGTTTGGGTCATGTCAAGTCTTCTATCTCTTTTAAATCTTTTCTTATTTTCATGTCAGGTCTTGTATGTCCTTAGAGTCATTTTTCTTTCCATCAACTAGCCCATAGATTTGTAAGGTAGTTTTCAAATTTGTATAGGAAAATTTTGAGTAAAGTAGAGAAAGTAGAGAAATTTTTTTTAGAAAAAAAAAAAAAGAAGAAAAAGGTGTAATAACCCCCTTTAAGGAGTTAAAAATCTTTCTCCAAAGGACTTTTAATTTTTAATTTTTTTTTCCTTTATTGTATGTTATCTTGAGTGGATAGGCATCTTAGGGAAGTACATATCGATTTTAAGTCTAGTTCAATATAGCTGGTACGAGTGTGAAAGCTGTTAGATACGGGCTCTCCTTACATAGTAGTTAGGTTACCAGAGACAATGAAGCTCCCCAATAAGTCTGAAGTTTGGCATCGGTGTACAAGGAGTCTTTGAGTCTAGTTAAAACTAATGGTTGTCCCATGACCGTTGGTTTTGGCTAGACTCGGAGATTCCTCATACGGCGAGGACGATCTTCGAACTTATAGGAGAGCTTTGTTGTCTTTGTTAACCTGACTATTAGGCATTCATTTACTTAAGAAGAGCCCATATCTGATAGCCTTTACACTCATACCCGTTAGATTGAGCTATACACGTAAGGTTTCATGCCTACCCACTTATGGTAGCACGCAATGGAGGCAAAAATTAAAACATCCTTTAAAAGGGAGATTTCAAACTCCATGAAGGGGGTCATTATACCTTTCATTTTTCTCTTGAAATTTGTTCTTCGTCTTGCTCATTGCAAAATGGGCTATAAATAGCCAATATAAACTAAAAACCACCTTACAAATCCATGGGTTGGTTTCTGAAAAGCAAAAGAACTCTAAAGACATGTAAGATCTAACTAACAGTAAGAAAAGACTTAAAGATATATAGGACTCGACATGACTCAAATCCTGACCCACCATTTAGAAACCACTAATAATACAATGGGTTGGTTTCTAAAGAGTTTACAACATGATACACTGTAACACATCACATTCTCTTTGGCATCTTACAATTATGATGCCTCTCATAAAAAGACATAAGGACAAACTTTACGTGAGGATCTCTATAATGCTTCTTTTAGAGATTCTCTACTATGCTGCAATTATTCTCTTATATTCTTCCTGGTAAAGCCCACAAAATCCTTTTATTATTTTCTTGCATTTTTTTTTTTCATTTTTAGATTCTTTAGGTTAGATCTTCCATCTTCTAGAGGCTTGTTGAGCATCCATCGTTGCTGCTTTCTTTGACCAGTTTTCATCTTTGTAGTGTTTGATGGCATTGCCATCTGTGAAATCTATCCTTTGAAAATATTTACATAAATCTTGTTCTCAAGAACCTTATAGAATGATGTTATAAGAATATTCCCTGGATATAGTGTTCGCATAGAGTTGCCTTCTTATTTAGAGAATGTCATTAAATATCTATTTTTGTTATTAACCAGTCAATTATTTCTCCTTCAAGTCTAGACCATTTAACATTGTTCACCAGACAACTAATTATTCATGATGATGTTAGGAAAAAAACAAGTGCTTGGATATTCTCCTTGGATTGAGCTTAAACTAGGGAACGAAGTTTTAACTTTTTGATAAAACCTAACTCTTGGGGAGTTTTTAATTGCAATGATTTTCAATAAAAAATTCCTTTCATTAAAACCAGATTGTGACTTCATCATTTTCATCTCTTGAGTTAGCGCATCTAGAAGATGATCTTTTCTCGGTATTAAAACTCGGAATAGTGAAGGAATATTATGACAATAGAAATTGCCACCATACAAACCTCTATAGTTTTAGACTGCTAATCAATTTTTTCATCATGAGGTTTGTTAGAATTAGTTCAAAGGATAAACTTTTCATTTATTAAGTATGTGTGAAACTTTTGAACTCCATTAACAACCATTAATTTTTTTTCAATAGGCTAGTAATCGAGCTCAAAATCTTTGAATTGTCCTTTGCATAGGCATAATTTTTTTCTCTTTCTTCTTTTTTTGGCGATATTGCCGCTCATGTTTCTGAGGAGGCATTTGTGGCTAAGACAAATGGACCTTGATATACCAGTTGTAGTGATGATAGCTCTATTATTAGTTATTTGAGTTCAATGATTTCCTTGGTTGCTTCTGGAGTCCACCTGTACCTTTATGATTCAATTGATTTTCATAGCCATTTTTCCTTTTTTATTAGGGATGAAGTCCCTCCTATAGTTAACGCATTGAAAGTCTTCTGACATTGTGATTTGTTAGTGAACTTATTGGAAACGTTTCTCCTAGAGCACATGAGGCTGCATTTGGATTTGGACCTTCGATGGTCTTATTTCAAGGAAATCAACTTCTTCAATAATAATTTTGAATTCTTCTTTTGATGTGGATAGACCAATTCCATGTTCTTGGACGAGTTGCACGAATTCTTATAAATGCTTGAGATAATCCTGTATGTTGTTAGAAAACACAACAAAATCATCTGTATAGTTAGCAATAAATTTTGAGCAAGAAAAAAAAAATGGTATCCATCATCCTTTGAAATTGTTGGTAGTGGCATATCCAATGTTTGATCACATGAACACCAATTTGGCAGAAGCGAACTCAAACCGAGCGACGTATCATATTACTTTTGCATTGATAACTTGAACAAACTCCAAACTTGTGCATTATACTAGAGAACGATGAAGTAATCCACACCTCTAACAATTCTGACCATGATGGAGGCCCACCCAATGATGAGCAAAGGTTGGATGACCCTCGTTTAATGGTGGTGCAAAGGTTGTCATACCCTATATAAGAGAAATAAAAAACCTCTAAGGAAATGTTTGTTTAACCAATTACCATGGTAATGGTAAGAAAATGTGCAATGATTAGAAACTACTTATCTTCTGACAATAACTGCATTTGACCACCAGTTCCATTATTTAGTTTATCAACAATAAAATCGTAACAATGATATTTTTACATTACTTTAATGTCAAATCATTAAAAATCCATTGATATCATAATTTGAATTCAAGAGTTTTTACGATAATTACATTAAAAGGAGTAATGATTATAAATTACTTGTCTCCAAAATACATCTACATTTGACTGACCATTTTTATATTTGATTTGGTAGTGGTAAGATTGTACTAATGACACAATTCTTTTGCATTACCAAAGAAATGGGCAAAACAATCAAGCCCTAAGAGATATCATTTTTTAAAACGTGTATTGCAATACTTGGCATCTTATTCTAAATATAGTAATGAGATCGTCATGTAATCTTTACATGAAATCTTGTCCAATATTAACGCAAGAATCTTATGTTAACTAGTCTTTTAGGTGTCAAATTTGGAGCCCAAAATATGCAAGCTAATTTTGGACTCAATCAAAACGTATAAGCTAATTTTATACTTGCTACGCATGTGAGCACTCCAGTGGGTTCCACCACATGGGGTCCACAACCAATATAAATTATGTTGGAGTATTCTTTAATCCAAATAGCATAACTAGTCATTTGAACAGTTCATCCAGCATTAAAAATATTGTTTTGTAGATATTATCTTCTTTAATTCTTATTTGGTGATGGCCTGACCTGTAGTCAAATATTCAGAACACTTTCCTTACTACTACCCACTTTATTAATTATTCTTTGTTTGATAATATCTACTTGATATCCAGTGTGCCATTATTTAGAAGGATATAATTGATTACTATTGGCACTTCTCATTTTTTCTACTTTCTATCATTGCGAATAAAAAAAGTGACACATAAATAATTAAATTGGGATGGTCTAATTAATATTTTTTTAGTAGCTCTTAAATTTATTCGTGGATTCACGGATTTCTTTTTCATTTTATTTGTTGTGTTTAATGACCTTTCTTTGGACATGAATATTGTGTAATGTTAGGACATAAGCTTTTGTGAAGTCAACATCCAATTTTTCTAGTGGATGTTCCATACAATATCTTTCCAGTAACTTAGTTTGGCCGAGAAAAAATATGATGATAGGTAGTTTCATGAATTGACATTAGATACTTAACTAACTCCTCTCTCTCTCTCTCTCTCTCTCTCTCTCTCTCTCTTTGTAACTTCAGCTATAGTCATATGATTGTTGTTATGAACGAATCCCTGATTTGATTTTTTTTGCCTTCATTTTGAAGATTGGTGGGATTCTTCGAAGAACTTTGTTTGTACAATCAATATATAACAACACCATATCTTTCGTGATCATCCATGGCCCAAGTCTATTTGAGTGTGATAATGATAACACAAGGAATTCTAGAGATTTCGAAGAATTCTCCCTTGAGTTTTCTGTATATAATTATAGCCTCAATGGGGCTTTTATAATGATACAAACTATTTATAGAAAAGAATCATTAATAACAAAATATATATACATGGTAGGACATGATTTGCTATCACCACCCGCGCACCCCCCCCCCCCCCCCCCCCAAACAGATGTGAAGGATCAACAAACAATAGTTTGTGAACTAATAAAGAGTGTCGGGTGACTGTCATAGTCTTAGTGAGAATATTTACAATCTGATCCTGAGACGCTACGTGTGGAAGTGAAATAATCCCAGACTGAATTTTTTTTCTTGAATGAAGTAATAATTAAACTCAATGTGTTTTGTCCGTTAATGAAAAACGGGATTAGAAGCAATTTGGATAGTACTTGTATTGTCCACATGGAGTAGAGTTAGTGTAGTAACCTAAATATTAAAATCAGAAAGAAGGCCTTATAACCAGACGACCTGACTTAGACAAGAAGGACATATCTTGATACTCAGCTTTTGTGCTATACTTGGATACCATGAGTTGATTCTTACATTTCCAAAAGATAATAGAAGTGCCTAGAAACATAAATACCTAGTGGTTGATCTTCGTGTATTAGCAAAACCAGCCCAATTAGCGTTTGCATACACAACTAGTCAAAGGGATGATGTTGATGAGAAAAATAAGGATTGATCGATGGTGCCTCTTAAGTAGCGGATGATCCTCAAGACAACAGTAATATGTAAGCTACAAGATTCGGCAAAGAAGTGACTAACCACTTGAACAATATAGGTGATGTTAGGTCTGGTCATCATTAGGTAAACGAGACTGACAACAAGATGACGAAAGAGAGTCAGGTGCTCCAACAAATCACTATCTTGTTTACCATATTGGACATTTAACTGCATCGGAGTTTCGACTGTCCTTTAATCCAAAAACTATGCTATATTGATGAGATCCTGAGTTTTTTTTTTTTTTTTTTAACAAGGATAATAAGGTTTGTACAAGAAACTTTCAATCCAAGGAAGTAGGTGAGCGGCCTCAGATCCTTCATGTGAAATGATGACTAAAGAATCTCCTAGAGCTCGGTGATTCTGGTTGTATCATTCCTTATCAAGAGCAAATTATCAACATAAACCAATAGAACCACAATAACATGAGAAGAATGTCGTGTGAATAAAGATAGATTGTGACCACTTTGGATAAAGCTTACTCCAATCACCACTTCATGGAATCATTGAAACCAAGCTTGAGGGGCTTGCTTTAACCCATATAATTCTTTCTAAAGTCGGCATAGAAAATCCTTTTTATTGTTGTTGGAAGCATGAGGTTGAGCCATGTACACAGTTTCTTGTAATTGACCGTGAAGGAAAGCATTTTTTATATCTATTTGTTGAATATGCCAACTACAAGTAGCAGCAACCGCAATAAAAGTTCTGACAGTCTTCATTTTGGCTAAAAGGGTGAAGGTATCCTCATACTCAATGTCATACTCTTGTTTATATCCTTGGACCACGAGATGAGCCTTGTATCTTTCAAGAGAGCCATCTGATTTGAGCTTTATGGAGTACACTCATTTACTACCAATCACTGGTTAGGTAAGTGGACATGGAATGCAATCTCATGTATGATCAGTGTTCAAAATTTCGATATCGCGTTATGTATTGTACCCTTGGGATACAGATACGTATCGGTTATGCATGGGATATATCAGATGTATCACACAATATACCATTATTGTTTGAAACATGAGGAAAAATAAGGAAATTGGTCGAATCTTTCAATGAAACTTCAATGATTGTTAAAAAAGACATCAATACACACTTATAAATCAAAACATTATAAAAAAACAAGTGCACATAATAGGTTTTCTTTGTATGGGATACTAATCTATGCACTGTCCAACTGAATTGATGCAAGTATATTAAAAGTCTATTAATATAATTTATAAATGTAAAAAGACATGTCAAAACACAAGCAATACATTCAAAAGCAAAAGAAGAATCACTAAATCTGGTTACAAACATGTTTGATTTTATGTTTAGACACAAATATTACAACCGATTTGCAAGAAATTAAAATTTATTTTTTTTCGCAATTCAACTCGTAATATACTAGCAATTTTGAGGAATATTTTTTTTCCAATTACTTAATCATAACCGATCATTAAGTGGGTCATTTAAATCATTTAAACCAAGATCTAAGACAATACGTTCGTTGGATCACCAATCCAAACTATGAATCATTAATCCGAATTATCTAAATTGAATAGTAACTAATTGATTTTCAAATCTACTGTTAAAATTATCATTTGACTGATGTATCATCAAGATCTTGAGAATTGCTCATTTGACCACTTGATGTTTCCATAGACTACAGTTTAATATGTTTTTTGACACAATATTAACAATGTCATACAAAAATCTTAACTTGAATAAGGAGAAAATTTTGATATTTAAGGCCAAGAATTCTTAGACTGTCAATTTTAGTATGTTTTGTAGACCTTAGCAAAGTATACTAACTTCTTATTTCATGACTCTAGTATTCCTTCAAGACCATAATTTTAAATTATTTTAACATATGTAAAATCATAAAAATTATCCACATAACCATAGTTTGAGCATGGCTCGTAGTATTATACACTTATTTTGTTTACCTTGAAATTATTTTTCTCATGATCTTTATAATAAAAACTTCATTTTGATATAATGATTAGATATAGAAACTTTTAGTATGGCCCATACGATCGTGGCATGTACACACTCAATTAATACACCCTACTTCACATGAACGCATATGTATAATAATTGGTAAACCGCCACCTCTACAAACACTTGTGATTTCCTCACAATTAACTATGGTCAATTTGATCAAGAAATCATTTTTACAAGAGGACATAAGGTATAAACAATCTAATCATATGCTTAGATCAAGGAGATTGTACTTATGGGATCCACATCTCCATGACATATATGCACATACTATTTGTACCCTCATCCACCCTAAAACATCTCCTCGTTACTTCACACCATTAAGATGAGAGTTACATGTGCTTACTATTTGTTTATCATGTGTTTACCATGTATGTGTATTAATGCAAAAGGGCTTTGGCTCCTCTATATAAAGCATGTCAAACCACTCATCATAAACACTCATACTTTAAATAGAGAAAGAGAGAGGGAGGGAGAGAGAGAGAGAGAGAGAGAGAAGAAAAGAGAAGTTCTCTGAGGTTACATTCTGATCCAAATCATTTATTAAGAGTGCTCTAATATTATATCTCTTAGATGTTTTAGATTAAATTCAAGTGAACCGCACAGATTGTAAAATAGAGATGAACCATGGGCTAACCATGAGGTCAGCATGCGTGGTACCCCACATGTTGCCTCACGTGAGCAAATGCAAGGGCCCCATGTGTGAACATAATGAATGGTAAGGGTGAGCTCCACCTTTCTATAAGATTTTGTACATGTGAATTTTTTTCATCTAGATTTGAATTTTTATTTATTTTTATGATTTTTGAAAATATAAATGAATTAGTTGGTTGTAGGATCTCATCATTAGAATTATGGTGGGCCAAAATAAAAGAAAATTGACATCTCTCTAAAGGGACCCTGCCGTAAGATGATGATGATTAGTAATAAACCTATGTAACTAAGCTTAGCTATAAAGTGTAATTTTAGAATATTGTTGTGATGTAAAACCTTTACCTTAAGATGTGGAGGTGGGCCCCGCCCCCACATATATTAAATTGCATTCCATAGATGGCCCCCACCACAAACCTTGATATATAGGGTGAATCATTTTATGGTAACTTTTTATATACTACTTAGTTAATCATGATAAGATCATAGATTGATCGTGTGTTAGGCCACATATGTTAAGAATGCCTAGGAAATGAACCCCACCACACTATCATGGCTGATTGATCTCAACTTTGATATTTGAATAGTTGGTTAGGTTGTTTAAAATAGCTAGATATGTGTTTTGACCCCCAGACCATGATCTTTGGTGGGCCCCAAATATTAATAGCATCTAAAAGTGGGCCCCACCACAAGATCATGTCTATCAAATTAAATCGTTTATGTTTCTCATATTTTGTATTATGTTATAATCCTGTAAGTGGTAAATCCATCACAAGCACTTAGTACGAAGGTGGGCCCCACATAAAAGTAACCATACCTTTAAAGATCTTATTCATTGAGTGTAAATATGGATTGAAGATCTTATAAATCTATATCCGGACTGTTGAAATTAGAGAAAATATAATAATAATGATCTGGACCGTTAAATCAACGATTAGGTCCAATCCAACAGTTGATTAAAGGTCTAATAAACTAATTAAGAGATTAGATTTAAAAAAATTAAAAAATCTACTTAATCTAATGTTAGATCAGATCATCTGATCAAAGATTAATCAGGACCATTGACTAAAATCATGGAAAGTAAGGAAATAAATGGTCTAATCAAATGGATCTTAACATCTAATTGTCTTTAAGGTAGATCTTGATCCTAAGTTAAACTTAATAAAAATTAATACCTTTGATCTATGGTTAGCAACATGGTAAATTGACTATTTACGACTCAGATCTAAGAAATTATAGAATTAATTGGCTAATTTAGTGGACTAATGTACCAATCTTAGAATTTAACTCAATTTTGCAAGTATTATAAGAAAATGGACACTAAATAGAGACGAAATTAACTTGATGCTTATATTCTGGATATGGTTAAGAAAAAAAGAAACTTTCTATGAATCGTAGACCCGAGTGTAGTCATTAGATCCATGAGGAAATGATCAAAAGGTCAAAATTATTTAATAAGGATTGGACGTTATAGGTAAGTAGTTACTATTACAGATGAATTTTCTCGCATGCATTGCATAACATTACATGCTTACTTTTGCTTAACTTTTATAATATATTAATATTTGTTTAAGTATGCAACGGCCTTTTATTTGATGTGTCATTCTGAAAATACCAGATAATTCGGGGATCGAGTTAGCCCTTAAACTCTCAGGCAGAGTTCCCGATGGAACCCGAGTTGGTACCAATAGGGCATCCTCCTTGGACTACGTTTGAGGTTGGGGAAGGAGTTTGATCATCTCTAGAATGGGCCATCATTTCCAGACTATATAGTTACACACGGTATGTGAGATACCTTAAGCCAATGTTTGCGTAGGATGTGAGTAAACTCCTACATGTGTTGGGCTTGTATGGATCTTGGTCGGATGGGTGTTGGCAGGCTAGACGTTGTGCGCAACTATGACCCTGGTTGTTCACTAAAAAAAACTGTTTATGTGTTAATGTGGCATACTAAGATTCATGTATATGCACTTGTATTATGCATATGTTGTGAATCATGCGTACAACTACTTGTTAGGCTTTGATTGGAAAACCATACAAGACAATGAAATGAACTAGAGTCTCCGCGTGTTGAGTGATGACTTTGAGAGGCGTGATCTTGGAGATTTGTTATACAATTTTTTTAAAAAAATCATTTTATATTTATTACTTTAAATAATGATGTACGAACTTGGGTTGAATATCAACCAGTAAATAATTGATACTCTTTATTGTATCTATGATGATTAATTAAGTTCACTATTTGTGATGATTATTATGGTTATGTGTATAATATTACCCCCTTTCTATCGAGTCACACCTTCGACTCAGCGACTGAGTCAAGCGAACTCGAGTTTCTAGAGCTGGGGTGTGACACGGCCCATCTCCTCCAAATCTTGAAATCAAAGCTTAAACATTTTTTTTAAAAAAAAAAATCATAGATTTGCAACAATTTAACACTTATTTAACATAATTTATAGAAAAAAATAGAAAAAAAAATGCTCACTGAATCGAACATGTGGGATATACCCACTACTTGTGTTTTTCGTATCTCACAGGTGAGATACAAGATATATCTTGGGATAAATCGGCCGATATCGTTGATACTTAAAACATTGTGTATGATTATCCACTAAGACCTATAACTCTTATGCCATTATGTCCCTCCAACATTGTTGTGTAGAAGCCTGAGAATATGAGGTAGGTACGGAAACATAGAGCATATAAGTCGATTTGAAGGATGTAATGGATTAGTAGAACGACGTACCTCAAGAATAGTAGGATCGATTGTAGGTGGAGCAACAAGAGGGGGATGAAGAGAGGGAAGTGTTTCTCTCTCTCTCGACATGGAAAAACCTGCAAAGGAGCTGGAAGTGCATGTGAAGTAGAGGGTATATATGGAACCCAAGTGAGGCCTATAAAATTAGCCAAGGTATTACTCAGAGTAGGTGAGAGTAGAGCATGAAATAGAACATGTTCTAAGAAGACGACGTTTCTTGAAATACAAATGTGACATGTATTAGAAGTATAGCAATGATATCCTTTTTAAGTGTCTCCAAAACCAAGACACATGCATCGAACAAAATTTGGAGATATCTTATGTTCTTTATGTGTAAAAAGATAAATATAATAAACATATCCAAAAAATTTAAATAATAAGTAAGGAGAAAAAGAACCAAAGAGAACAAAGTAAGGACTAGTGTTGTTAAGAATTTTTGTTGGCATATGGTTTATGAGATAGACAGAATGTAACATTGCCTCTGCCTAAAAGGAATGTGGAAAAAAGGTGACAACCATTAAAATGTTGGCTATTTTGACAATATAACGATATTTCCATTCAGCGACATCATTTTGCTGATGAGTATCTAAAAAAGTCTTCTGATAAATTACCCCATGTTTCCATAAATACGGTTCAAATTGTAAAGAGACATATTCACCGCCAGAATCTTATTGAAGAATCTTAATCTTTTTTCTCAAATTGTGTGGCCACTATAATATAGAATTGTTGAAAAATATTAAAAACTTGTAACTTGTAGTGCATGAAATATATCCAAGTATATTTGGTGAGATCATATATAAATATCACATAATACCGCATGCCAGACATGAATAAAATAGGGGATAGTCGTATATTATCTCAAAAGATGCAGTAGAATGAGAATTATTCAAAGAAAAAGGCAAAGATTTACTTTTATATAAACAGCATGAAGAGTGTGATGGATCAAGAGAAGATTTATTTACATTCAATTTGGTTATAATACTAGAAGAAAACATGTGAGATAATCTATCAAAGGATGGATGACCAATGCGATAATGCCAAAGTTTTCACACTTTATTTGCAAGCATAATATCAGCCAAAGAAGAGAGAGAGAGAGAGAGAGAGAGAGAGAGAGAGAGAGAGAGAGAGAGAGAAACTAGTAACCGGGATAACGGAGGAATGTCCAACAAGAAGAGCCACCCTTTCCTCCTACGCCTTATAATTACTTTCCCTATTACCAGATCATGCATGAAACAACCATCAAGAAAAATAAAATCACTAGGCATTAATTCTGAACTAATTGGCCCACAGAGATAAAATTAGCGGACAATTTTGGTACATGAAAAACATCAAACAAGGTAAATGTATGATGCTGAAAAGGGGAGAAACATAGTGACCCAATTGATGAAATAGGTAAACGAGATCCATCTATAGTGGATATGACTTGGGTACGTATGGCTTGACATTGTAGAGATAAGAGGCAATACATGTCATATGGTTGGATGCATTAGAATCAAAATACAAAGGAGACTGAAGGGATGTACCTGACAAACCAACAATAGACAAGGCATGGACGATCTCCTGAACCATCTCTAGAGTAAGAGTTCACCGGCAAGAGGGGCTTAAGACGAATCAGTAATCGTAGGCATATAAGTTTTTCCTCTTGGATGGGGGTCGTGGACGGATCTACAAACGTGGGTTTGACAGAACAGGGGTGTCAAATAGGGTTAGTGTTTGATGGGAATAGGGTCCAGGTTGACGGAGAAGAGGGTTTCTACCCGAATTAGGGTGTTGATGGTTTAGGTAGGGTTTTGTGCTGAAATAGTATTTTCTCGGGATGGAGTGACGAGGGTCTAGCTGGAGATGGGTGCTAGAAATGGGGTGCATTGATTGGGGATGAGATGATGGAAAGCAGCGATGGAGACCGCAAAGTTGAAGGTTCGTTGGAACGCAGGAACTAGATTGATCGCTTTGATGTCATTATAACATAGGGAATTCTAGAGATTTTGGAAAATTCTCCATTGAATTTTCTATATTGTTATAGCCTAAATTGAGTTTTATAATGACATACAAACTATATATAAAAAAGAATCATTAATGACAAAATCTATATACATGATAGGAGATAATTTACTATCTGATGATGCTAGACTCGCGCCGCAGCCATTATCATTAAAGGCCTATTTGATTTTTTAAAGCAAGTGTAAATACCCTGTAAATGAGTAATTATTACCCTTTCACCCATTTGAAAATCCATTGGAAATTCTATCTTGGAACCGATTTACAATGTGTAGTTTAAATTTCTAGACCCACTGTGATTTATATTATATATCCGTTCCGTCCATTCATTTTACCACGATGTTTTGAGGCATGAGCAAAAAAAGGAAAGGCAAATCCAACATTCAAGTGGCCCACACCAAAGTAAACAGTGGCCTCAAGAAGTTTTTAACAGTGAGTGTTCAATTCCCTTTTTTCGATGGTGTGGTCCATTTGAACTTTGAATCTACCTCATTTTTTGACTCATGCCTTAAATTTAGTTGGCATAAAGGATGGACGGTGTGAATAATTCACATATATCACAATGGGCCCCACATAATTTGTCAGCAACCTCCATTTTAGTGTTGAAAAAAGGAGTCAAGTCAACCCTCAGAACGATGAGCTAATTACTCCAGGGAGTAATTATTATATATTTGCACTGCATTTACCGTTACTTTGGAAAATCAAACATGAAGCAATTACTTTTGTCTTTTAAGTGGATTGGAATATTCAACGGATAAAAGCATAGGTGCCCCCTTTTTTTTTTTTCATGGCCTCTGCTATATTTCCTCCTTGAAATAAAGCCAATTATTCCACTCTTTTTTCTTTCTTTTTTTTCAAAAAGTAATATTGGCTCCGTATTAAGAAACAAATCATTTTTCTCCACTTTGTACTTTCATCTGTAGCTAATTTTGCAGGAACAAGAATATTGTTGTGGGTGTTTACCATTTTCTTGACTTGATGTACGTGTGTTGGCAAGAGATTATGGACTTGGGGTGTTACAAACATATTTTTGAAATCTATTTTTGATCTCCTTCAAAACTCTGCATTATTTTTTGCAAAAAAAAAAAAAAAAACTTCTTCATTGAAAAGGATTTCTTCTTCTTCTCTTGGTGCTTTTGAGGATTTTGATGTCGTTTCTGATGTTTGTCTTTCATATATTTTGAATGGACAATCGTCAGTGGGACGAGTTAGACTGTTCGATCTGTATTTCTTCATCATTGGTAGAGCGTGCCTGCATCATCTTCAACGTCATCCAAGGATTTTATGGGAAGCTTCCTGCTTCCATGATTTCTTCTGCTGCTACTTGGGATTCTTTTCTGGCTTCAGTGACAGTTGAAGAGTCTCCAATTCTGCAACAATCTTAGAAGAGTTTAACGGAAAAGAGTTGCTCGAAGAACTTTCTTCCTGTGGCGCTGGCTCACTTGTGTGTTATGAAGGATGCTTTCATGTTTTTGGGGAAGAAAGCCATCTTCTTCATCATCAAGTAAAAAATTCCCTCTTTTGATTTCTTTGCGAAGCTTGCAACAAGGCATTTGGACGTCCTTTTCTTCGACTCTTCGGAAGGCAGATTTAGCTTCTCCGTTTTCTCCTATCACGAGATGAAAGAGAGTATATATGCTTCCTCCATCAACACTAAACTCCCAATTTTGAGAAATATTTCATTGGAATTGAACTCTCTGCTTCCTTTTTCTCATATGATTTTCTTGGATTATAATATGGTGTAGGAGAAAAAAGCGGTCTGAACATATCATATTCATAGCTAGGTGTGATGAAATTTTGGTTAGCATTGTGAAAACTACGAAAATAGAGCTTCCGAGGGGAACTTGGAATTTATTTATTATTAATATTATTATTTTTAACTCTAGGAAATGGAAAACACGAAATGAAATATATTCTTAGTTTTTTGTGATTTTTTTTATGATTGTATGAAAATATACACGGACTCTGGAAGACACGGTATATGAAAAAACAAGGAGACTTAAGTTTGCTCTAATTGAATAGAGGTGTATGAACTCCTAAAACCATCTTAGGCAGAGGCCACTCTCTGATGGGGTTTTTCTCCCCAGGCTCGATCGGTCGAGAGCCTCACTCGACTGGTCGAGGGTGGCACTTGACCACTCGAGTGGGGCTCGACTCAAAGTCCAACGACAAATTGAGGTATTTTCTCCGAGGTACTAGACCAGTCGAGGGAGGTGCTCGACCAGTCGAATCTACGTAGATTCGTTCCGCGATTTTGTGCGGATTGCAGAATTTTGAGGCCCTTTCGCAAGGGGTGCGAAATGGAGTTTCCTAAACTATAAATAGGGGTGCCTGAGGCTTTTTTAGGTAATGCAAGAGAGTTTCCTAAAGCTTTGCAAGGGTTTGCTAAAGGGTTTAGGGCTATCAAAGGTGAGAGAGTGAGAGAAAGAGAGAGAGGAAGCTTGTGGAAGGGAGTCGACGTCTCAACGCTTCTACGTCCTCGTGATCGGTGAAATCTCTCCGTTTTTCTTTTATTCTCTTATTGTTTATCCACTCCTGCGTGAGTGAAGAAGGTTTGATCTAAATGGTGTGTGCTTGTGATTGGTTGTAACGTTATACTTCATAGTGGATTGTTGATCTGGACGAGGTCCCGTGGTTTTTACCTCTTTGAGGGTTTTCCACGTAAAAAACTCTTCTGTCGTGTGGTTTATGCTTTAATTTATTTCATTGCTTTATTATCTCATAATTTTGGTGTATTTGGGAGGTTAGATCCTAAGGTTTTATGCAAGGCCCCCAACAAAGTGGTATCAGAGCTAAGTTCATTGAACGAAGTGGGAACGGTTTTGAATTATGGAAGGTGACTCATCAAGGATGATCAGCCTCAATGATTCTAACTAGACTATATGGAAGGCTAAGATGGAGGGCTTGCTTTATTGCAAGGACTTATATTCTCCAATTTTGGGCATATCAGCAAAATTCAAGGATATGTCTGATGATGATTGGAAGAAGTTGGACCGGAAGGCGGTAGGGTTTATTAGACAATGGCTGGATAATTCTGTGTTCCACCATGTGTCTATGAAGACTTCAGTCGCTAGCCTATGGCTGAAATTGGAAGGGTTGTATGAGAGGAAGACAGCTGGTAATAAAATCTTCCTGATAAGACGACTTGTGAAATCAGGGAGATCTTATGCCTGCATCAAGAATCATGGAAATTAAACTGAACATCCTCTGATATAATTTTAAAGAGATGAAAGGTGTATGAATTAGAATGGATTCCATCACCAAACCATACCCAGGAGACAAAGTAAACAACAGAATTAAACTAATTACCAACCAATCAATAATGTATGAAGGTATGGCTGAAATTGGAAGGGTTGTATGAGAGGAAGACAGCTGGTAATAAAATCTTCCTGATAAGACGACTTGTGAATCTCAAGTTCAAAGATGGTGGTTCTGTGGCTGAGCACATGAATGAGATTAGTAATATAGTGAACCAGCTCTCCGTTATGAAGATGGTCCTGGATGATGAATTACAAGCTTTGTTATTGCTTAGCTCATTGCCTGATAGTTGGAAGACATTGGTGGTATCTCTAAGTAACTCTGTGCCAGACGGAAAGGTATTCATGGAACAGGTTACTAGTTGTCTCTTCGATGAGGAGACAAGGAGGAAGTCTCAGGGGTCTACTCAGTAAGAGGCCCTTATGACACAGGAACGGGGAGAGGAAAGAACAGGAATGGCGGGAAGGCCCGAGATAAATCAAGAGGCAAGTCGAGTACCAGGAAAGATATTGAATGCTAGAATTGTGGCAAGAAGGGCCACTATAAGTATGAATGTCGTAAGAATAAGAACGACAAGAAAGGAAAAGGAAGATGAATTAGATTCCATTGTAGTCGCTTCAAATGGTGACGTTGTAATTATTCTTTCAGCAGACCATGATGTTTGTCTCACGGCTACGAATCAGGACACCGACTGGGTGATTGACTCGGGAGCTTCTTTTCATGTGACTCCACGTAGGGACTTCTTCACAAGCTACAAGTCAGGTTACTATGGGACCGTGAAGATGAAAAATTCTGGCATATCGAAGATCGTAGGGGTCGGTGATATTTGTGTGAAGACCGACGTGGGCTGCACATTGGTTCTCAGAGATGTGAGGCATATCTCAGACCTTCGCCTCAACTTGATGTCGACAGGAAGGTTGGATGATGATGGCTATGAAAGCCGGTTTGCTGGTGGACGTTGGAAGCTCATCAAGGGTTCGTTGATCGCAGCCAAAGGAAAGAAGTATTGCACCATTTACAAGGCAAGTGTCAGTATGTGCAAAGGTGGGTTGAACGCAGCAGAAGATTCAGGAATTGACATGTGACACAGGCGTCTAGGCCACATGAGTGAAAAAGGGCTTCAGCTACTAGCGAGGAAGTAACTCCTTCCAGACGTGACAAGTACACCTTTCAAAACCTATATTGATTGTTTATCAGGGAAACAGTATAGAGTTTCATTTGTTAAAACTGTTTCTCATGTTAATAAAGTGCATGCATTAGATTTCGTTTATTCTGATGTTTGTGGTCCTATGAGGACAAAAACCTTAGGTGGGGTATTGTGTTTTGTTACTTTTATAGATGATGCATCTAGGAGGGTTTGGGTTTATACTTTGAAATCCAAAGACGAGGTCTTTGGTGTGTTTAAATTGTTTCATGCTATGGTCAAGAGAGAAACAGGTAGATCATTGAAGTGCATCCGCACTGACAATGGTGGTGAATACATTAGCGACTTTCAAGAGTGTTATAAGTCCCTGGGTATACGGCATGAACAGACGGTTCCCAAGATCCCCCAGCATAATGATGTGGCTGAGCGAATAAATCGCACCATTGTAGAGAAATCAGATGCATGTTATCTCATGAAAAATTGCCCAAGACGTTTTAGGGAGAAGCAATGCACACGGCAGTGTATCTGATAAACGGGTCTCCATCAGCCCTGTTGAATGGAGAAGTGCCTGAGAAGGTGTGGACTGGACAGGATCCATCGTACAGTCATCTCAGGGTGTTTAGATACAGGGCATCCATTCTCGTACCAAAGGACAAGAGATCCAAAATCGATATGAAGATCAGGCAGTGCGTGTTCTTGGGGTATAGTAATGAAAAATTCGGTTAAAGATTGTGGGATCCGACCGAGAAGAAGCTCGTCAGGAGCAGAGATGTAGTCTTCTTTGAATATCAGTGTATAGAAGACATTGGTAAGCCAGAGAAGAACCAGCCTAGTTCAAGTGAGCTAGAGGATATGGATCTTATTATTCCTCCCATGGTGCTTAATAACGGGTTAATACAGCAAGGTGCAGAGGACGAGGGAGTTCATTGAGAAGATGGACTGGGGGAGTAACCCCCACTTGATCCACCTGTTGAGCCACAGGTGAAGAGGTCATCTAGGGACAGACAGCCGTCCAAAAGGTACTCGCCGCATGAGTATATTATGTTCACTGATGGGGGAGAGCCAGAAGATTATTCTGAGGCCCTAGCCGATGAGCATAAGGGGAAGTAGTTGAAAGCTATGCAAGTGGAGATGGAATCCTTACATAAGAACCACACCTATGATATAGTGAAACTGTCTAAGGGCAAGAAAGCTTTGAGTAATAAGTGGGTGTTCAAAGAGAAGTTGAGCAGAAGAATTCACAGACAAGGTTCAAGGCCAAACTTATGGTGAAAGGGTTTGGTCAAAGGAAAGGTATAGACTTCAAGGAGATATTCTCACCAGTGGTAAAGATGACATCTATATGGGTGTTGCTTGGGTTGGCGGCTAGTATGGATCTAGAGATAGAGCAATTAGATGTTAAAACTGCCTTCCTCCATGGTGACTTGGAAGAAGAGATCTACATGCACCAAACAGAGGGGTTCGAAGTCAAGGGCAAAGAGCATATGCTGTGTAGGCTGAGGAAGAGCTTGTATGGGCTGAAACAAGCTCTACGGCAATGGTACAAGAAGTTCAACTCGTTTATGTTAAAGCATGGGTATGACAGAACGAAGTCGTTCACGCGCAAGTTCTCAGATGGCAATTTCTTAGTTCTATTGTTATACGTTGATGACATGTTGATCATGGGAAAAGACATCAAGAAGATTGACAGGCTAAAACAAGAGTTGGGCAAGTCTTTTGCGATAAAAGACTTGGGCCTAGTTAAGCAGATTTTAGGAATGGAGATAACCCGTGATAGAAGCAGTAAGAAGCTTGTTGTCACAAGAGCGGTATATTGAGAAAGTCTTAGAGTGGTTCAATATGAATGCAGCGAAGCCGGTAAGTACTCCACTGGATGGTCACTTCAGATTGAGCGACGGGCAGTGTCCCAAGACGAAGGCAGAGGTGGATAAGATGCAGAAGATACCCTACGCGTCAGCAGTAAGAAGTTTGATATATGTTATGGTGTGTACACGCCCAGACATAGCATATGCGGTTGATGTTATCAGTTGGTATCTTGTCAATCCTAGCAAAGAACATTGGGCATCGGTGAAGTAGATACTACGGTATCTAAGAGGCTCATCTAGGTTGAGCCGATGCTATGGTGACGAAAAACCTGTGTTAAAGGGCTACACCGATGCAGATATGGAAGGTGACATAGATTTCAGGAAGTCCACATCGGAGTTCATGTTCACGTTTGCAGGGGGAGCAGTTTCTTGGCAGAACAAGCTACAGAAGGTCATAGAATTATCGACGACAGAGGCCGAGTATATTTCAATCATAGAGGCATGTAAAGAGATGCTTTGGATGAAGAGGTTCCTATAGGAACTTAGCCTGAAACAGGAGCAGCACGTGGTCTATTGCGATAGCCAAAGTCCTATACACTTAAACAAGAATCTATGTCAACACTCCAAGTCAAAGCACATAGAGATTCGGTATCACTGGTTCAGGGATACTTTGGAACAGAAGGTGTTACAGCTTGAGAAGGTCCACACGGACGATAATGGGTCAGACATGATGACCAAGGCACTACTCAAGGGCAAGTTTGAGGTCTGTAGAAACCTGGCTGGCTTGAAAAAGACGGATCTTTCCCGAGTCGAAAATGGGGAGATTTGATGGGATTTTTCTCCCCAGGCTCAACCGATCGAGAGCCTCACTCAACCGGTCGAGGGTGGCACTCGACCAGTCGAGTGGGGCTCGACTCAAAGTCCAGCGACGAATTGAGGTATTTTCTCCGAGGTGCTCGACTAGTCGAGGGAGGTGCTCGACCGGTCGAGTGGGCCGCTCGACCGGTCGAGGACTCGGCTTGACCAATCGAGGTTACGCAGATTCGTTCCGTGATTTTGTGCGGATTGCGGAATTTTGAGGCCCTTTCGCAAGAGGTGCGAAAGGGAGTTTCCTAAACTATAAATAGGGGTGCCTAGGGCTTTTCTAGGCAATGTAAGAAGGTTTCCTAAAGCTTTGCAAATATTTGCTAAAAGGTTTATGGCTATCAAATGTGAGATAGTGAGAAAAAAGAGAGAGAGGAAGCTTGTGGAAGGGAGTCGACGTCTCAGCGCTTCTACATCTTCGTGATGGGTGAGATCTCTCCGTTTTTCTTTTATTCTCTTATTGTTTATCCACTCCTGAGTGAGTGAAGAAGGTTTGATCTAAACGGTGTGTACTTATGATCGGTTATAACGTTCCACTTCATAGTGGATTGTTGATCTGGACGAGGTCTTGTGGTTTTTACCTCTTTTGAGGGTTTTTCACGTAAAAATCTCGTGTCGTGTGGTTTACGCCTTGATTTATTTCATTGCTTTATTATCTCATAATTCTAGTCCATTTGGGAGGCTAGATCCTAAGGTTTTGTGCAAGGCCCCCAACACTCTCTACTTTGGTGGAGAACTCTATTCAATCAATGAACAGTGATATGGAAGGAGAACTCAAACCCAGTTTACTCTGATAAAGAAGCCTGATCTGGCCTGGCCTAACCCGGACCAAATTGATTTTTTATATAAACACATTGCACAAATATATTATGGTCCATACGGTTGGTTCCATTCCTCTCAATTATCTATTACTTTGGGATATTGTGGTCCACTTTATCAATGGATAAATAAGGAACATTCAAGTGGGAATAGGGATTTTATCAATTTTTGGGTTGGACCAGACCAGGTTGGTCTTGGACCCAACTAATTTTGGACTTGGGCTTGAGACTCAGGTCTTAACCGTCTGCCTTGGAGTTGCTATGGAATGAGATCCTTTGGCTTTCTCTCCTTTTTCTCTGTTTCATACTAAGCACATAGAAGTAGATAACCATGGGAAAAAGTCACTGCAGGCCTCATCAAAACTCCCTCGGGTCAAGCCTAGCTTGATCCAGTCCATTGCTACTCTTGTTGCTGGTTGAGAGCGTTTGCCTTCTTCACGGAGGTCATGGGCTTAACTCATTCCTTTTAATTTTAATTAAAAAGCACATTTACAAGATGGAGTGACTCAGCCAAGATAGTGAGCTGCCTCGATATTAGGCAACCGAGTAAAGTTGGGTTATTCTCCAAACAGTCCCTAATGACTATCACAAGTGCATCAAATAATAGAATGAAGAAGTGAGAGAAAATGGAGAAGCTGTCAATGGGTGGGTCCATTTGGATCAGGTCCTTGATCACCCATGGCTAACTGGGTCCAGGTCACGTTCTTAAAGACCTGGACCTAGATCCAATCAGGTTCAAGTACCCGTCAGGTCTTTATATCCAGGTTTAGATTCAAATAATAGAATGCTCAAGAACACCCAATGGATTAGATTATATTGCACACATTTATTATTATCATTATTATTATTTTAATATTGCAGATGCATTTGCAACTTTGACACATGCGTTGGTGTGTAAAAGGGTTCTCTTACATGCGTTTGGTTTAGGAAAAAATGTGGGTGTGTAAATAGATTCTCTTACCGATTTTAACGGTCTTTAAATTGGACCAGACCCAAACCTGCCTATACTTGGGAGTACTTACGGTTCCAAAGATATTCCTATATGCAACCCAAGGGGAAAGGAAAAAAAAAATCAAGCTGATCCAATGCTCATGTGGGCCACACCCTAAAAAAAATGGAAGGCGTACCTAAATCATCAAAATCAAGTGGTGTTGCCTACTCGGGGCATCCCTTTATCCTGCTTAGGTACACTTTATGGATACTTGGATGCCAACACACCACAATGGGCCCCACCCCATACACATTTCTGCAGCTGCTCCTCAAAACCATCCAATGACAGAGTTACCCTCGCCATAGCTTGTCCTAGTCAGCCAAATGCAGATTATCCTACAAGGATTTTGACTGAAACACTCCTAATATTGTTTACAGGTGGGTGGTACCGTATGGTAGGTATAGAAACTTGTGCACATTGCAAATCATATATGGGGCTATACTTGCTGGTTTCAGACAATTTTCAACACCTTGGTTATGGGAGAAAATAATAATTTAAAAAAAAAAAGAGGAGAAAAAACAGACCAGACCCACAGGAGAATCCATCAGCCGTGACTTTGCGTTACGACAGGCGTGTAAAAGCCCAAGTTGGCTCAACACAAATGTTCATGGCAGCCTATAGTTGTGCGACGTAATGCAAGTGGATGGGGAGTGCAGAGGTTGGGAATTCATATCAGTCAATGGCAAGCAATCCCTCATAAAGCATCCATATACCAATAGATAATCCCCATATTGTGGCGGGATACAATGGCAATGGCAGCCATCATTACACATCCATCAATGATCAACCGGACAGGTACGCACATGAAGGATTTGTCTAATGCTTTAAACTAAAAGGTAGCAGTACTGTTCTTGTTAGTGGTGTAGAAGCAGCATATAATACAAGTACTGGGAAGGCTGAAAGCTTTTCCAGCCATTTCTAGCATTTAATCTCCTTAGGCTATCTGTGTGTTTGTGTTTTCCCCTAAAAGCTCCTACCAGTAGTCTCAAAATGGTGAATAGCATTGTATGTATCAGAATGGAGTTACCAACCTCTGTGAGGGATACTTTACATGAGGAATCATGTGATCCACGCCCTGTGATCATGTATAAAATCTTCAAGTCCTCGGGTACGGCAGATCTGACTCTCGATGGACCACGGCCCAAAAATATCCTTGTTGGGATAATCCTACCCATTGATTACTACAGAAGGGAATCAATGGGTAGGATTTTCAATCCTGGAGATTTCAGGGGCACAGTCCATCCACGATGAAGCTAATCACTTCAGAGATCTGAAAATGTTTAATCACTGGCTCCACTAGTACAAAAGGAAATATTGAGGATAGCATGCATATCCTTGGGCCGGGGATCAGATGGTTCCTCTAGTTTACAGTCTCATCCTTCCTCGTCATAATCTTCCTCTTCTTCTTCTATCTGTTTGTTGAGTTGTGCAAGCTGAATCGGGTCAATGGCCATCTTGTCCATGTCGGAGAGTGACCAGCCCGGATACTCCTCGTGCTTGACGTCCGGCGCTGGGACTTTCCTAGCTGCGGCCGTGGCGTCTTCATTCTCATTCAACTCCACATTCAGATCGAAGTTCCGTGCCATCACATTGGTGCTGCTACTAGCTATGTTTTCCTTTGATTCTTTGTCTTCGATGCCATCATCTGGCCTTCCAGGATTAGGGTTCTGTTTGTCATTGTGTGGAGGAGAAATGTCTGGATCATCTTCGCATTTTTCATATTGGGCACTCTCTCTCTCAGCCGCTCGACTAGGACGTCCACGGCCTCTTCCTCGGCCCCTCCCCCGCCCTCTACCGCTGCTGCTGTGGCCCATCTCATGCTGCAATAAACAATAGCCTTCCTCTTAAGGGCAAAGTTAATGATGAAACATGGACAAGAGATGCTACAACCATGCAAATAGTTTCTATGTTGACTGCCAAATCTCAGAGAGATCAAAATCAAAATTTCCATTGGTAAATCAATAGAATTTTTCAAAAATACCACGAGAATTGTAAAGATTTTGTTATTTCCTACTATGAGATGAAATCCATTCTGCAAATATCATTTAAGAGCACGTTCAGACAGCCTTTTAGGTGTTTGTAGAAATAATAACCATGACATTTGAAGAAAAAGAGAAGCCTTTCAGGGTGTGTTCAAGCGTGCAAAAAATACAAGCATTTGTGCAATAAACAACTCAGAAGGGATCGGGAATGATAATTTCTGTATGATCAGATGGCAACTCTTTTCTTGTAAGTGTAGATTACAGGAACTCTGAGATGATCCAGAAAAAAAAAAAAAAACAAACAAACAAACAAACTTCTTGCAGATGCTTTTCCATGGGACACATGGCAGACATGTACAAGATCCAGATTGTGCATTCAGCACACCACACAGGCCAGTTACGGAATGTTAACAGCTCAATGGAACATGTCTCACAACCGGTTATAGTCTATTCTTTTTCAGCAAATTAAGCACTTGGGATAGTCCCAACTGTCCTGTTTCTAGGCCAGGGAAAACAACGATGGCCTGCTGGATGAGTAGTTGGATCTTGTTACACGTCTTTCACACATCTCCATCAACTCGTGTGCAACCAGCATTCCTCCAAATTACTCTTAACAAGTTCACATCATCTCTTGTAATCTAGCAACAATTTGAACATTGTCTTGAAAAATAGAGTTTTAAATCTGTTTCTGAGCATATCATTTGGATGCGTGACTGAACTGCAAAAATTCAGTTAATCAAGGGGAAGCGAAAATAAGACATGATCTGCTGGTAAAAATAGAGATTTAAATCTGTTTCTGAGCATATCATTTGGATGTGTGACTGAACTGCAAAAATTCAGTTAATCAAGGGAAAGCGAAAATGAGGCATTGACTCTCAAAATGAAATTACATTTCTCTCAAGCCTGACTTGAAAGTAATGTAACTGCTGTTTGGAGTCCACACCTTCATACAAAAAATGCTGATGAAATTTCAATTTTCCCTTTGGTAGATAACTGCAATCCAATTCATTCATCACTGCATTAAAAGGCACCCTCAGATGATAAAATGGACAGTCATATTAAGAATTATAGGATGGAATCGTACCGTCCTGCTCCTTTTCGATTCCTCATCGCTGTCATTGTCATCGTCATCTACAGCTTTCCTGTAGGAAAAAGAAAAAGACAAACAAGAACAAAAACCAATTTAGCCGTATCGCTGACACCAAAAAAACCTAACTGGGTGCTCTCCACTTCAAGCTTCACAACAGAGATTTTTTTGTGAGAAGGCCAAATAGAAGTTTTTCATCTTGTGAAATAGGAGAAGTCCCAAAGCCAGAGGGGGGAGGCTCAGGGTCAGGAAAAACAAAAGAAAAATAAAAACGGGATCTCTTAGAAAGATGATGGTGGAGGTTTGGGGATGAAACAGGGGTGTTATGGAGAGAGTTGATCTATCGAAAATATGGGGAGTCAGATGGTGGTGGGCAGTTTCCTAACAGGGAAGAGTACCTGATGGGTTCCTCTATGTGGACAGCAATTAGCCAGATTGGTAGAGGTCAGATAAGGCAAATAGAAGTGTGGCGGAAAAAGTGGGTATTTTAGGTGAAGGGTGCAGATTCATGGTAGGAAGGGCCAAGAATTAGATTCTGGGAGGACAGTTGGATTGGAGACTCACAACTGCCTATGGCTTTTCCATCATTATTTTTCCTTGCGGTGAATAAGGATGTGAAAGTGAGGGAGTGCTGTGAGTATTTGGGGGGGATCCTTGGTCTGTAATGTCCCCCTCCTTCAGGACTTGAATGAGGAATATAGAGAATTTGCTACTCTCAGGGGTATCCTTCATGAGGTTAGCATTGATACCTCATGTGAGGATTCAAAGTATTAGCAGCCAGGTAATCAATAATGGTAATGGCAGCCATAAGACGTTATGTGTAACAGTTGATTTTTTTTAAAAAATAAACATATGTATCGGCCCCATATCGGCCTGTAACGGTCGTTACAAGCCCTTTTTTTTTCTTTCAAATTGGGAGTTACAGCCTCGAATTGTATAACGGGCACCACTGTTTACTGTTACAGCCATAAGGTAACCGTTTTTTTTTTTTTAAACCATGATTGGCAGTGGGAGCCAAACGGCTGCTTCTCAGCCAAATCAACTTTTTTTTCTAAATTATATGCCTCAGATGGGTCTCCTTACCCTGTGTTAAGACATGGAAAACCCCTATTCCTCCTCGAGTGCAAGCTTTTGCTTGGTTAGCCACTGCCAAAAGAATTCTAACAGTGGACAATCTGAAAAAGAGGAACTTGGTAATTGTTAATATGTGCATCATGTGCGGGAAGAGTGAGGAACCCGTAGACCACCTCCTCTTGCATTGTCCAGTAGCCGAAGAGTGTTGGGACCATTTTTTTCAAGCTGTTCAAGGTCTCAATTAGGTACTAGAACAGTCTCTAATTGAGGTTCTAGCAGGCTGGACTCCCAGCCCATTTCAGAGAGGGGTAGACATTTATGGGCTTTGTTGCCATTTGCTATTATTTAGGGGCTATAGAAGGAATTAAGAACTTTTGAGGACTCCCCAAAGATGGCCCTGGAATTTTCTTTTGTTTCTTTGGTTTTGGGATGGGTCAATGTGCACCCAGAGTTCTCAGGTACCTCACTGGCCACTGTTTGAACTGACTGGGACTCGATTGTTTTGGTGATCTAGCTGTTGGTCAGCCGGTGCTTTGTTCTCTTTGTTTCTTTTGCTCTCTGTTGTTTGTTGCTTGTTTTTTATTCACAGTGGAGTGACGATAGGTTCACCTTCTTCTGCTGTATCTTGTGGTTTTGCTGTTTGGTTTTAATGAAATTGTCATCTTCCAAAAAAATAAAAAGCAGTTACAATCCGAATATTTTGCTTTTTCTAACCTTCTCCTGGTAATGGATCTATCCTCACCAGCAGCATCAGAACCTCCCAAGTCGGGAACTTTGCTGACAATCTCCCTCAGGAAGTCAAAGACATTATAGCTTTGTACACATTGTTTCCTGAAATTACAAAAGTATAGATAATATTTACATACTCTTTTAAAAGCAGGTAGAAACTCTTCATCCAACATTCAATTCAATCATATATAACACAAAATATCAGTGTTTACATAGTTCGATCCTCTTATTTCTTTACAGAAAATCACGTCCAACAAAGTATATATTTGTATGATGTCCACTTATTTCTCAACAGAAAATCATGTCCAACAAAGTATATATCTCTGTTGTCCACATCTATCTTCTAGAATGAAGATCGAACGAGGACCTTGATAAGAATGAGAGGAATGATGACGCTGTAAAAGAAACCCAGTAAAAGAAAAGGGGTTAACGACCATTCACCCCGTCTATTCTTTTCAGACCAGCCATGCCTCATTTAATTTTTGTTCCAACCCACCCCCTACATTTAATAAATTACCCCATATACTCCTGAAGGGAACAATGTAACCACATTAAGTTTTTATATTATTCCATCCATGCCCTTGGATTCCATGCACATGAAGCTCCAGTCATCCACATGTTGGTACACATGGGTGCCAATATCGAACAAGTGGTTTGAGCTGCACAGCATACCATGGCAGTCACACTTGGACTCTCTCAGATTAGGCTAGCTTTAAAGCCTTGGGTTTAACATGGGTCACATTTGATGGATGGTTTGGATGACACAGGCACATCAGGGTGGGTTCCACACATCTTGAACATAGGGAAAGTCATGTACACCTTATGATGCCCCTACAGGTTGGAGTATAAAATACAAATTTGCATCCTCACATGGGAGTGATCTAGTGCAATTCATTAGCACTGGGTTATGTTGCATCTCACGTGTATCAATCATGGGGATGGTATCTCAACCTGTCCACCCAATTGTTCCAATGTGGAAGGCAGTGGTTTTTCAGATGGATGGTCTAGATCATTACAGGTGGAGATCTTCAGCAACAAACCCATTCAGCAAGTTTGACCAAGTGAAATACTGACTTCTAGCCCATTAATGTCGCTGACAAGTCTAGTTATCCACATCGTCCATTTGGTGGGCCCCTTGATTGGCCATAGTCCAAAAATCAATCCCACTATTTATAATAATCTCATGAATGTTGACAATAGTTATTTATTTATTTTTAGCTGTTAATTTGAAGTACCAATTACACACAAATGCCATTGATCTACGTTAATGATGGGTCCGCTGAATAAATGGTCAACAGCTGTCATTTTCTTGTTGTTTTCCTTCAGGATTGTGTCCATTCATTTTTGAGATGTTGTGGCCCAAAGTGATCTTATTTTAAGCTAGAATATCCAAGTAGTGTAGGCCATCAGATGGAAATCCCAGATCTCACACGTTCCATATCGGCATGTGTGCCTGGTGTTGATGTGTTGGGCCTCAACACGCACGTGCAGAATTTGCAAACCTCGTGCTTCTTCAGCCCGTTGCCAAATGAAAAGGTAGAACTGGAATACCATAAAAGATTAATGTGGTTATACCGGTTTTTCACCAAAAGGGGGTAAATGAGGTTATTTCCCAAATTTAGGGGTGGGTTGGAACTGGTGTTCAGAGTATTGGTATCGTTACATGTATCGATGACTGGAGATACGGAAATATGTATGGAATCACCGATAGTATCGCCGATACTCTGAAAAATATCACTGTCTAAAAGGAAACATTGGGGAAAAGATGAAAATTTTCAATGAAACTTCAGGAGACCTTAAACAACACGTTTATATATTTAGGGATCAAAATATCGCAAAAAACAACCAGGGTTATGATCTAGGGCAAACGTTTTCGCTATAATTATAGTACAAACAAGTTGCATGGGCCGCACCATGATGCATTCATGACAAAGATGTAAATTATCAGCGGAACTTCAGGAGATGTTACTATAATTATATTGCAAATGAGTTGCGTGGGCCGCACGCCCGCACCATGATGTGCTCAAGACATCCACTATCACCATCATGTACACAATCCCTCGTTTGGCCATGTGCCCAAAATTAGGTCAATCCATGACTTAGGTGGGCCACATTAGCAAGGACAGTTGGGAAGGGAAGGTGCCCTCTCAAGTGTTCCGTATGGTGCAGACCACCTTAGTCATGGATTGGCATGATTTTTGGGCCCACATCTAAACATGGGACGGCTTGCATGATGATTGGAGTGGATCTCATCAACACATCATGGTGGCCCCACAAAGGAGGTTTTCACCTCAATTGTGGCAAAAAACGTTTGCACTTGATAATTTTCCAAACAACCATACATAATAAGTTTTCATTTTAATAGAGGCCTAAACCATATGCTATCAAAAAGAATTAATGCAAAATAAATATAAAATTGTAGCCAAACAATAGATCGCCCACCACTTATCAAAGAATGAAATTTCAACATTAATTAATAGTGAAGAACACATTTCCAAGATAAAAACGGATAAATTAGGATTTTCCTAAATTCCACTTAAATTTAATTTTTTCACCACAAATCCATGTCAATGCATGAGAATAAGATATATATATATATATATATATATATATATATATATATATATATATATATATATAAATTCGTGCTAACATTTGATTTTTTATTTTTTTTAAGTTTCTATGCATTTTTTGTTAGCATTTCTAGCATGTCTCCGCTTCAAGATTTTTCCCCAAATCTAAACTTTAATTCAATAAAAACCATGATAGATCGAAATCACCTAAGGAACAAAATTCTACACACACCCCACATAAAATGAACTTTTTTAGGTTTCGGGAATTTTTTCCAGTTTCCTATTCAGTTTTGCCTATTTACTAATGTTTTCCCCACTATCGGGGATATTATCGCTGGTATTGGGGATCAAGGTATTCTATAACGGTAACAATGGCCATAACGGCCACCACCGTTACCTTTATGATATGGGTCATAACGGCCGTTACAGTCTCTCTTTTTTTTTTATTAAAAGAAAAAACCCAAAAAAACATGTATCTACCTTGTAACGTTGAAAAAAATCCAAAAGACCTGTATTTGCCCCGTAACAGACTATTGCTGGGCTGTTATAGGCCTTTACAAGGGGGCGTAATGGGCAGTTAACAACGGTTACAGGTCATTTTTTCCATAATGGTTGTTACGATTGTTACGACTCCAAAACATGCAACGGTTGCCATCATTACCTTTACCGCTTTACGTAACGGCCTTTACGGCACACCATGTCGGGAATACTATCCATGTTGTCATCAATACCGGGATATTATCCATGATGTCGTCGATACCAAGGAACTTTTAGAAGAGACTCTTCTCAAAATATCATTGGTATTGATAATATTGCCAAATATCATTGATATTATAGAAATTATTGGCTATATTTGGAAATTTTTAAAATGCCACATTCTCCGTATCACTAATTTGGCAATATTGATAATATCAGCGATATTGTCAATATTTGGAACAATGGTTGGAACCAATGTTAAAAAAGGGGGCGGTTGGTCCAAGAAGTTAAATTAGAGGTTGCTTGTTCATCATCTCCCAAAAAAAAAAAAAAAAAAACCTTTTTGAAAGGAATCCTCATATGCAGGTTTCGGCATAGTACTAGGAAGTAATGCAAGGGCATTTTCACACCGGGTTTGAGTGGGGTGGCCTGTGGGATGTGGGGACACACTCGGGGTGGGCAGCCCGCAAAACCCATGTGATTTGGAGCCCACGAGGAGGGTTCGGCCCAGGACCTAAGCCATGGATGTGGGGCCTGGGCTATGAGATAAAGAGATTAATTCACCATGCTCTATTAGTTCGAGCTTTTAGAGCAAGTGGTTAATTGTCATGCATCAGGAAGCTTCCTCCTAAGATACACACGGCAAAGATGTATGGTAGCCAAGCCTGTTGATCTACTAGGCTGCCACCATATAGATGAGCTATGGTCCAAAACCAGAGTGATTGGATTACTCTGACAGTTTCAGTAGCGAAGTTTTCTTCTTGAATGTGGAACTTTCCTCTTTAAGCCAACCATTCAATATGCAGGTTGCTAATTGGATGGTTAACAGTCCCATTGATTTTGGCAAATCACCAAAATGTAGTGGCGCGTCAAATCAACAGTCCCTGTCAATTCATATGTTTGCCACAGCTACTGTGAAGACGCAGCAGTATAACGCTTCAATGAGATTATGACATGAGCTGCATGTAAGCATTCCGCTTAAAGTGCCTTGCTAGTGAAATCAAATGGTTCGCCAGTGAAATTAAGAGTCTGTGAAAACCCTCAACCATCACGGATACAAGCATAGTCATCAGCTGGCAACAAAACTGCAACCTAAAGAAGAAAGCATTAGACTATGTTCTTTCCACTATTTCATTGAAGGTGGTGATTCATCCACGACAACGACAAATGAAACCAAGATCCTTCACAAAGACAGAGTACTAAGGGCAGCAATGGACCAGGCGTGCCCCGATGAGCCCTACTTGGCTTTGAGCCGGGCTTGGCTTGTTAGTTAGGCCCTTTAGCTAGGCTTGGGTCTATCATGTATATCTATAATTCCAAGGTGCTCCATAGTAGTGCCTAAGTACCCAACTGTAGAGATATTGAATATTTAGAACTTATAGTGAATTGTGGCAACTAGGCTACAATTAGGGCTGTCAACAAGTGTTCAGGTAAAGTCCGACTGTATCCATGCCTGAACCCACCTACGAGGGTCAGTTTGGGGGGTAGGTGAGTAGAGATTGAGCGTGTGTGTGTGTGTGTGTGTGTGTGTGTGTGTGAGAGAGAGAGAGAGAGAGAGAGAGAGAGAGAGAGATTAGCATGGTTTTCTGATTTGGTGACTCGTTTGGGTTCGAGTCAATTCGTGACTTACCTGAGTTGGGATTGAATCGCCTGACTCGCCCGAGTTGTGGGTCAATCAAGGATTAACTCATGGTACCGATCCGTACTTGTCTTGAACGAGCCCGAGTCAATTCTGAAGGGTTCGACACGACTTATCCAAATCAACAATCCGTATTGGAGAGAGTGCATGCCACAAACACATACATATATGTACATCAATGTTGTCAAAATCGTTATCATATCGCAAATCATAATAGGGGTTGAATCGCATCGAATCGCAAATCGTATCATAAATCGTAAGATTTTTTATGATTTTCTTAAAAATATGAAAAATATAAATAAATCAACAAAAATTAAAAACTATAACACTATCATGACATCGTATTACTTAAAAATTAAATGATTCTTATCTTTCCTTTTTTTGTCTTTTAAGAAATTTTCCTTAAAAAACATACAAGGATCCTTTAATAATTTATGTTCTTGTTACCTTTCTTGAATATAGAATCGCATTGGAAAAGTGGCATTTGATTCCGTAGACCGACGAGAAAAGATATTTTGGTTTCTAACCATCATTCCACAATACATATAAATTAACATGATTGTAACCATCCATAAAAACATTCCAAATAAGTCATACATTAATTTGGTGTTTTCGACTAGTTAAGAAGTAAGAAATCATTTTATTTTATTTTAAAAAAAAAAAAGCTCTACGATTTAATATTGACAAGAATATATATCATTTAATCTCTTATAAAGAAATAAATAAAACAGTTTACCTTTTCTAAACGATTCTTTTTTTATAAGTTTTTTTTCTAAATGATTCTTAAAGCCTCCACCAATTTAAAAATATAAAATAATAGCCAACTGAAGCTTAAGCTAGAAGATAACAAGCATAATTTGAATCGTAAATCAAGATTTGAATTGTAAATTGTAGGATTCAAATCACAAAATCGTAGTATTCATATAAAATGGGATTCAAAGGTGGGATTCAAATCATTTTGCTTAAGATTCCACTCAAATCGTAAATCGTAAGATTTTGACAACGCTTATGTACATACATATGTATGTGTATATGCATATATGCATGTATTTGTATAGAAGAATGATCCAGTAATGTTGAACTACTGTAACTTACAGAAGTGTCGATCTCTGTGGGCCCACTATGACATATGCATCAGATCCACCCTACCCATGAGGTGCTCCCTTCAATGGTAGGCCACAAGGACAAAAATTAGACTAATCAAAGATTCAGGTGGGCCACACCATAAGGAACAGTTGTGAGGGAACGCCCAACCAATAAAACCTTCTAGACTGTTTGTGGGGCCCACCATGTTGTGTACATGCCAAAAAATCCATTCATTAGATGTGCCACACCAGGATGAAGGGACAACAAAAATCATGCCATTCTAGAACTCAGGTGGGCCATATCAAGTGAATTTAGAGGTTGTAGACATAACTTTATGATGTCCCCTCAGGTATGGGCCACCTGAATGTTGGATCGACTTGATTTTTGGGTTCTAGACCTGATAGATGGAACATATGTGCACATATCACGGTGGGGTCCACAAGTCGGGACTACCGAACTTGAGAGAGAGAGAGAGAGAGAGAGAGAGAGAGAGAGAGAGAGAGACTCATTTCCAACAGGTCACCTACTGTGAAACAATGATCCACTCATCAGGTAGGCCACAAACACACATTTTATTAATCAGCAGCTATCCATCATTTTCCATGTTGTGGCCCATCATGTGTGGATTGGGTTGAATTTTACATCAGATGGTCCTCATGGTGGGGCCTAGCAATTTGATTGATTGGATCTCACATGCACAAGGTTGGAACTTATCCTTTGTTTGGATGTTTACTTCTCGTCCAACGGATTGGACATGAGCATCACTCTCATGTATACACCTGTGCGTGTGTGCGCACGCGCATGTGTAGAGAGATAGAGATGCTCCAGTGCTCTCATAGCACTATAAGTTATAGTGCTCCCAGTTGCATTTAGTTGCATTGGGATACTTAAGACTGTCCAATCTGTTGATCTAGATTGCTCATTAGGTCCAATGCACATTTCATGGGCAGCTATGCAAGCATCACAACAATTTGACAAACAGTGACCATTCAATCAATGGTCATTCATATGGATGGCCTAGATTATTTACATAAAAATAGGTCCATTCAACATTTTGATCCATCTATTTGTTAGAGACCATCATGGATTGCTTTTAATTCTAAAGAATCACTTTTGTTAGGTAGTCATAACCATCCCATCTATGCGTTGAAAAAAGGATCGCTACAGAAAATAAGGCCAAATCAAGGATGGATTAGATCATTTGATCATTGCAATATTTGCATGGCATCCCATGAAATGTGTTCGGAACTTTCAGATTGATCAATTGGACCGTCCATGTGAACCTACGCAACTACGAGCACTATAACTAATAGTGCTCCAAGAGCACTGGAGCATGTTCAGAACTTTCAGATTGATCGACTGGACTGTCCATGTGAATCTATGCAACTAGGTGCACTATAACTGATAGTGCTCCAAGAGCACTGGAGCATTTCACACACGCAGGCACGCACACGTTTATATTTATATCGGGTAGCCAACCTGATTTTTGGCTAATTTTCAAATGAGTCTGAAATTTCGACCCAGATGCAACCTGACCTGAGTACCTTAGGTATCCATGGAATCAGGTACGCATTGACAATCCTAGCTACAATTGCAATTTGTGATATAGTTAAGGAAATATGTTAAAATGTATAATAACCATTGTGGTAATGAAGGCTATTGGCTTGATCCATCATTGGGATCTCTTTGAGGCACAAGCTGAATCCTATTTGAAGGCTGGTTGCATGTTGGAAACTCCTTATTAAATTGGATAGATTGGCTTAAAGCATTTTGTTTTGAGTGAGAGACCGAAAGAAACAGTTTGGAAAAGGTAGCCTTGACTTCCTACCTTATCAACTAAACGAGAAAAGCCTTCCTACTTCCATCCGGAATGTTTTGGATAAACTCAGCACACTGTTCTTTCTGATCGAGACCTCTTTGGATGACTCGAGATTCACTGCTGCATACAAACATGCTTAGGTGTTTAGAACCAAGTTCAGTGATGTGAAAAGGTCATTACCATTGGCCCATGGGACGATCACCTTAACTAAGGGAACACTGTCCAATATATCGAGTCCTATATGCCAATCTATAAAACTACATTGTTTGTTGCATGAAAACATGAGAGGGCCCAAAAGAACTTCATTGTTGGCTCAAACAAAAAAGCTTACCTGGTCAAATGGAGTAAAGTGTGCAAGCCTAAGGGCAAAAGTGATTCAGGAATAAGAGCCTAAGAGACTAAAATATCACTCAATTGATGAAATGTAGTTAGATAATTCATAAAGCCTGTTCATATCTCTGGTTGATCATTCTTGATGACAAAATTTGGACTCCTTCGGAAAGAGGATGGGAAGGGATTGTTTGGAATAGCTAGAAGATTTTTCCAATATTTTAAACCAGAACCTGAGGTTTACAGCTAGGACTGAGACTAGGACATTGTTTTGGCAAGATGAATGGTGCAGGATGAGAATATAGCCATCCAATCTCCAACTTTAGAAGAGCTCTAAATCTTATATCAGGGTGAGTGGGTATTTGAAGTTTTTGGGGATGAAACAGTCCAAAACCTTAGATTTACAAAGAACTAAATGGACAAAGTTTTAAAAAAGCTCTCATTTTGTAGTGATGCAGCACGAGTTAGAGAATCGAAAAATCTCATGGGCTCAAAAAGTTCCTTTACTGAGTTAGCATGACTTGAAACTGCTTCAATATCTTTTGTCAAGATATAGAATCCATGGCCATTGCTGTGCGCTACAGCATTTGTTGGCTATTTCTAAGAGAGAAGGTTCTCATTGGGGTCAACTTGAAAACATGAGACAAGGGGCCTCCGGACATTTTGCATGAGCAGGAGGGTGACATTTACGTTAATGCCCACATGCACACCCAGTCTTTCATACCTTTTTCAGCTATTTAATGACTAGATAATTTTACTTGTTAACTCATTTTCTAGTTGTTGGAAAATGTGAACCCAGGCAATGGGAATAAGCAGGTTTTTATTACTCAACGATCTTTCTCCCCACTATTTCATGGAATATTTAGTGAGAGCTTTGTGGGGTACCGTGATGTCCACGTGACATCCACTCCATCCATAAGTTTTGCCAGCTCATGTTAAGACATGAGCCCAAAAATAAGGCTGATCCAAAACTCAAAGTGGGGCACACCACAGGAAATAGTGAGGCCCACCGTTAAAAACTTCTTAGGGCCACAAGTCTTGGATCAGGCTAATATTTGTGTTTTTAGTTCATCCCAATGGGAATAACCTTATAAACGGTTTGGATGGCATATAAACATCATGGCAGGCCCTGGGAAGGTTTCAACATTGGGCTTTTTCATCCCTGCTATTTCTTGTAGAGTGGCTTATTAATTTTTGAATCTGCCTCTTGGGCTCCAATGCTAATGTGATCTGGCAAAACTCCTAGACGGAGTGGATTTTTCAAGGACACTGATGTGAACCCCATAGAGCTTCTGCCAACAGGAACAGCACAAGCAATTCGCGTCCCAATTGTGTTCAAGGCGATCAATGTAGATGCATTTGAGTGATGCCCCATTAATCATTTATGGATTGGATCAACACTTGCATTCATTGCCCTTTTGCCAGAAAAATTTGGGATCACTTCCTTGGCTATCTCCACACCAATTGGATGATGCCGAAGAATGTGGAGGATTTTCTTTGGGCTTGGCATGGTGGAGTTGGCAAATGTGGGAAAACTTATTGAAGGCTGATTATTATAGCCGTGTTGTGGGTTATTTGGGGGATTAGGAACGGGCGCTGTTTTAGGAATGAATGTGGGGGAGTGCACCAGGCCCTCTTTTTTAGTGTGTGCGTGTGTGTGTGTGTTTTGGGATGTATTCTTTTCTCCCTTTGCGAGTTTCTTAATAAAGTTGTTCTTACCTCAAACCAAAAAAAAAAAAAAAAAAAGAACCTTGCAAAAACTACAATCAGATGAGTAGGCCAAAATAAACAATATATCTGTAACGCCTAATTCAAAGTTTCAGGTCTTCACTTGCATCAAATTTGTAACTTCCAGTTTAGTCACCCCAATGGTACATCCTTGGAGCACGCTCAAATATTAATCCAGCCACAGGATTAACAAAAGAAAATTTAACTGCTTGTTTTTTCATTCCTCAAAAAATTAAGCCATACTGCACACATGCATGTATGTGTGCGTGGGTGTGTGTTTGCACATTTGAAACCCTTACCTAGACTCTTATACCAAACAAGACCCGACAAAAATACAGCACATGGCCAAGAAAACTGGGGCCTAGGGAATCCCATTGATACCCAAATTCAACATGGGGCTAGATAAGTACTGGGAATCACAGGAATGCTTCTAAAGAGAAGTCATATGCCACTTTAAAAACTCCTATTAAAGAGGGGATTATTCTACTACTTGATTGGTTATTATAAAAATCACAATCAATTCCCATGATCCAAGTCCCAGTCCCAATTATCTACTGTGGGATCCACTTATCATCCAACTTGATGAATTTGAAGGCCTCCAACATTAGTAGTTGGGGTCTTCACACAATATTCCCTTCCTATTTCATCTCCCTCTTGATGCAGTCTAGGAGTTGACCCCACAATCTACTCAATTAATCTAATGCAGGACCCACAAACTTCCAATTAATCAGTAAGCCTATATGTTGCATATGGTTGGTTTTTTCACGTAGTCAGTAGCTTATTTTGTTCCTTCTTTTTTTTTTTTTTGGTTTTTTGTGTGTCTGGAAGGAAAACAGCATTTAGATCGTAGAAGTCCGACAGAAGCATAACAACAAATACTTGTTGTAACTCAAGTAACCTATTTAAAAGTGGATTACTTAATAAACCCTTCTTTCGTCAATTAGTTTCCAGGCCACCTTACAGGTTTTTTTTATGAGCAACGGCACTTTTGAAGGAAATGCTTGGCCACACCATGCTTGGCCAAGTCATCTAAAATAGTATTAAACTCCTAGGGAACCAATGAAAAGGAACCAGAACATGCAATATGAATCTCTTTAATTTCATTTACATCGAGGAATCACCTCCAAGGAACCCAAATAGAACCGCTAACCAAAGAAATAGCACTTTGGGAGTCCCCTTCCATAATAAGATGGTCAAGAGATCTAAGAGCATCTTTATTTAATTTCAAACTCATCTTGAATATGATATCTAAATAACGGTTGCAGAATGGCTACAGTAGCAGTAACAGTAGGTGCTGTTATGTGTTATGGGGCCGTAATGGCTACAGAAAAAAATGGCCCGCAACGGTCCTTTACATGGCTGTTACAATTTTTTTCTTTTTTCTTTTTCTAAATGGTTGTAATGGCACACTGCGGCCCATATCGCAACGGTAACGATGGTGGCCGTTATAGCTACCATTACCGTTATTGAATACCTTGACCTTGAGAACTTCCAACTCTGCAAAAAAGAATCTTGATTTTCCTTTGGTGATGCAGGACAATTAACCACTTGCTCGGTGTGAAATTCCCCTGCATTATTTGGTCATCCCTAAGCAAACCTCTGACCCCCAAGGGGGATGGATTCCCAAAAGACAAACCATCCACATTCATCTTCCACAACCAATGGAGGACCTGTTTTCGGCATCAAATGACACAAAAGGTTCCATTTGAAAGCCTATTGCATTAGCTTTTCAACAGGCCAAGATCATGCAACTCTGACATGAATTGAGCGAGTGATTTACACGAGGGCTATATAGTTGTGATGGGATCACCATAACCATGAAGGCATTACTAATATTTTACTAAAATAGATGGTTGGCATTATATGGATGCTCATTATTACATTAGGGTTTATTTTTCTCCTAGAAAAAGTATATTTACATGTAAAGCCTCTTTTATGAAGAAATGGTGAATGGTCAATGAAAAACAAAAAAGTTTTATTAATTATTTTCCTTCATCCTGTGTTTTGGGTGTGGTGCACATATTGGTGGTGTGTTTCAACTGGGAGTTCCAAGTTTGATGTGACTTCAAAACAGAAACTACAAAGGTGTGTTGCTTTGCTTGTCTATCTTTCATCAGTTTTGGTATCAGATCAAATTCAATTTCTAGGGATAGATTTGATATCAACAATCACTAGAGATTCATATGCTGATATCTTTAGGACTAATGTGCAGTATATGGAAAGGACATTGAGATGGACTAATGGAAACAGTTGTAAGAACTTCACCTCTAAAGAAGAGGTAGTAAAATTCTTGAATTTACGATATTTCCCGAAGTTGAAGAGCATCCAACTCGAAATCCCTTATGTCATGATTCTTTGGAGAAAAGACATGCCATTCACGATGGGGAGAAGAATAATTATTGGCTCAAGATGGATAAGAAGTTTGCCAACAAGTCATTCAGAGAGGAGATCACGAGTCCCGTAAAGCCTTTAGAAGAAGTACAAGAGATCAATGGATGAACCAAAGCATTGAAGGACAAATTTGCAGATAGATCCACTGATGAATCTGCAGATGGATCTATTGATGAATCAACAGCTGGACTGACCAAAGAATTGCCAGATGGATCTGCTGATAAATCAATGCAATGACCAAATTAGGATGAACAAAAAATGGATTAGAAAATGAGTTGACAGATGGATCTGTGGATAGATCAGGAGATGGATCGACAACAGAAATGACGGATGAATAAACAATTAGGGCAGAAAATATGAACACACTGATCATGACCCAACTAAACAGAAGTTTAAAGATCTGAAGGTAAGATGGAGGCCACAAGAACAACTTCAGTACATGATTAGATGCAATAAGTGACAATGTGTTCCTATTGTGAAGTTCAATAACAATCAAGTTGATCCGACCAGAGGGCATCATTATCAATTGTCGCCAAAGGCAACAGTGACAAGATTCATAGGTGAGTCAATAAAATAGATGTACTCAACAATTTGAACTCAAGGGCAAGTTCCTTCTTCCCTAATTGGAGGGATGGATGCATCCCAAGAGTGATGCATCTCAAGAGTAAATCGCATGATCTACCTGATCAGTTTTTTTTTTCCTTTTTTTTCTGTTTTTTGAAAGGTAATCTACCTGATCAGTTTTCCACCTTGGAATTCCAAATTTCTTGGTTGAAATCCATTTCAATGCATGGATAGACAATTATTAGACATGGATTTCCACTTATTTCGTTGAGAATATTTTCAATGCATATATTGACAATATTTTTGTCAAAACAACATAAAAACAATACTTTCATGGGGTTTCGTATGCCCACTATGAAAAACTCAATATATCAGCCAATATTTTGGTCAATATCATCGATATTTAAAACCATGTGCAAAGACACTGATTTTTATTTATTTTTTTTTGAACATTATGCACGAAGACACTGTTGGGCATAGAAATTTAAAAAAGTTCCTTTGTAGAAAATGTCCCCATCGGAGAGGGTGGCCAAATTATTTCGTCATTCTCATTGTGGAGCAGACAAGTTCTTTATAGAATACCAAGCAATTCTTACCACATAATAATTTCTGCATCAAGCATGTTTCTTTTGAAGTCCACATTCCACACCAATCTTCCCTCCACAATTTAAAAGCAACCCTTGATAGAACATTCCCAAGTGAGAGTGAGAAAAGCCGAGGGAATCTCTACTTGAGTAGATGACACTAAAATCCCACAGATTCCACCTTGTGCAAATCACTGAAGCTACACGCTTCCTGAGATAAAGTGAGGATCATTTGGGCTATACACATTGCCTAGCATCCATTGGGAAACATCCTCAGGTACCAGTCTGACTGAATTGACAATCTAGCTACACACTCCCTGAGATCGAAGATATCTCCAACCAATGAGAACAGATTCTCCGTGAGCTCCTCGCAGTAAGGACAAACATGATTTTGAACTTGCCCAACAATCATTAACCCAATCTGATGAAACTGGCTTGGCTTTGGTCTTCTCAATGCAATATCAATTTTCTTCTTACAACAATTCCTTGATGACAAGCCTCTCTTCAATGTCTCCCATCCCCATGATACAACCTACACTGGATCACCTTGTAATTAGCTTTGTTTCTTCAATGAGTTGACACTTTCCTCAGAGCTCCCTTTTCCTTTCAATATAGCATAATTCACTGACTGCGTAAGAGATTTCTCACTTCTATGTTTTTATGGAGTTTCATATTCCAAGTTTGCCTAGAGTTTTAGTTCTCTTTTCTAATTCAAAGAATAGATCATGTAAGTCCTTCGAATGGCCATCATAGGATAACCACAGTTTCCTTGCAATTAAGAGAGGTTGATATTGCTCATTCTGTTCCTACGGTGATTTGGATCCACCTTGGAACAAGAATTAGCTGGCAAGACTCATACTCCAATGAAATCAACATAGATGGCCAGTCATTGGTTTCAGATAAGTTTGGACATACACTATCTTGAAGAGAAGGTTTCTGAAATTCTTCACACACACGCACGCACACACACACACACAATCTACCAGGTACTTCCACGGCATCTACCAGGTACTTCCACGGCATCATGAACTAGCTCCCTTTTCTCAATAACCTCCCAACAATGGACTCCTTTCCTTCATTCAATCTAGATTTTATTTTATTTTTTGAGAGAGATCAATCTGGTAAAAAATATATATATATATAGTGAAGCAATCCATACTGCTACATCTTCCATCTTTAGATCTTGTATAGCCTTCCATGTTTTTTAGTAACATCAAGAGAGTCATTTAAGTTTGCACAATCACCCTCCTTGCCCCTAGATACATTTCTTTCTATTGTTATCCACCTTTTTATCCATACTAACTCTTGAAAGGCTCTCAATTAATTGGCAATAAAAATCCCCGTCTCCCATGATTAGATGATGTTTGAATTTTTAAGTATTCATCCTCCTTTCTGTTAGAACAACTTTTTCAGACAAGTGCTTGGTGTAACACATATACCAGGCTAGCAACCTGTATCATATAAAATACTAAAGACAACTATCACTCATCTCACGGTTTCTCAAAAGTGCACTTTCGCCTCCATGTGTCTCAGCCACTGCCAAGGTGTCCAAAATCTCCTTACATGTCATCGGCTCATTGCCATCAGACCCCTTAAATGATGAACCTCCAGCACATAGCCCACTGCATCATCTTCTCCACTAAGCACCTCCTCCTTAACTCCCATTTATGATCATGCTTTCCTACCGGCCTAGTATTACCCGTCAGATCTTTGAGCTTGTTACCGATACCAGTTCCTCGTCAACATGCATGAATTCGATAAATGCTTTTCAAAGCTCCTTGCTATTTAATCAGAGTATAGTCTACCCCCAACAATTCCCTGACCTAAGAAGTTTTCAAATCTCAAGCATGCAGAGAAAATTAGAGATTGTTACTGATACCAGTTCCTCATCAACATGCATGAATTCGATAAATGCTTTTCAAAGCTCCTTGCTATTTAATCAGAGTATAGCCTACCCCCAACAATTCCCTGAGCTAAGAAGTTTTCAAATCTCAAGCATGCAGAGAAAATTACAGATTGAGATCCATTTCACCCTATGTTTAAATATGACTCGGTTGTGTCAGTTTTTTGCAAACAAGGTCGTGACTCATAAAAGATTCTGTCTACTTGGGAAACTCACTATGTCATGTAAATCACTCGGCAAAACTTGGCTGAGCCAAACCTTCCTTTTTTTTCTCTGCAGGGTGAGGCTTCCTTTTTGTTATCCTTCCTACCTTTTTGCTAATTTTGCTCAAAAGAAATGAAAAAATAAAATAAAATAATTTTATTTTTTTTAAATGGTCGACTCAGGTGAGTCATGACTTGAATAGTTTTCCAACCATGACAGAGATTTAGTTTTCTGATTTTTACTAAGAGAATTTTCCCTAATCTAAAAATGTATAGTTTTATTATACAAGGTTTCGTCCTTTTAAATCTTTTCAGATGCAACCATAATATTTACAATTTTTACAGCATAGATGCATAGGATATAATCATAAATGTAAGCTTCATCTTATGGAATGAAGTTAGGGATGCAAACCGAGAGGGAACCAGGGAGTTGGCTTCAACTCTATAGAGGCCATGAGTACTGCTCTTCTAGAAAAATGGTTATGGATATTTGGAGGTGACAAGGACAGTTTGTCGAAAAAAGTTACTTCAAAATATCATCTTAGTATACAGATTGGGCATGTGTAAGGTGATATAGAGTGGAAAGTCCTACATTCATAATATTGTTAGCAATAGTGTGAGAATTCACTTTTGTAGAATTTCTCTCTCAAAAGATTTTATATATATATATATATATATATAAGAGAGAGCAAGAATTAACTTTTGGAGGATGTTTGGTGCCATGATCGTGCCTTCAGTTCTGAATTTCCTTGTTTGTACCAGACAGGATGGATACAGATGCTATGTTATCCTAGTGTTATAATGTCATTGGTGATCAGGTGATTCAGAAACTGAAGATAAGATGAAACTCTGGGATGACAAAATTGAGCTTCTTCATCTGATGGAGCAGTTGAACGAATGCAACCTCCTTCTAGTGAATTAGCCCGATAGATGAAGATGGTCTAAGTTCTGCAACGAAGGTATCTCACTTTGCTCCTATGCCTCATTAATTGGGGAAGATGTTAAACAAAGGGGAACCCAAACTGCCCCACTTTGGTTTCACCATGATCCTCCTGGGGTGATGGGGTTGGCTGGTGGGAAGAAACAAGGTTCTTACCATCGACCATTTGAGAAGCAAAAGGATAATGATGTCTATTGTGTGGTTCCTTTTTCTTCGAGATGTGGAATCAGTGGATCATCTTTTTACTATGTGGCAACTTCTTCAAGTTCTATTGAGTTCTCTAGTTATCTAGAGTAACCACGGTTGCCTGGATAACTGGTCGCTTTGGTATGTCGTATATGAATAGGTACGCACTAAGCTACTTCCTCCAATACGTGGTACACTAGAGCTAGGATCATGTGAGCACTCCAATACATACATAGTTAGAAATTGAGTTTTATATATGAACTCGTTGCAATTTATATGTGAAATGATGGATGTTATTATTATTTATTACGTAACCCCACATGTTTCATGTTATATTTAAACAGTACAATGACATGTACAATTTAATTTATGTTTCAAAGAAACATATGTGTGTGTGTGTGTGTGTGTGTGTGTGTGTGTGTGTGTGTGTGTGTGTGTGTGTGTGTGTATATATATATATATATATATATATAAATTTGCATTAACTTAATCAATAGTAAGAACATAACCATAACCATAATTTTGGGTTGCTAAAAATAGCAATCTGGATTACAAATGACCCATAATCTAGATAACTCAATCTGGATCGGAAAACACGGAGGGTTCGTGTTTTAGGTAGCATTGGGGGTAACTTCTTCAAGCTCTATGGAGTTCACTAGGTAATGTCAGGATCTATTGAATAATTTCTTAAAGCAGAGGAATGAAAGCAAGCCAATGTGGAGAAGATCTAAGTTATGGAGATTGGTGCAGCTAGCTAGTATTTGATCAATCTAGAACGAGTAAAATCGCAAAAAAAAAATAAAAAATAAATAAATAATAAAAAATAAAAAAATTTGAAGGAAGAAGTCTTCAAGTTGGCTCGTGGAAGAATCACTGCTTATGTGCGAGAGAGGATTTTAAGGGTTGTTGTAGTAGTCAGTTCATGAGCAGCTGGAGGATGGGTTCCGCTTTATTCATGGACATATGACCCCTCATCGTCTGTCCACATAACATCTAGCTTCTTTTATCCTTGCATTATTTTATTCTTTAATAAATTATTTACCTTTTCTAAAGATATATGATATATAGCAAATAAAGGAAAAATGTAACCAAAAAAAAAAAGGTCTCTCACATTATGAATTGCATACAAGAAGATTCAATTAAAACACATCGTACAAATATATCCTACAAGTATGGGTACCAGTATTGGCATTATCTCGTGTCCAACATAATATGCTGAGCATATAACTGTGTAGCATAACTGCTAGCAAAGCACTTACCTATTAATGAAACTTTACCAGTATCCAAGAGATCACTTAGCTTGACAGTACATTATGTACTATACTTCACAAAGCACTTTACCAGCACATTATGTATTGTATGATCCCTCATATACAGAAGGGAATATTTTAGCAGGTTATTTCATACACTGGATTATAACCTTGGCATTTTGGGTAGTAGACTTGAGGGCCGTGGCCTACTAGTAACCCTACTAGGAAATAAAAATAATGGAGAACCTATTAAGATGGTTTTCCATGTGCTACAATAGCCGGAGACGAACCCAGTATAGGAGGGAACACTGATTAGGTTTGAAGGGCCTGAAATGAGGATGAGGGGATAACCCAAAAAGACTTAGATCGAGGTTGTGAGAAGGGATATGAAGGCTTATATACTTACAGAGGATAGGGCCACATATAGGAATGATTGGCGAAATAGCTACAACAAGACTGATGGTGTCGAATATGATGATGATTGTCTGATTTCTTTTAACAAACTGTAATTCACTTATTCACATTGTTAAGATAACAATAATGGTTGATAAAATAGACAAAAGGAATAAAAGTAGAATTTTTTCCCTTTTTTTTAATGGAAAATTTATAATTTAAAATTTAAATTTAAAAGAGAGAGAGAGAGAGAGAGAGAGAGAGAGAGAGAGAGCTTTTAATAAAGAAATACTAAAATCCATAAGGACAGCATGGGGACAAAGCTTTCAAACTAATGATGTGTTCATGATTTGCCTCAGGAAGGAGATTTCCAGATATTAAATACCCACTTACAAATGTAAAGAGCTCATTGTCTTTGCTCCTCTTTGGAGAGTTATATCATATGTCCGATCACAGAGATCTTGCAGAAACAATTCCAATGCTTTAGCTGCAAGAATAAAATCCAGTGAGAGAGTAAAACATACCATACTTTATTGTTCTACACTTGCATGTAATATGACAGCCTCGAATATTTGAAGGGGCTGATTTCCTACAACAGCAAGGAAATTAAAAATGAGAGAGGACAACAAAGGTCTGGATTTTAATCGACCTAAGACACAGTGATGCTCTCTCTTGGTGGGTTACCCATATAAATAATCAATCTAAACTGTCCATTAGGTTCACCCCACTTCCCATGGGCCAAAAAAAAAAAAAAAATCACACCGTTTACAGGTACTTCTCCATCCAATCAATAAATAAAGAACTCAATGGTTTGATCAAAGAAAGTCCAATGATGAATATGCCCATTTGATGGACATCTCCAAAGAACCTTTTTGATCAAACAACGATAACCATCCCATCAATGCCTTGGAAACCTGACATATATAAAAGAGAAGCTAATTTTTGGAAGCTTAGCATCCTTCGATCAATATGAGCTTTCCTGGTGGCCTTTGAAAAATGGGCAAGAATAATGAACAGTCCAGATTGATGATTTCACTGTCCCAGTGTCCAAAAGAAAGTACCCTAAGAGTGCCTCTGCACCCTGCATGCACCTGAACTTTTCACAGAAAGGAAAATAGTGATCGAGGCCATCATAAAGAAAAAGTCAATAAAAAAAAGGACCCAGAATACCGAAGGAGAAACTAAGGGGGTCTGACCTTTTTCTTTCTTTCTTTCTTTCTACCAAGTATGGAGTGCTGAGCCTCAGAAAACCGTACGTTAGCTGATCCTCCAAATTTTGTACATGTGGCCCTAGTCATCCATACCATTGATCTAACGGGCCCTATCATAGATTGGAGATGCTCCAAATATATCCTAAATTAGAAGGCCCCAGCCCTTTTATTCCAAACACTACAAATGGACCGTTAAGAAAAATACAATAACAGTCCACATTTAATGAAGAAAAAGACCAGAGGTTGAAGGATCAGGACCTTCCAATCTAAGAGGTATTCGGGCCCATCAGGTTGATGTCTGGATCACTAAACAATGCCCCATGAGAGTCAAATTCAGAGCATCAGAAAACAGTACATTACTACATTTCCAGAGGCTCAGTACCCCACAGGGTATTCAATAACAGTAACAGTAGCAGTCATGGCCAGCCTTGTGGCCGTAACAATACGGGCCATAACAGGAGCAATGCCCCCTGTAATGGCTGCCATAACAGGAGCCACGCCCCCTGTAATGGCTGCTAGGGCCTAGTGGTTGTCGAAAAAAAATTTTGTAGGAAGAAACTATCGGCCACATGTCGGCTCATTACGGACCCATATTAGTCCATTACAGCCGTTACTAGCCTTTTTCTTTTCAAATTGGACATTATGGCCCTGTATCGAATAACGGTCACCACAGTTGCCACTGAGTAATAGCCGTTATGACCATAACGTAACCGTTTTTAAATACCATGGCACCCCATAGTTCCTCCTCAATACTTTGTCCTTCAGAAATATTCACTGAAAGGGCTTCTCATTGCTAGTACAATCATAAGAATGTGCATAGTCACTCACATACTAAAAGCGGCACAGCCAGAGCGATCTTCCCAACATCCTCATCTGCTTGCATGATCTTTTTAATTCGAGACTGCCAAATGAATACATTGTATTAGTTAACATGACTAAAACTTGGAATAATCAATGGACAACAGCCATAACATAGAGAAGAATAACTGCAACAAAGTGACACACTAGTCTAGTATGCAATGCAACTAAGTTGCGTTTCTACACATGGAGTCCATTCATTGATCTGGATTATCCATTCGGTTGAACCCACTATTTACAGGCCATCACGCAAAACTACACCAATGAGAAAATCTTAACCATCTGAATTTGGCCTTTTTTATTATAACCATTTGTTTTCCAAGCCACGGATCAAATGGATAGCATTGCCCAACTGAAATGATTCTCGATAACCACAAGGAATTCAAGGCCACCAAATGGATGGTTCAGAGTAGAGATTGGACCTATTTTGTTGAAATGGACCCTTTTTTTTAATGGACCTATTTTGTTTAAATAGACCCCTTTTTTTTTAACGGAACTATTTTGTCAAGATCAAGCTCAACATTCTTTCTGTAGGCAACTGATTAGATGGCTAGTACCACCCAATCGGTGTCATTTTTGTATCTTTGCCAAGCAAGAGTTGTCTAGACTCTGGACCGAAAGTATGGTCTAAATCAATGGATGGCCTGACCTGGCCTGTCCAAGAGCCCACATGCAACCAGATTCACTGCAGTCCACAATTTGCATTGGATTTTCTTTCTTTTTCTTTTTCCTTTTGAAAGTCAACAACATCTATTAGCACCGAAAGAGGGATAAGGGATTACAAGAGATCATCTCTCACGAGTCACGCCTAAGGAGAGACAAAAACAAAGAGAAGTAAAATACCCTTGAATGCAAAGGCAGAAACAACCAGCTAGAAAGAACAGATTTTTTTTTAATCGTCAAGTACAACAAATTAGATTACATTTCAAATTAAAGATATTCAATCCCTTGTAAGCAATGTTCTCAAAGTATCAGTATCGCTACAAGTTTCACTAGCCAGGGATACAAAAACAATATTGATATCGTAGATAACTAGAAATGCGGGGAAACATTAGGGAACATGGGGAAAATGGTGAAATTTTTCAGTGAAACTTCAGGAGACACTAAAATACACAAATCTGCATATTTAGGAATCAAAAAATTGCAAAAAGAATGCATATGTAATAAGTTTCCATTGAATTGGGGGGGCCTAAAAGCATGTGATATCGTAAGAAATCAGTACAATCAACCCATCTATCCATCCAACAATCCCATCTATCCCTCGATATTTCAAAATATCAACAACACGTGATATTTCGTCAAGAAATCGTCAACAACTAGAAAGGAAACGAAAGATTGTGGTCTCGATATCGCCCATGTCACGATAATGATAATATCATGATATTATCAATACTATTGTCGATAAATTGAACATTGCATGCAACCATGCTTCCATAAAAAATTTGAAATGGAAACTTTGTTAATAAGCTGATTTTTGGCGATATTGATACATTGGCGATGTCATCGAAATATCACTGATAAACCAACGATACAAGTGACACCTGGAATTTACACAGTCGAAAATATTGGCGATACATTAGCTATATTGATGCATTGGCAATACAAGTGACACCCAAAATTTACACAGTAAAAAATATTGGCGATATCGATACATTGGCGATACTTAGCTATACATCGCTGATACCTACAATTTCTGATACTACCAGTGTTGTCGGTATCGCTACCAATTTTATTGGTATCGCCGAGCTAGAGATATGGATAATATCATGATATTTTGATATTTCGATACTTCAAACAATGCTCGTAAGAATGGAGAAGAAAATCTCCCCAAACTTGGGAGATGGCATGGCCCAAAATATAGTCATAGAGAGAGTAATAAAGATTAGCTTAGCGGCGAAACTCAGTTGCCTTCAAAACTTCTTAAATCACGTCTTTCCTTTGTTTCTCTTTCTTTCTTTATTTTTCCTTTTTTTCTCCTCTTTTTTTTTTTTGGTCAAATTTGCCATTGGATCGTGTCCCTTAAATAAATGCTAAAATTCTTTTCAAAAAACTGTATAACAATACACAATTCATCAGCCTGAACCATTGTACAAACAGAAATGGGTAAATCATGGAAAGTGCCCATCAGTAATATAGAGTTGAGAAAATTTATACAAATTCCAACCAGAAACTATCTGATCCCCTTAGATAGAGTCAGCGAATGAGGCAGTTTCATTAACAATCCACGGAATAGATTAAAAGTGCCAAAACATGTTGCATATTTCTATATCTATATCTCCCAAGAACCTCCTATCTTTTTTACTATGAAACCCAGTTGCATTGCATTCTAACAAATCCTATGGGAACTCGTTAGGATTAGGTCTCGGGAAATTGTTGAGCAGAACACTGAAGCACACAATCAAAGTTAGAGAAGACCTCCCTTATAAACTCAAGATTGGACAGGCGGTAGTTGAAGAACAGTCACAGAGAACAATTAATAATGCTCGCTCCCCAATTTATATAAGCTCTGAAAATAATAAAAATAAAAAAGGGATACAGAAAATATAAATTATGCATGTGTATTGATACCAGGTTTGACATTGAGGCTGTGTTTGGATGTTCGAAAGAAAATTATCACTTTTAGGGCATTTTTGGATGCATGGATTCCATAGATAATGTAATGATATTACCAAATGATAATTTCTAAGGCCATCATAGATAATAGGATTCTAAAATTAGGGTGACTGTTTGGGTAGCTAGTGGAATTAGATAATTGTCACCTTGTTCCTTGTGCCAGAGAAGTTTGACAACAGATAAGAGTAATGATTACAGTATGGAATGCACGTATCCAAAGCCCAACTGTCTTGTCGATGAAAAACAATTTCCATTTCCGCATGGATTCTGGCATCCAAAAACACCTTAGTACTTCCTTTTTCACTTTAAAAGCCTTTTGTAGGCCTAGTTGCAAATAGATCTAACGATTTGGCATCTTTGCTATTTTAGTACTATGACACAGCACAATCAAATAAGAGATTGACATATGGACTTCAAAACCTGAAATGAAACTAAACAATTCTTCTTGTTTTGAACATTTAAACTAAACAAATATTAAAGACCCCAAATCTCAGAAAATATTCTTTTTCACACCATATGCATGACCTAGACTGCTAGACATAGAAGCTTATGGACATGTGGGCCACAGCCAGTCTCCATTCATGGATGCACAAATGGTTACCAAGGTCATTTAAACCCATTTCATTGGTCTTGTGGACCCCATAGTCGAATCAGAATGTTGATTCGGGAACAGATATGCTGCATGCCCTTGTTCTGGTCCAGATCCTTGATCAACCAATCTGGACACTTAATGTGATCCGTATCAACAATCTAGATAGTTGAATTAACTAGATCTATGATTTGGACAGTTGGATCTGCCAGATCTTAGATAAGGACTGTGGGACAGGCCCGATCTCTAATCAACAAGCTTGTGCTGCATGGGTGCAACCTTTGATTGTTCATGTGTGATCTTGGATGCATCCATTCCCTTCAGCTTTGATAAGAACTTGTCCTTGAGACAATCATCAGAAAATACATTTCAAGGATTCGCATTTATCTTGCTCCTTCACAGGTTTTAGTAGGAGCTTGCAATGGAGGCCGACATGTCTGCTAAGAACTTCTTTCATCAGTTAGCATAGTAGGGAATGCCACATTTTTTCACTTCTTTGTTGATATCCACGTCCTGGGTGCCAGCTTCAATTTGTCCTATGGCATTAGAGTTGCTAGCTGTGGATGGCAGATGGTTGCTTGTGACTTAATCCTCACTCTTGATGGGCTTCTTGACTTTGTTGCATAGCCTTTCTCATCACAAGTTTTGAACAGTGAGTTTTTATCATTGTTGGATGGTACAGGTGTGTCCATCACAACTTTAACAAAGCAGATGCTTATCTCCTCTGCCAATCTAACTGTCAGGTCATTAGTCACTTTTCCATGCATTCAGACTGTTGTCCATACAAGGGTAGATGTATCAGTTGCAGTGTTCGAGTTGTCGGTATCGCTACAAGTTTCGCTGGCCAGAGATAAAGATATAATATCGTTATCGCCGATAATATCACCGATAATCAGAAATGCAGGGAAAAAGGGGGAAACATGGAGAAAATGGTGGAATTTTTCAGTGAAACTTCAGGACATGCCTAAATACACATATTTACATATTCAGGAATGAAAAAATTGCGAAAAGAGTGCATTAAATAATAAGTTTCCATTTAATGGGACCCAAAAAGCATGCGATGCCATAAAAAATCACTTTAATAGCAACCAAAATGAGTTTATATATTACAAATGCAGCTGGCATACAGTAACTAAGACATGTAAAAGTAAATGAACTCAAAGATGCCAAACCAAGGATGGATTGGATTATCCAATCAGTGTGGTTTTTGCATGATAGAGATGTACGTCACAAATCCACTCCTACCATCTGTTTTGAAAGGCCACAATAGGACAATGTTCTAAAAGTTAGGCAGATCCAAAACTCTAGTGGTGGGCCATACCAACAAAACAGTGGGAACAACAACGCATTGAAATCTTCCTATAGGCCGTAGCTAACCATATGATGTTTATATGCCATCCAAACCGTCAATACAATTATTACCAGTCACACAAATTGTAGGAACAAATACCATCCTGATACAGAGAGTGATGATTGAAGGGTAACCATTAAAAACTTCCCAAGGCCCAATGTAAAGCAGATTTGTAATGCTTTTTTGCCATCTAACCCGTTGATAAGCTCAACCAGAACTGGATGAAAGGAATATACAAATATTAGCTTGATCCAAAACTTTTGTGGCCTACAAAAAGCTTTTAATAGTCATTCGCTACTTTTTCCAATGGTGTGGTCCACCATAGATTTGGATTTGCTCAAGTTTTTGGATAAGGTCCTTGAATGAGCTGAAAAAACGGATGGGCAACATGGATGTGGAAAACATTCATCAAGGTGGGGCCCACACGGTAAGGGTAACACCCAATAAGTTGTTACCTGGTAACAGCTAATCGGTTTCTGTTTCATAAAAGTAAGGTATTTGACACTCTGGCTGCGCATGACACTTGATACCTAGCATTTGAAAATGGTACATGTGGCAAATTCTAACATAATCTAAACCGTGTTTTCGCTTCATCAAGATCTATGTGACCTAATCAAGAGGTTGGATGGCAAAAAGAAAAAAAACCCATTACAATGGCCCTATGAAGTTTTTAATGGTGGCCATTTAATCACCACTGTTTCCCTTAGTGTGGTCAACCTGAGATGCAGATCTATCTCATTTTGGACTCATGCCTTAAATTATCTATCAAAATAAATGGACGACATTGATAAAATATTTATCGTTATGATGGCCCCACAGAACATCGACCCATCAATCCACGGATACAAACAAGTGACACGTGCGCACCGTATAAATCAGTACGCTTATCGTACTGAGTCAACTGTGTGGGGCCCATTGTGATTTATGTATTTTATCCACCCCATCCATCCATTTTACAAGATAATTTTAAGGCTTGATCCGAAAGATGAAGCATATCCAATGCTCAAATGGACCACACCACAAGAAACAATGTGAATTGAACATGCCTAGCGTTGAAAAATCATTAGGGGCGACAAAAGTTTTGGATCCATGTCATTTTTGTATTTTACCTTCATCCATCTCTGTGTGATCTTATGAACAACTTGGATGACAAATAAACACCACTGTGGACCATAGCGCCTAGGAAGGTTTCAACGCTAGGAATCATTGTCCCCATTGCCTTGGCGGTGTGGTCCACCCTAGCTTTGGATCTGCCTCATTTTTGGGTTCACGACCTAAAATGATCTCGCTAATTGGATGGACCACGTGGATATAACACATACATCATGGTGGGGTCCACAGAACTTGGTGACGTCCACACACCACTGACATTCACACCCGCACACCACGCAAATCTACTCCCGTAAAAGGAAGCGGATTGCGTACTGAGTAACTCAATACGCTAAGCGTACTGAGTAAATTGTGGGGTCCACCGTGATTTATGTATTTTATCCACTCCGTCCATCCATTTTAACAGATAATTTTTGGGCTTAAGCCTAAAAATGAAGTATATCCAAACCTCAAGTGGAACACACAATGGGAAACAATGTGAATTGAACATCTACTGTTGAAAATTTCTTGGGGGCCACAGAAGTTTTGGATCAAGCTTGTATTTGTGTTTTCCCTTCATCCATGTCTGTGTGATCTCATGAACAGGCTGGATAAGAAATAAACATCACTGTGGGCCCAAGAAATGTTTCAACGGTGGAAGTTATTATTCCAACTATTTCCAATGGTATGGTCCATTTGATCTTTGGGTATGCTTAAATTTTGGTCTCAACCCCTAAAATAAGATGGAAAAACAGATGGACGGCATGGATAGACCAGATACATTCACGGTGGGCCTAACAGAGTTTACTTAGTACGATAAGAGCGTACTGAGTAACTCAGTACGCAATCCGATTTCCTCGTAAAAACCCATCGTGAGGCTGTTTTCGAAACGAAAGAGGGTTTCGAACAGGAACCCTCAAAACCCTAAATTCCCAAAAGAAAATCTCTCCAAATTCCTAATCTTCAGCAGATTCTTCACCGAAATCATCTTTAGGTTTGAAATTTTTGACGTATTCAAAGAAAAAAAGTGGAAAGTAGAGGTTGGATGGCACTTAGAGCACACCGATCAATCAATTGGCCCACCGCAATTTCCGTTCACCGATCCTCTTCTACGATTGGCCCTCCTCTTCTACAGGTACGGAAATCCGCAAGTTTCCCCATTTTTCCCCTTTTTTTTGGGATTTTTGTGTATTTACGCAACGCTCCAATGTTATTGGTCCTTTTATCACTGAAAATGGGTTTATCCCGTGAAAGGGTAAGTAGATAAAACGATTTCTCGCTGACAACTGGACTTTTCGCAAAAAATCGAAAAATCAGCGATATTAGGAAGAGAAACGAAAAAAGAGAGTTTCGGTGTCACAACTCCAGTGATATTGAAATTATCGGCGATAATTCGATAATATCGCCGATAATTTAAACACTGATCGGTTGGCCCATCACTTCCTTCCATTGGTTTATCTGTCAACTCTTCTTCTGATCTAGTTGGTCCTCCATCTATTCCAAACCGTTGATCCAAAAAAAAAAATTATCAATGAAACTCTCATGTTCATCATTTTGGATCCAGACGCTTTCATTAGGAACCTTTTCATTAGAATTTCTAGATGGTACTTCCTCAGGCTCCACCATTTCCTTTGTCTCTTTCCTCGCTTCTTGACCTTCCTTGTCCTTCATCTTCTGAAGATTTGACGGACAATCAGATCTCCTCAGCCATCACTTTCAATGTATATCAGCTTCCATCATTCATGATTTTATAAGTTATTCTTCTTCTCATCACGGATGGCTTTTTGATGTTGTATCAACAGTCTTCCGAGTATCAGATGGCAATAATACACGACAATGACTTTACACCATGCACCTTTAGACCAAGGTTTCTTTGGCAAGAAGGAGACCAGATGATTTTCCCATCGCAATACGAACAGCATCGATGAAAAAGGATATACTTATCTGAGGCAAGATTAGCTACTCTTGGAATCAAGTCTTGCAATGGACGATCTCCACACCACGCACCTGTCCAAAACCAGATGCAATTACCCCTTAACAAGAGAAATGGAGTAACAATCTCAAAATAAATATTCGATGGACATGATAGCTTTCCAAACAGTGGAAGCACGATAAAGCAAAGAAGATTTAGTAGTCCAGTCTCCATCATGAGTGTCGTATTTAGTAACAAGGATTTCTTTCCATAATCTACCCACTTCCGTCCCAAACCTCCAAAGCCATTTACCTAGAAGAACCAAATTCATAAGATTGAGATCTTTAATAGCATCCCCTCCCTCCTTAATTGGCTCGCAAACGTCTTCCCACTTAGAAGATGAAATTTTCTGTTATCGGTTGACCCTTTCCAAAGTCTTTTCTCATATTATCAAACCTTTCCAGAACTGATTTAGGACACCTAAAAAGAGACATGAAGTAAATAGGCATGTTTGACAATGCCATCTTGATAAGAAGTAAGCGACCACCCAAAGACAAATACCAACGCTTCCACGAAGAAAACTTACTCTCTACCCTTTCGATCACCTTGTCCCACAGATGTTTCGCCAACTTTCCTATACAAAGGGGTAGGCCGACATATGTGGATGGGAAAGACCCGCTCTTGCATCCGAAATCTTTAGCCAACTACGCTAGATCTTCTTGTTGGACATGAATCCCCAACATTTTGCTTTTAGATACATTGACATTTAGACCCAAGACCACTTCAAAGCATAAAACAATCTTCTAAATGTTGTCAACTAATGTTCTATCAACATCACAAAAAAGAATCGTGTCATCTGCGTACTGCAGATGACTAACTTGCACTCCTGATCCCACAACTTGAAACCCAAATATCAAGCCTATTTCCTCAGCCCTGTGAAGCATCTTACTGAAGGCTACCTTGATCACCACAAATAAATAAGGGGATAAAGGGTCACACTATCTAATGCCACGAGAAGCTTTAAAGAACCCATTTGGCGAGCCATTAATTAAAATAGAGAAAGAAGGAGATTGAACATATGCATGTATCCAAGCTCTCCAATGAACACCGCATCCCAATCTTTCGAGCATATAATCCAAGAATCTCCAATCTACATAATCATATGCCTTTTCGATGCCAAGTTTGCACACAACCCCACTTTTTCTCTGCTTATGCCTAGAATCAATGCATTCATGGGCTATAAGGGCAATATCAAGAATCTACCTTCCCGCAATAAAAGCCCCTTGGTTTTTCGAAATCACCTTAGAGAGAACCTTTCTAAATCTCAAGTAAAGGATCTTAGCAAGCAGCTTGTATGAACCCCCCATAAGATTGATTGGCCTAAAATCTTTTAGCATCTCTACACCTTCGATCTTGGGGTTAAGAGCAAAGAAGGTTGCACCAAGCTCTTTGGAAAGATGCCCTCGATCGAAAAATTCTGAAATGAAGTCCAACACATCGGAGCGAACTATCAACCACATCCTTTGAAAGAAAAGCATTGGAAAGCCATCAGGATCAAGGGCATTTTCTCCACACATCAAGTCTAGGGCCTCATCTTCGGAAATCTGTTTCTCGATAGAGTTGGCATCCTCACTAGATAAACACGGGAATTCAAGGATATCTAATCTTGGCCTTCTCCAAAGGTTAGAAGACATCAAATTTTTGTAAAAGTAGACAATGGTGTTGCAAATTTTCCTTTTTTCTGTAGTTCTAGCTCCATCAATCACCAAATTGCTGATCTTGTTAACCCGAGCCCGAGCACTTAATATACTATGAAAAAACTTTGTATTCTTGTCTCCACAATTCAACCACAATGCTCTAGATCGCTGACACCATTTAATCTCTTCCCCTTTGGTAAAGGAATTGTATTTAGAAGATAAACTTGTTCTTTCTTCTCTTTCTTCTTCCGATAACTGGCCTAACTCTTCTTTAATATCAAGCTCGTGAATTTTGCCCAAGACAACTTCAAATTCAGCTTCCCTTGCCCCAAGCACTTCTTTTTTCCAGTGTTTGAGTTTTTCCTTCAACATTTTAAGCTTTTGGCTAAGCCTAAATCCCGCAAAACCATCGACTACAAAAGAGGACCACCGGTTCGAGACCAACTCCAGAAAACCTTCTATTTCAAACCATGCCGCCTCAAATCCAAAAGGCCTCACTCCCCAATTATCATTCAGCACCTCCAGAAGAATCAGCCTATATGATCCAAGATAGGTCTTGGCAAACCCCGCTGATTAACTGGCAGAAATTTTTCAATCGATTCCTTTGAAAAAATAAATATGTCAAGGCGCAAAAGAATAGCATTCTCTTGATTGTTGGTCCACACTAGAGCTGGGCAGAAACCGAACCGATTCGAACCGAACTGAAGGCCTGGATCAGTGCGGTTCGAGTAGGATCAATTAAATCGGATCGTTCATCGGATCAAGTTCGGATCGTGATCAATCTGGACCGATCCGATTCGATCCGATCTGGCCCGATCCGGATCTATTATCAAGTACATATATTTTTTGAATATTTTTACTCTTTTTACCCTAAGTATATATATAATTTTATTTTATCTCTATTCCTTTTTACCCTACCCAGCAGCACCAGCACCCGCACCCTCACCCGAACGGCTGAACCCAAAATCCCCAAAATCCCTCCCTCAAATCTCTCCCTCTCTTTCTCTACCCGAACGAGCAGCCATCTCGATCCCGCTACTTTCATCTGTCTCTACCTGAACGAGCACCGCACCCGGCCATCTTGATCCGGCCACTCAGCAACCTGGCCCACTTATCATCTTCATTCATCAGGTAGGTACGTCGGTTTCATTTTAATTTATATATTTTTTTAATTTTAGCCTGTATTTTGGACTATTTTGGAGCAATGGCCCACCCATTTTAGTTAAAATTTTTCAAAAAATAAAAAATAAAATCAGGACCGATCCGAACCGTACCCAATCTGATCCGACTCGGTTTCCCTGACCAAGTCGGACTCGGATCGGATCAGGCCAACAGTAGTTCGGATTGGATCGAGTCAGATGACCCAGACTCAGTCTCGGATCGGATCGAGTTCGGGTCAGGCCATGTAAATTTCGGACCAAGTTGAGTTGGACCCAATTCGATCCGACTCGGTCCGATGCCCAGCTCTAGTCCACACCCCCTTAAAAGGAAGATCAACCAAGGCATGCTCAATGATCTAGTCTAAAAAATTCTACTTCTGGGAACTCGATTGCCGTTAGATTTTTCTTAAGAAAACCGAACTACATTGAAGTCGCCTCCAATGCACCAAGGGAGATCTCATTTTTTCTTAACAGCTGAGAGGTCAAACCACAAGATCCATAACTGATTGTGCAAATCTGCAGACGATGGACCATAAACTGCCATAAAAATCCAAGAAAAGCCTGACATGCAATCTGTTTAGGAACTGACGTAACTATCTTCCATCTTCCAGAAATCTGCATTCCAAGTGATAATAATGCCTCCCACAGATCCCGACACATTCAGTGATACCCAATCAACATTCTGAATTCCCCAAACTAAAGTCACAATACCTTTGTCAAACTCTTGAAGCTTAGATTCATGCAGAGCTATAATTTCAGCTTTCAATTTCCTGCATACCTTCCACACCTGGGCCCATTTCAGCTTGCAACCCAGGCCCTAACATTCCAATATAGGATCATCATTGATCACCTCCTCTGCCCGTATGAACCCTCTTGCTACTGCTTGGCTTGTTTGACGATTCGTAATAGATTGAACACTTTAGACTTAGAAGTTCATGCCATCCCTTGGGAGATCTTCTGTTTCTGGAGACTTTATTCCTCTAATCCCCTTTCTTCTCCACACATTCTCTCTTTCTCCTCTTCTTTTCTTTCTTCTTTTTCACAATCTCGAAGCACAGGGGGTTTTTAATGTACGGTATGCAGATTTTAGACGGGGCCTTATTGTCCATGAATGCATCAATTCCAAGCATATGTTTTGAAAGGTTGCTGCCATATGCAAATTGGATTTGGAGACTATAGATTAGGAGTATGTTTGCTACATGATCAGTCGGGTTTTGTATCAAGTGGAAGACTCGACTTAGAGAATTCATGAATTTGACCCAATTCTCAGGTTTTGCATCAAGTGGAGGAATTGAATTAGAGAATTAAGTAAATGGTTCCTCAAAAAGTTTCTTTAAAAGAAATTGTGGGTTGGAGCAAGAGGATCCCATTTTCCCCAATCTTTTCATCATTGTGTTTGAGGCTCTCAATAGGATGTTGGACCAAGCTAGAAGCCAAGGCCTAATTAATGGCTTTGAGGTGGAGCATGCTAACTTTCAAATTTTGCATCTTCAGTTTGCCTATGACACTCTCCCTTTCTGTGAGGCAGATCAAGTATATAATCTCTACAAGGTCCTCAAGTGCTTTGAGGTTGTGGGGCGGAAAATTAATATCCAAAAAAGTAAACTACTGGGGTCCATATGTGTGAAAAGGGCATGTCCTCTTTCATTCAAACCTTCAATTGTAAGCCTGCGATTTGGTGGTCAGTTTGGGAAGAAAGAAATGGCAGATGTTTCAGGGATTCTTCCAACTCCTCAGAGGCTATTTCGTCCAAGGCTACGCAGTGTTTCCATTGATCGAATGGGCTTGTAATGATGATTCCTTGAAGGACCGTGATTTTCTTTTTTTTGGAGTCTAGTTGCGTCTGCTCTCTCAACAGACTCTCTACTCTTCTCGCTGCAACCTTTTGGTTTCTTAATACAATTTCGTCATCTTTCAAAAAAAAATTGTAAGCCTGGTAGTCTTCCATCGATCTATCTTGGTCTCCCATTATGTATCGGTAAGCTAGCGAAAGACCTTTGGGATATGGTGGTGGAGAGGATGGATCTGAAGCTTTCAAGATGGAGAAGTTGGTACTAATCTTCTAGGGGTCACATTACCCTGATGAAATCAACTTTATCTAGAATGTCACTTTACTTTATATCGTATGCACTATCTTGCCAATGTTATCCAAAGACCAGTGTTTTAAATAACGTCTAGCGCATAGCGTAGCATTCACCCCTCCATAGCATGTAGCATTGTGCTACACGATTTTTCTATTTTTAAATAAAAACAATAGGAAAATAAATATAGTAAATGGTAAAAATAAATATAAATATAGCAAAAAGGCCTAGAAAAAATGTACTTCAAGTGACCCAGGATGATGGGATGTCGCAAAAATTAGGTCTATCAAATCATCAAGTGGGCGACACCATAGAAAACAATGGACAGTCACCCTCCACTATAGCGTGGTGGCACACATGATGGTTTTATCAACCATGCTGTAATGGACGGGTTGGATACAAAGCCATAAAATAGAAACTAATGAACAACCATCATAGAGAAGAAATCAGCCGTATCCAATCATCATGTGGGCCAAACAATAGAAAATAGTATGCAACAATCCAAAAACCACCACTATAGTGTGGTGGCCCACATGATGAACCGGACGAGTTGAATGCCATGCCATACACGCACCACAGTAGGCCACAACAAACAAATGGATGCAGAACAAGCTCATTCTACAACATTGCATGGGAACGAGCCTCCCAAAAAAGGGGGGGGAAAAAAAAAAGACATCAAAGAAAAACAGCCGTAATCAATTATGATATCAATCAAAATAAAATAAAACTCTTAGTTGAGATTAAGAGTAAGAGCTTGCCTCTACTTAGTTTTAAATCGACAAAAAAAATAATCCAAATCTTAAGCTCCACAACCATACAGATGTGAAATGGGAGAATCTTGAATTCTCCTTTGTTTAGGCTCTGATGCAAGCGAAAATTGAGACGAAGGATCTTCTTCTAGCATCGATCAATCCTCTCCAATGTTTTAAATAGCAGTAGTGTGTTGCGTAGCATTTAGCCCTCTCTAGCGTGTAGCGCAAATAGCTTAGTATGTAGCATAAGCTACACGATACTTCTATTTTTTAATTTAAAAATAGGGAAAACATGATAAATAGTAAGGGGGGAAAAAACAAAAATATGAAAATGCCTAAAAGATCATTCATTTTTTCAAGTATAAGCATATGTTCAAATAAGTTATTAATTATCATTTATCAAAAGTCAATCCACATATATAAAGTCATAAACCAAATCAAATAATTATCACATCAACAACTTTCTAAAAAAACCACTTTAATTAATAATGTCTAATTGAAACCACAAGTGACATCTCACAAATGTGTAAAGAAATAAAAATTCCATAGGTTAAGAGTACCACGTACAATTCAGATGTCATATATACCCTCTTTTGAAACCCCTTCTCTTTTAAGTTTAGTTTTAAAGGTTTTTTAGAGTGTGAGTTTCACACCAACTTTAACAAAGGATCACCGCCATTTTAAGTGAAAGTAAACAAAGAAAGATTTTGTTTTAACTTTACATTTTAAGTTTTTTTTATAATGTGAGTTTTACACCATTTTTAACAAACAAAAACAAAAGCATTGTAGCATACGCTACGACCCCTGTAGCTTACACTACAAGGGATTTATGCTATTTAGCTACGCTACGTAGCATACGCTATGAGCGCTATTTGAAATATTGATCCCCTCTAATTTCATCAAATGGTAGTCTGCATGGAGAGAATCAAAACGTCATTTTTTTGGGGCCCAAAGTGTCGTGAAGTCGACACGTAGGGTTTTCGAAAGCCCTCTTTCAAGTAGCTTTTGTTTTATAAAATTTACACTCAAATGTTAGTTCAAACCATTTTAAATGGTTGTTAACTCTTTAGCCATACACTTGGCATGCTGTACTTTAGTGCCACATGTGAATATAGGTGTGATCCTAGAGATATGCTCCATCCACAACAGGGCCCAAAGTTTGGATGGTCTGGATAGTAGTACTTTAGTACCACTGTGAAGAAGATGAGTCACCACCATTTTTTTTTAATAGGTTTCAAACTAACAACAGAAAATAATTAAAATCTATAGCTTAAAACCCAAAAGACACCATAGCTATGCTATACGATACACTGTGTATGGTGAACTTATGCTATTTGCATGTGTTATTTGTATGTAGCGCTATAGCTTCTTCTTTTCTTTTTCTTTTTCTTTTCGTTTCTTTTCCTCCTCTTTTTTTTTACTTTTTCTTTCTTTTCTTTCCTTTTTTTTTTGAGAGAGAGAGAGAGATACATAGCACTATAGCTACCAATGCAAGCCAAAACACTGAGAAAGACTAGAAAGAATTCAAAGGAATTTTCTATGGCAAAAGGATGAGAACAAGGACAAGTTTCACTTGGTTAGCTGGTTGGAGATCTGAAACCAAAGGAGCACGGAGGGTTGGGTATTGGAAGTCTCCAGTCTATGAACTTGGCCATCTTGGGTAAATGGTTGTGGAGATTTGGGAGGAGCAGGATGCTTTATGGACGAGGGTGAAAGCTTATAAGAGCGGAAGATGGGGCCTGGTTTGCTGGCAGTCCTCTTAGTATCCAGAAAATACTTAAAATCTATAGCTTAAAACCCAAAAGATACCATAGCTATGCTACATATGCTACACGATACACTATGTAGAGTGAACTCTACATACAACTTATGCTATTTGCATGTGCTATGTGTTTGTAGCACTATACCTCTTTTTTTTTTCTTTTTTTTTTTTTGAGAGAGAGACATGTAGCACCATGGCTACGAAGGCAAGCCAAAATATTGTGAAAGACTAGAAAGAATTCAAAGGAAATTTCTATGGCAAAAAGATGAGAACAAGGACAAGTTTCACTTGGTTAGCTGGTTGGAGATCTGCAACCAAAGGAGCACGGAGGGTTGGGTATTGGAAGTCTCCAGTCTATGAACTTGGCCCTCTTGGGCAAATGGGTGTGGAGAATTGGGAGGAGCGGGATGCTTTATGGATGAAGCCAAAATATTGTGAAAGACTAGAAAGAATTCAAAGGAAATTTCTATGGCAAAAAGATGAGAACAAGGACAAGTTTCACTTGGTTAGCTGGTTGGAGATCTGAAACCAAAGGAGCACGGAGGGTTGGGTATTGGAAGTCTCCAGTCTATGAACTTGGCCATCTTGGGTAAATGGTTGTGGAGATTTGGGAGGAGCAGGATGCTTTATGGACGAGGGTGAAAGCTTATAAGAGCGGAAGATGGGGCCTGGTTTGCTGGCAGTCCTCTTAGTATCCAGAAAATACTTAAAATCTATAGCTTAAAACCCAAAAGATACCATAGCTATGCTACATATGCTACACGATACACTATGTAGAGTGAACTCTACATACAACTTATGCTATTTGCATGTGCTATGTGTTTGTAGCACTATACCTCTTTTTTTTTTCTTTTTTTTTTTTTGAGAGAGAGACATGTAGCACCATGGCTACGAAGGCAAGCCAAAATATTGTGAAAGACTAGAAAGAATTCAAAGGAAATTTCTATGGCAAAAAGATGAGAACAAGGACAAGTTTCACTTGGTTAGCTGGTTGGAGATCTGCAACCAAAGGAGCACGGAGGGTTGGGTATTGGAAGTCTCCAGTCTATGAACTTGGCCCTCTTGGGCAAATGGGTGTGGAGAATTGGGAGGAGCGGGATGCTTTATGGATGAGGGTGAAAGCTTACAAGAGTCCCCCCCCCCCCCCCCCCTTTGGCGGAGAGGTTTCTCTCTCCAAGGTTGGTACTCAAGTTCACTTTTTGGTTGGATAGGTGGTGCTGTGGCAGTTCCTTACAAGTCGTTAAAAGAATGTACTTAAAAGTGATGATTTGTGGTTTGGGCACTTTGCTTCTAAAAGAATTTGACTACAAGGAAATTGTTGATTTGTGGACCTCATGAGAAGTTGTACTGCCAAGGTAGATTTGGTGTATCAGGATATGTGAATGTGGAACTATGACCATTTAGAAAAGATATATTTTAGGTCCCATTCGACCATCTCATCTCCTCTGTCTCCCAAGACCTAGAAGTTGGTCCCTATCCATCGTATGAGATGGGGCCTGGTTTGCTAGCAATCCTCTTAGTATAGGGCCTGTCCTTTGGAAAGATGTACTTAAAGTGATGACCCCCCCCCCCCCCCCCCCCCCCCCCCCCAAGGTTTCTTTCTCTCTAGGGTTGGTACTCAAATTCACTTTTGGTTGGATAGGTGGTGCTGTGGTAGTTCCTTACAAGTCGTTAACCCAATCTCTTTAGCCTTCTCACTCAGAAAGACACTTTCATCTCTAATTGTGTCTATAAGGTGGGGGGACAAGTGGTTTGGGCGCTTTGTTTCTAAAAGAATTTGACCAACAAGGAAATTGTTGATTTGTGGACCTCATGAGAAGTTGTACTGCCAAGGTAGATTTGGTGTATCAGGATATGTGAATGTGGAACTATGACCATTTAGAAAAGATTTCTTTTAGGTCCCATTCAACCATCTCATCTCCTCTATCTCCCAAGACCTAGAAGTTGGTCCCTATCCATCGTATGAGAAAGTAGTTTGAGGCCTCCACATGTCTTGGCATTTGCATGGCTGGTCAGTAAAACTAAAGTCCTTATGATTGATCACTTGAGGAATAGAAACATGATTGTCCCAAACATATCCATATTATGCTTCGGGGAAGCTAATATATAACACCCCGTCACTTCGGTGCCCTTATCAGCACATGTACGTGACTTCTTTTGATAAACCAGTAACCCGATACTACCTGAATTGTACACTTTTCAGTACCTTTCGCAGGATGCCCAACGTTTCTGGCAGAACCCAAACCGAGTGAGCAAGTACGCACCCGAATAAACAAAACTCTATGAGCCTAAAACTTACGCCGGTGCGACCGCGCCATCACTATGAATCCAACGGTACCCCTTGCGCGTCAAGGCGAGCACCTGAACCTAAGTTATCACGTGAAAAACGATAATAGGTCATGTGCGCAAGGAGCCCCAAAATCCTTAAATAGTTTTACAAATTCCACATTTTTCTAGAAAATTCATGAGCCCATTAAGCCTCTTAATCAAGCTTTAATGGTATTATAATATAGCAATAAACTAGATTAACCCATCATTATTAGTTTTTAATAAAGGTATGGGATATTTTTCCATAAAGTAAAAGAATCTCCTTGATTTAAAGAGAGAGTGTCACCTCATTTATTCTAGAAAATGGTTAAGTTTTGATTAACCATACTTAAGGACCCTAAACAATGTATTAAATTATGTAAAGATAACTTTATTTGGCCTAATAAAGAGGTATGGAGCAAAAGTCAACTAAATCCCTTAAATTAAGGGGAGAATGCCAACACAACTTTTCTAGATACCATTAGTCATAATCTAAGAATAATTAAGGTCCCATAAATGTACTTAATTAGCTCAAACCAAGGCTTAGATAAAGCTTATTAAAGACTGTGCACCAAAAGTCAACTTTCTTTTCCATGATTTACAGGGGACCAAGTGTTTTGTCTCTCACTTCTCTAGAAAATGAATCTCATGTGTTATTAGAGTGTCATTAGCACCCTTAAGTTAAGGATTAGTGAGACCAATCACCCTTAAAATAAGGAGGTGATTCCACATACCCCTTAATCTAGAAACTCCTTCCCTAATCACCTTTACATCTATAAATAAGCATTCTCCAACCCGAATTTAGGCACCTTAGTGCCCAAATTCTAGCCCCTCCTTGCTGAGAGAGAGAGAGAGAGAGAGAGAGAGAGAGAGAGAGAGAATGGTGGTGGACCATGGAGATCCAAGCCATTCAACACTTGGGCCAGGGTGAGTACACCCCCTTCCACTTAATTTTTTATTTTTTTTTCTTATGATATGGATGATGATAATCATGATCTTGATGTGATGATGGTTATGATGATATGGGACCCTACTAATGGTGGGCCCCACCAATGAGCTTGAAAGCAATCCAACCCTTCATAGGAACATACATACATGAATGAAGTACAAAGATCAGCTTGTACCAAACTTACAGGTGAGACCCGCTGATAGTGGGCGCCACCATGATGTTTATCAGCCATCTAACCAGTTCATAAGGTCACATAAACATGTATGTAGGGACCACACAAAATTCAAACATGTCCAATTCACAGACCCAACGTCATGTTTATACATCATCTAACCCATCCACTTGCTGGACCCCACTAAGGTGGCCAGCCGCTCTCACACACGGGTGCATACAAACTCATATAGACAAATAAATAAATAAATAAAGAGAAGAAAAGAGAAGAAGAAGAGAGAGAGAGAGAGAGAGAGAGAGAGAGAGAGAGAGAGACATCACATCCCTAGACGCCCAAAGAGGGACGCTCCTCTCATAAATAGATGCTAGGATTGTGGGGCCCACTGTGGGAGCCACCATGATATATGTATTTTATCCAAGCCGTCCATCCATTTCAAGCCATATGTTTAAAAAAATCAGGCAGATTCAAAACCCAGGTGGGCCATGCATGCAGTAAGAGAGAGCAGAGAGTGAACACTTGACATTGAAAATTTCTTAAGGCCCACTAAGCCAATGACCTGCCGCATGGAAAAATTTAATGAAATGAAATAAAATAAAACATTAAAAAATAAAAATAAAAATAAAAAATAAAAAAAGAAGCTGCAACATGGGACACTGCTGTCAGGTGCTTTCAGGTTAGGTGGGGCCCACTGTTGGCTCCCACCATGATGTAAGTGCCTTACATCCACACCGTCCATCCATTATGCTATATTATTTTGTGATGAGAACCCAAAAAAAAAAAAAAAGGGCAGATCCATGACTTAAGTGGGCCATACTATCCAAACAATAGGATTTAATATCTACCATTGAAAACTTCTTAGGGGCCACTTAATGTATATTGGTAACTCATGTATGTACAAATAAAGTCATGATATATGTATATATATATATATATATATATATATATATATATATATATATATATATATATATATATATATATATCTATTAAAAACTCAATACTACTGAAGAAGAAGACGAAGAGAGAGAGAGAGAGAGAGAGAGAGAGAGAGAGAGAACGTTCAAAACATTTTTTCTTACCATTGGTTGTTTGTCATGTGGAACCCACTTTGGACCTCCACATGATGTATGTACAAATCCACACCGTTCATCTGGTTTACCAAATAATTTTAGGGTTGTGCTCAAAGTAAGAAGCCAATCCAAATTTTAGGTGGGCCGCACCACCCTAAGCAGTGGAGATTGAACACTTGCAATTGAGAACTTCCTACGGGCCCACTGTGATGTATTTATCCATACCATCCATCTGGTAGGGCCCTTGGCCAACCACCGTAGTGTATAGGTCCTATCCACTCCATCCATCAGGTGGGCCACCCTCCAGAAATTGAAACATATCCAAATCTCACGTGAACCACATGACAGAAAACGGTTCGAATTGAATGGCCATTATTAAAGCTTCACTAGGGCCCATTGTAAACCCTACCATGATGTATGTAATTATATCCACGCTGTCCATTCAGGCTTCACTACAATGTGCGTATCCACACCGTTCAACCAACCGATCGATTTCAATCATGGAACCCACTGTAGACTCCACCTTGACGTTTACCTCGTACATCTCCGTTGTTCATCCTTGAACCACCTTGATGTATGTGAATTACCTATATCGTCCACTTGTTGTGGACCCACCATAAGATTTATGTGTAAACTAATTTTTTGGAGGGGCTACTTGGAAGTGGGACCCACCGCATTGTATGCATTAGACCTACACCGTCCTATTGCGACCTACTTTGATATATCCATTGTAAATGTAAGTTGTTCATCTTAGGGCCTGCTGTAATGTATGAGTGTTACCCATTCCGTCCAAACCGTGGTAGACTAACTGTGATGGTTGTTTACCATCCAATTTATTGGCAACCCACTTGGAAGTGGAGCCCATCAGATTATATGAGTTTTATCAACACCGCCTATCATGTAGGGACCACTTTAATATACGTACATGATGACCATCTACATTGTCAGCCCATGAAAGGGGCTCAAGCCCGATAATGAGATGGATCCAAAGCCTAGTGGACCCAAAACATGAAACAAATTCAGTTTGCCCGAGACCCAACTTGAGATAGGTATTAGGCTGAATGTCGGGCCCACTTAATTGAAGATTCGGGCAATTTATAGACTCCACTAATGAGCCCACTTAGGCATTAGAGTGGCAAGCCCATTGGCCATAAAAGCCCACCTAGAATAAAGCCTTTTGGGCCCAATAGTGGAAATTGTGTCGGGCCGAAGCCGCTAATGGGATATCTATCTTGTGATGAATGAGATGTGATTGTGAATGCAAATAGTGTGTTTGATTGCGATAGTTATGAAGATGGTGATGTGTTGATGATTATGGATTAGTAGAGGTAGGCGATATGATGCCTTGTACATGTTGGTGTTGATCATACTCATGCATCATGGAATGATAGTATGTGCGTGTGTACCAAGTGCATCCATTCATGCATAAGATGTCCTTTGTAGTTGGGTCACATGACCATGGATTGATACAGTCGATAGTGGCACATGATGTCGTATATGAATTTTCTATCCTAAGGGCTATGTAAACTCTAGACCCATGGCATTACATGCATACTACATACACTTGAACGTATGCCTTAGCATGATTGCTTGAATTCATGCATGATCATGATATACTTGATGATGGTAATACTACAGTTGTGCCATATAACATGAAATGGACCTTGGTAATGAAATGTAGATCTATGATGATGACATGGATTATCCCTAAAAGGGACGGGACACCGAAAATGTAGAAATAGTTGGGGATGATGTGCCCCTTGGGTTGAAAGTCCCTAAACCCCGATGCTAGCTAGGGATGCCTCACCGTCAGGCCGAGTGGATACATGGGTCATGGATTTGACTCCCATTGATGAAGTCAAGTTGAGAAGAGGTGGGTCCAACCTACTTAAGGGCTGAGGTGCGAACGGGAACCGGTTTGACCCACCGGCAAAGAGAAGTGCAAATGAGGTCCGCTACTAGCGTGCCAGGTGGAAGTCCACCGCAGGGGGGGTATGCGAGGTCGATTATTGGTGCTCGGTATGCATTGGTGTCAACCACGGTGTTTTCTGAGATTATACAGTTGCCATGATAGGGCATGACAATACGATGTTGATAATATGGCTATGGACTTGTTTGATGCGGTTATGCCTGTGGTAACAGGTATGTGATAGCATGACATGGTGGTGTCAGAGCATTGATTCATATCATGATCCTGATGCGTATGCGTATGCATTATATTGCATTACATGGGTATCGGCATTATACCTTACATATTACATGTATTCCACCATACATGATTTCTTCATGGCATATTTACCTTGCTTGCATGTAAGACACACCACACACACGTGTACTCACTGGGAAGCTCAAGCCTTCCTTTATAATTGTTTTTAGGACAATACCAAAAGCAGGAGTAGCAGATGATGCCTATCACGTTATTTTTAGACACTATGCTTCCGATTCATTTTGATGGATATGTACCGTTGTGAAACAGTTGTATTGTAAATATATTTTATAGTGAAAGCTGATTATTTTGCTTGTGTTGGAAATGTCAATCTATATGCCTGATATCTATTAGCAACAAAAAAATTGTCCCTAAAATTTATAGTCGAGCGCCGAGCTCAGGACTTGGTGTGTGGGCACCGAGTGCCGAACTCGGAGTTCGACGCGTCGCGAGCCAGGACCAGCCATCATAGATCGACCATGCAGGAGGAGGCCGGGTTTGGCGCGTGCCTAAATTTGGGTTAGAGAATGCTTATTTATAGAGGTGGAGGTGATTAGGAAAGGAGTTTCTAGATTAAGGGGTATGTGGAATCACCTCCTTATTTTAAGGATAATTGGTCTCGGTTCTCAGTAATCCTTAACTTAATGATGCTAATGACACCTTAATAACACATGAGATTCTTTTGCTAGAAAAGTGAGGGACAAAACACTTGATCCCCCTTAAATCATGGGAAAAAAAAAGAAGTTAGACTTTTGGTGCATGATCTTTATTAAGCTTTATCTAAACCTTGGTTTGAGCTAATTAAGTACACTTATGGGACCTTAATGGTATCTAGAAAAGTTATGCTAGCATTCTCCCCTTAATTTAAGGGATTTAGTTGACTTTTGCTCCATACATCTTTATTAGGCTAAATAAAGTTATCTTTACATAACTTAATACATTGTTTAGGATCTTTAAGTATGGTTTATCAAAAATTAACCATTTTCTAGAACAAATGAGGTGTCACTCTCTCCTTAAATCAAGGAGATTCTTTGACTTTATGGAAAAATATCACATACCTTTATTAAAAACTAATAATGATAGGTTAATCTAGCTTATTGCTATATTATAACACCATTAAAGCTTGATTAAGAGGCTTAATGGGCTCATGGATTTTCTTAAAAAATGTGAAATTTGTAACACTATTTAAGGATTTTGGAGCTCCCTGCGCACATGAACTACAATCGTTCTTCACGCAATAACTCGAGTTCAGGTGCTCGCCTCAACGCGCGAGGGGTACCTTTGGATTCGTAGCAACGGCGTGGTGGCGCTGGCGTAGGTTTTAAGCTCTTAGAGTTTTGTTTATTTAGGTGCATACTTGCTCGCTCGATTCGGATTCTGCCAGAAACGTTGGGTATCCCGCGGAAGGTACCGAAAAGTGTACGATTCAGGTAGTATCGAGTTACGGGATTTACACAAGAAGTCGCATACATGTGCTGACAAGAGCACCGAAGTGACATGGCATTAAATAACACGGTGCACTATTTATTCATGCCCAGTTGTTTTGCCCCATAGATTTGGTGGAACTTCCTCAAGCTCTTCGTCATCGAATGGGTTATGTCTGGTTCGAGGGGAGACCTCTTTCGAGCTTGGCATGGCAGCTAGAAGGCAAAAAGAGGATTTCCTTATCGAGGTTTATTCTCTTGTTTATTCTACAGACAACTTAGCTTGAACGTAATAGAATGAGATTTAAAGATAAGTCATGTTTGTCAGACATGACTTCGGTGAAAGCTTGAGCTAGAATGCAAAAGGATGTTGCTAACGAGCCTATCGGTGTGTTATGGGGTTCTCGGGAGGCTTCTTCTTCATTGCATTGATGGGATAATGTCTCATCATCCGCTTTGTGTTTGCCTTTTATCTTCCCTCTAATAAAATATTTGGTTGGCCCTTACAAATCAGTGAGCTTTTTTGTGAATCAATGTATGCACACTTAATTGGTTTTTATCACACCAATTTCCCATTCTAGGAATTGAAATTGTACAAGAAGTGTATTATTTCAATTCTCATAATGGAACACCTCAATGATTTCGGCTTATCATATGGCTTACCAATGGTTCTCAATAACCGCTTCCCATACCTCCCCTAACGGCTTATCATTATTCATTCATCAATCCATCTCAAAGCTCTTCATTCATCAATCCATCTCAAAGCTCAAATGGAACTATGGTTCCAAGTTTTGGCCACTCATTAATAATTAGGGAAATACAAAACCAAACACACCAGGTGTAAGTAGAAGTGCTACTTTTGATTGTCATTTTTTAAAATTACGTTAGGTAGCTAACATATATATAAAAGCCTTAGGACTAATGGAATGTGTCAAACTAAGCCCTTAAACCACTACAAATCGTAATAGACCACCATGCTCTGCATCCAACACGCATTGCACCACTCACTATAGAATATGTCCAGGTAACAATTTCCACCTTGCGGCAACTCTCGCTCTAGCCTTCCAAGTAAACCTTTCCACCTTGAGGCGGCTTCCACTTTGGTCCAAGTTGCCCTTTCCACCTTATAGTAACCCTTACTTTGTCCTTATCAACCCTTACTCTGTCCTTATAGCCCTTTCCACCTTGTGGCAACTTTCACTCTGGTCCAGGTTATCCTTTCCACAGCTCCCCCCTCCCTCTCCTCTAGGACTCAACCACGGAAAGTAGTGTTGGCTCTAATATTGACTCCCCGAATGCTACTATTAGAGTCGGTACTGAACATCCCTCCTATAATAGTACAAGCTCCATAGCAATGACATATTTTGGTTTAGGCATTTACTCTGTGGATATCATTTGAAAATGAATAGTTTAGATAGAATCGGACTTTCGATTGATCCAAGCACTTCGGATCCTCATGGATGAAGACATGGTCTCCATTGACCCCATACCAAGTGTTAGGTACCCAAACAATACAACAAAAGCCCTCAGACTAATGGAACGCGTCAAGCTAGGCCCTTAGGGGGTTATTTGGATGCCCATAAGTTGTGTTAGTTGTAAAGGGTTTACATCTAACTCACTAAGAGGTAGTGTTTGGATGAGAAATTTCACTTGTAAGTTGTAAGTGAGTTACAAGCTGTGACATATAGAAAAAAGCCCCATTTGCAAACATTTTAAAAAGGAAAGATTTCGCTTACCTGTAGTGAGTTTCACCATCTCTCTCTCTCTCTCTCTCTCTCTCTCTCTCTCTCTCTCTCTCTCTCTCTCTCTCTTTGACTTTCTAACAAGCTGCTCACTGTCTCCCTTACTTCCGACAACCGGAGGGGTGCCGGCGAGCATCTGTCTCTTGTTACTATCTTCTGTGTTCGAAGAGAAGAAAGTGAAGAAGAAGTCTCCCTCCTTTTCGAGCTATGCTAAGCCCACATGCATGTGTAATGAAGTTCATTTACATGCCACATGTGCTAGCGTGGCATGATAGGTCCAAGATTCAATCCTCTGTTAGAACAGCACCATTATATTGATGCCCTAGCCCAATCATTAAGTTGATCCATTTGTCAAGTGGGCTACAATATGCAAGATAAATGTGTGGCTGAAGTTTTCTAACCCATCCACCTGTTTCCAATATTGTGGCCCACATGTAGAGTGGGCCTGATTTATTTTTTGGGAAAACATTTACAACATATGACCAACCTAATGGATGAATTGGATCTCACGCACATCTGTGGAGTGTTCATGAGCTTTATTGCACACATTTGTGCGCTTTGCAAAGCTCCCCCTTTTGATACTCAAGCAAAGTGTGATGGTTGATACACGTGCACTCTGATTTGTCGCCCATCTTGACGTGTGCAGGAGATTCAAACCACGCATTATGTATCTTGTGATGCCATCTTACGGCCCATAAAAGTCAGGCCATTGCCCATCTTGACGTGCACAAGAGATCCAATCCATTCATTATGTACCTTGTGAGGCCCTCTTAGGGCCCATAAAAGGCAGACCGATTTGATTAGGTTGGCCACACGACAGGAAACAGTTGGGATGGCACGCCCATCTTTAAAAGAGGAGTTATATTATACTCGAGCCACATGCACTCAGAAATTATACATGTAACTTTGAAAAATCCCAAGGTCAGATTGGTTGAAAAATCCTAATCTTTTATTCATGAACACTCGTTTCTGGACATAGGATCACTAAATATTTTTAATTTTGAACCATCCAACAAATATCCACCAATCCGACTGTCAGATATTGAAGTAAGCATAATCTTTGTAAACTGTGAGCCCAAATAATTAGTGGATGAGCCTAATTTCTCATCAAGGGCATCTACATGGTGGGACACATTAGTGGACACTTGATTGTGGAAATAAGACCATTGTTTTGGATAATGATCATGGTAAGCCAAAATGGGTATGTAACGGCCGTTACGTAATGGTAATGGAGGTAACTGTTACACACTACGAGACACCATTACAGAAAAAATTATCCACAACGATTTGTAATGGCATAACAGTGGCTACTGGGGCCATTACGACCATTATGACCCGTATCATAATGTTAATGTCAGTCGCCATTATGGTGACCATTACGGCCACCATTACCGTTGTGGAACACCTTGATCACGATACATCTAGACTAGGAACCATAATTTGGCTAGTTTAAATTGACTACTTAATCTCTAAGTGCTTGCATATCATCCATCATACTCTGTTAGAGTATCATTTGAATTTGTGGGCCAAATTGTGGCCCACCTTATGATCGGTTTAGCGTAAGGATTGGCTCAAAGATTTAACAAGATGAGCTCAACCCAATGGCATATCTTATGTCAAGCCTTCTTATGTGATTTGAAGATTTTTTAGCGACTTACCACTCCGAGCTCTATTTGGTGTGAATATGCACTTTCTTACTGGTAAACATGTTACAGGTTACCCAAACACCAAAAACTTTTACCTATAGTACTTTACAACATATGGCCAAATAGATATGTAAACAAGTTACACCCTAAACTCACTTTCAAGTGTAACTTGTTTACAAGTTAAAAAGTAACAGGCATCCAAACGACCCCTAAACCATTGGGACTTCAACAGAAACGATGTCAAAGAAGTGGCAATAAGCTCACCTTTTCCACGAAAATGGAGAAACTTCCAAAACCCCATTTCTAATTTTACATATTTCTTCGAAAATCAGCCCACAGATACAAGCATGTCCTAGAAAAAGAAAAGAAACATAAAAAACACTTGCAGCAAATTAATCCCACAAGCAAACTATTATAAACCTAAAATCAAGGACCAAAACTTCACGTTTGTGATCTTATTGCAATAGATAGTGCATCCAAACACCAAATCACATCTTATACAGTTTCAAATGAATTGAAAAACAACAAATAAAACAAAACCCAGATCATAAATTTTAACAAAAAGCCCAAAAACCAAACCAAAATCGCGATAGCCAAAACCACAATTCAAACAATCACCCAGACGAAGAAAAACAATCAGAAATTAAAAGAACCCAAAGACCCACAAAAAATCAAATCAATCACTCAAATGGGAAAAACCATATATAGAGAGAGGAGGAGGAAGAACATACGGCTGGGAAACGGGTATCGAGTTTCTTCCTCATGGCGTCAGATGCCGACCATCGAAAATCCCAATCCCTTTCTATCTTCTATCAATTGAAGAAACCCAGTTCGGATCGAGCGCCGATTGCAACAGAAAATAGAGGATTTTTCTTTCTGAGATTTTTGCTTGCTCGGGACCTTCGACCAGTAAATTCGGACCTCTTAACCTCAAATGGGATTTTCTGATCCTCGGCCTGAGTATATGTACAAGATCCTATCCTCAGGCTCTGACTTTTACTAAATGTGGATCAATCTCTGGGTGATCCAGACCGTTCGTTTGATAATCCCCTCGATGGATGGATAATTGATGAGATTAGAAGATCCTGAAGCACTGTCTATTTTTAATGCATAGGATCTTCCGACCTGGTGAATTCTGAGGGTCATCGATACGCTGCGGGCCCAACAGATCCATGGTCTACATCACACTCGAGGATGCCACGATCATTCGCCCTGCGGGGAAAAGAAAACATTGATACTCTAGCCGAGTGTGATGTATGAGACGCATGCACTTATAACTTACGTACTCGGCTTACAAGTAATTTAAATTAAACTGTCCAAATTATATCTAACGTACTCCTAGTTTATATGCATAGTGAACTAAAGATTGTACTTAATTTGATTATCTAACCATAGGATTAGTGGACATTTATTATTGGACAGTTGGATATTACACATATCCACTTGGCCTATTTCAAAAAACAAGTGTCCATGAATCAGAGGTCAGGATTGTTCCCCCGCTCTGATTTTGGGACCGTGACTTACGGACGTTGGTTTTTAATTTGAGTTAATGTCTTTCACGTGTATAATCTTGTAGTGCGCGCGTATCAACTGTCAGACTTTGCCAGAGTATTTTGACCCTCAAGGGAGGGCTGAGGATAGCGCCGTGCACTAGGATTTACATCGGTAGAAATGGGCCCATGATCCACTGATTATGACCGTTAATCAATTGCCAGAATAGACCAACTGCCTCGGCGATCTTGCAACAGGTCAATCCAATGTGCACGAGGTGGAAGAGAAAGTCAACGGCAATCAACATTCAACTGAAGAAGAGGACTATAGATGATGGATAGGATCTTCTCATCTGCAATCCATGGGAGGACCCAACTGACCAACGGTCTGGATCACTGAACCATGGTCCCGTGTAACTGAAAAACTAGTTTACACTCTACATATCCTCGGTCAAGGACCATAGATGTTCACCATGGGATGCTCACGGGGTCAGCAAGGCACATATGCTTATCATTAAAAAGGTGAGGCAAGTCCCATCCAAAACGTGGCCAACCAGATGAAGATGGGACTTGCCCCATCTTTTTAATGATCATAAATGGATGGCCTTCGTCGATTCATGGATTGGCTACTGACCCTGGGCTAGTGGTCAGTGCTATGTGGGCCCCACCATGATGTATGTGTTTCATCCCTGCCATCCACCCATTCTTCCATGTCATTTTATGGCGTGAGCCCAAAAATGAGGTTGATCCAAATCTCAAGTAGACAGCACGGTGTTGATTGAATTCCACCATTAAAAATTTCTTGAGGGCAGTAAAAGTTTTGGATTAAGCTAATATATATTTTTTTCCCTTCATCCAAGTCTGTATGACCTAATCAGCAGGTTGGATGTCAAATAAAAATTACAGAGGTTTTTAATGGTGGACATTCAATTACTATTGTTTTCCCATTATGTGGTCCACCTGAGGTTTAGATCTGCCTTATTTTTGGGATCAAAGCCTTAAAATTATCTTTTCAAAATAGACGAACGGCGTGGATAAAACACATACATCATGGTGGGGACCACATAGCACCGACCACCCACGATGATCATTAAAAGCCTGGCAAGTCTCGTCCATAATGTGGCCCATTAGATGAAGGGGCCTGCTTTCTATGGCTATGATCTTCCATAGTTATAAATCATAAACGGTGGGCGAGTGGGGGCCAATTTCCATGGCTATGATCTTGATCTGGTGGGCCAGATTATGGGCGTGACCTGCCCTGATCAATGAATGAATGGCTTAGACAAGCATCTCCACATCATACGGCTTAGAATTCAAAATGGGTTTGGAAATCATACTTATCAGATTTGCACGAGCACTTGAAAACGGCTGAGAGGTGGGCCTGATGTTGGATACTTATATCCTTTAGCAAAAGACTTGGCAGCAAGTAAAACTGCCATTGTATTAGTGATTGATGACCGTCAATTCCAACGCATACAAACCGTTGAACTTTTTTTACCAGTTTAAACATTTTCTTTTGTTAAGTCTTCGTTTCTCCAATGTTGATGGTCTGTCCAATTTTCCAGTGTCTGGTGGTGGGAATGCGCTGGGTTCATACCTTGATAATAATGGAGGGGATTGTTAGGTGAAGTGTGGCAGGATTTCATTAGGTGATGTGCCGCTGTCAGAAATACGCCCACACAAATCATGTTTGAAAGTTGTCCAGTTGACTGCATGCTTGGACTAGACACAAATCATGTTTGAAAGTTGTCCAGTTGACTACATGCTTGGACTAGACACAAATCATGTTTGAAAGTTGTCCAGTTGACTGCATGCTTGGACTAGACACATCTCTAATAACAACACATAGCCTAATTAAATCTCACTCATCAAATCACAATTCTCTAAGGATATACAAAGTGATTTGGACACCAGGCAATTTATTTCCTATATTAATGAATGTTGGTCTTGAATTCAATTATGCAATACACTTGTGAGGTTTGTGATTGTCTTAAAATCGATTGGATCTAATTCAAGTCGTGACCAACGACGCTTAGCATTGAGATAGAGTTATGTTTAGTTGTAATTCGACTGATCGTTTATAAAGTCAATTGTCTGGTACGTGCCATATCAAGCGGCTAACGAAAGGTTAGGGCTCTTCCTCTTATTAGTTCTTTTTTGCCTTATAAATTAAGAACTTTCAAATGTACAATAATTCTATGGTTGAATGAAATAGATAGAGGATGAATGCGGAAATGAACGATACTTACCACTAAAGCAGAATCATTAACTTGGCTGAGAGTAGCAGAGCGCTTCGCCGGCATGTTGGTGAATGAGGTGAAAGCAATACTAAAAATTATAACTATTGTCGGCCCAATGTATGAGCGTAGGTGTTGCGCCCCATATTCGGTGACTGGAACTCACAAGAATCCCGATAGCCAATTCCAGCGCCGACAACCTCCATATTACCCCATTCTCGGATCCTGGTACCCATTCACTAGGTTCCGATCCTGTGATCCTATAAAGAGGATTTCTATAACATAAGTCCAATCCCTGAGAGCATACCCAAAATCATAACATAGTAACCACATGAAATAACTACAGGAACACATTACAGGATCCGCTAAGAATTTAAACTTTATATAAGATACAAGGCTCAAAGGAAAAGAATACAAGATCTAAACAACGGGAACTCCAAAAAGGGTCCTCGGCACGCTCCTCGCTCCTCCTCAGCTACGGCTGCCGCCTCGAATCTCCTGCACGCATCAATCATGCATAAGCTTATAAAAAGCTTAGAAGGCGATGTAAGTGTGTGTAATACCAATGCCGGGAAAGCAATATCAGAGAATGCTGAATGCAGTATGAACCATGAATATCATCAATGCCACCAGCCATACCAAAGCTATGTTATACCAAGCCTAAATGCAATGAGTCATATCAGGGCTATGTTATACCAGCAAGAATGCTATAAGCCATACCAAGGCTATGCAATACAACACATGAGTACCGGGTGTCATACCAAGGCGATGCACAAGAGGCCTACATAGTCAATGTCAATGAAAGGTGCAATGCAATCAATCTCAACCCTCATATCAAGTCCACATATCAATATAATTCCACTGTAAGGAATCTACCGGGGTCAAATACACTGTCAGCCGACTGCTGCTCTCCTAGCCGCACAGTCTAACGAGCATAAGAGACCTGACTACCTGCCTATGGACAGTCAATCACCAACAAAGCTCGATGGTAGCGGACCCATTTACGAGCTGGTCAAACTCAACCTAGCAATTATCTCCTCACTCAGGCGAGTAAAGCTACACCATATCTCAACCGACCACGCTATAGTGGGAGTCGCGGCCTAATGGTATAAAGCAGTCGGGCGCTCATGTTTTCCGCTCCGTCTCGGCGTTGAGGCATCTCTCGGTACCATAAAGGTTTAGGGGCTTTCACCTAAGGACATCCTACATGCCCTAAATACTTAAGTAACATTTCTGGTATCCAAATCCAGTCATCTACAATATGCCTGTGAATGCTACGACCCTGGTGAAGCAAGGGCGAATATCCACATGTTATGCAATGTCAGATGCATGAATCACACAAACAGCCATGCATCAGTCCCAAACATCCAATGTGCTCAAGAGGGGAAACTTCATCCCTTAGGGAATACCAAAATCTCCTGCCCAATGGCACAACCATGACCAATCACATCTCAACCAAGCATGCATATGATGCATATAAGAGTGGGTCATGAAGATGAACAAAAATGCCAATGCGGTGAAGATGTACTCTCCTCATAACCAAGTAGGGTATAGGTACTTAAATAGTTTTCCAAAAGGAATACAATCTCTAATGGGGGCCCAATAGCTCGGGGTAGCCCAAGGGACTAAGACAATGACATGGGCCTAAATGGTAAGAATGGGCCTAACAAGGGTCTATTGTGGACCTTTAACCACTCATAGATGCAAGTGGGCCTACCATGGGGCCACAAATGTGGACATGCAACCACCATTTGTCCCAAGGAGGTAGCTAAATAACATTTTATCAAGAATCAAGGCCCGTGGCCCGAATACAATCATACAAAGGAAATGGGTAGCTATATACATACCACATACATCACATGTTGGCCCTCAAATAAATGGCCCAAGGCCTACATACATAACAAGGGTTCAAAGGGCAATACATGGCCCAATCCATACCCAATATCATGAGCCCAAAGGGAAGGTTATGACCCAAGAATAAGGTCACCAAGTCCATATATTATAGTGGGCCTAGTGGGCAGCCCATTATCCCAATCACATAGGCAAGAATCACATTCAAGTTAAGCAAATTGGGCCTTACAACCTTCGCCCAAGAATCTAGTTGATTTGGTGGGCAACCAAGGGCCCAATCCACACATACATTTCCAGCCCAACCAGCTCAACATAATAGTGGACATAGCCCACAAATCCACTGGGCCTAGATAGGACATTCCAGCCCATTTGGGCCTACAAGATGTCCTAAAATTTGGTTGCACATAGGTCCATATAACCCAACTAAAGTGGGCCTCCAAAATGCATTAATTAAGCCCAAAGGCCAAGGGAATAAAAGCATGCAAAATATCCCCACAAACCCTCATAATGTGGTGGGCCCACACCCTTAAACTCCAGCCATAAACAATGCATTTTAATAAGGTACCGAGCTAGATTTTTAGTCCACAAGCTACCTAGGCTTGCTGGAGCCTAGTAAAATGATTTTTTGATTGGAATACAAGTCCAAGGTGGTCCGGTAATATGTACAGGGGGTCCCACCATATAGGGAGTGGTCAATCATCACACGAAACAAGTGGGCCATGCTGCTGGACTGAGAGTGCAACAGCAGCCCAAATAGTGGGCGCCTCACATGGGCCTAAACGGTCCAAAGGGCTAGACGGTTAGCCCACAGCAAAGCTCAAAGTGGGCCACACCTCGGACATCTCATTGAGGGGTGGGCCACGTCGAAGTGGGCCACACACATGGACGGAAGCACGGATGAAACACCACATCAAGGTGAGCCACAATAAGGTGGGACGCCCAGCCTTGCTGGACATCAACCACCTTGGGACATCCAGCAAGGTGGCTGGTCCAACCACTTGTCCTAAAAATCCGGCAGCCCTGATGGCCTATGATCAAGATAGGTGGGTCCCAGCAGGGGGGCCACCATAGAAGGAATTTTTAAGATCTTATACACAAGCTAAATATTTTTACAAAAATGGGCAGCAATGCATATGCAGAAAATTCTGCTGCAGAAAATGTTGTTGCCCCTAGGTTTAACATCTCATAGGGTGGGCCTAGGCTTGCCCAAATCACTGGAAAATAGATGGGATTGATGCTCCCATATGTGGACAACAAGTGGGGTCCACTGGAGTGGCCCACTTACCCCAAAATCAAGATGAAAAAAGATCATTTCCAACATGCAACCTTGCTGGACTGTCCAGAAATTTCTGAACAGTCAGCCTCCTTTGGCCTATCCCATAGGTCTCAATCAAGGGGTAATAGATGTGGGCCCCATCCCACATTAAAGTGGGATCCATTCATCAAAAAACCTCCAAAGAAATCAGGGATAAGAAGCATCACAAACAATCCCAAACGATGCCCAAAATCATACCACAGATGGGCCTAAAATTTTGGACAACAACATATGCAGTCCAAATTTCAGTCCATAGAAAAATGTCCAAAGGGTTTTATACTCAATTACATCAAGTGGGGTCTACCTAGATGGGTCATAAAAATTTCAGATCCATTACCATACCAAAATCTCCAAGAAAATTCATGTTTAGAGGTCATCCAACCCATGCATGTCATGGCAAGCCTGGACGTCCAGCAGGTGGGCCTGGACGTCCCACTTTTCTGGTGGATCTGAGATTCTGCTGACCACATCAATGGGCCACAAATATCTAGCAATAAAAGGAAGAAAATAGGGAGAAAGGGAGAGAGACCACGGCCATGGTGGAAGGTCCCGTCACTATGAACCGTCCACCTTCACATCCACACCATCTACTATACTTAAAACTTACATGCATGCTATTTAGAAATCAAGAGAATTGCTGGGGGTAGGGACATCATCCCTACCATGCATGCAAGGTCTAAATGACTTATGGAGTGCTAGATCAAGGAAGAAAATGTATCATGGTGGGTCCATGGAGAATGGCCCACCATGGAAGAGATCATGCATGAAGTAGGCCCATGGCCTCTAATCTTAGAGCCATGTAGACCTACCAACATTGATTGGTAGGTCCTACATGCATCCAACGTGTTAAAAAAGGGGAAAACAAGAAGAAGAAAGAAAGAAGTGTCTTTAAGTAGCACCTTCCTCCAAGATCAAGCTCCAAACTTCAAAGGCTAGCTTCAATGCTTCAAGGGAGATGATCTAGCGGTGGAGATGAAGATTTAAGGGTGGGATTGAGGGGGATAAAAGAAGAAAGCTTGTCGAAATTTGGGAAAGGTGCGGACATTTTTCACTATGAGGGGAGAGGAATGAGAGAAATGAGAGAGGAGAGAGAGGGAGGGAGAGGGGTATAGCAAGGTGATGATTAGTTTCTTGGGAGAGGGTTGCTTGGGAAGGGTGTTTCTAGCATAGATAAGAGAAATGAAATGATGAGTTTTCTTTTTAAGAAACCCATCATTGCTAGCTAGGGGAATAGGTATGATGGAAAGGTAGGGTAGGGTAGGTTGTACATGTTAGAGTGCTAAGTGGGGCCCACACTTGGGAATCGTGCAAAGGGCCTATGTGGGTCCCACATGCAAGATGGATGACCAAAAATGGTGGGATCCATATCTCAAGATGTACATGTCAGAATTATGCATGAGACGCATTGTTGGAACTGCGACGCCGATGTGGTTGCAATGGCATAGGTTTCGAGTCAATCCGGATCGGGTCTACATGACGGGACTTAAAGATGACTATAAACGGAATTCACAGGTCGCGGGTCATCGGGATTTGACCAGTAGGACTGCGGGACATAAAGGAACAAAATAGATACTCAGGTAGGGTCTTACAGTAGGTAGATAGTTCATAAAGCTAAAGTCTTCCTTTAGATTTGGCACGCTGTGCAGATAGAAGGAAATTACAACTATTGGCTATATCTAAAGTCAGTCCAGCGTGATCGCAGAGATAAACTTGAATTAAACTGCTCCCAAAGACTAAGCATCCTCTGACTGATGAGCGATGGAGATAGTAAGTTAAACAAAGATAAATAGTGTTGTGTTGGTTGATTGATTGCGTGCATCATCTTCGTATTTGCCTCTACTATTTATAGCCTTCCCCGAGAGAGGTACGAAAATAACTGCTTATTCACGTAGCGCCTTCGCGTGTAACCAATTGGAAAAGAGTAGTTACTTCTTTTTAATATCGTAGTGCCTCTGTCGAACGCCCAGAATGTGCTTTAGTGCTGATGTGACCTGAATGGTTACTCACCCTTATTCGGAGATAGCTTAAACACCAAGGTTTCTTGAAGATATGATATATCCTTCATATATTTAGTGTATGCCTAAAGATATTCAATATACCACATGGCTCAATCTGCGCCATTAATCTAATTCTACCAAATTTTGGTACAAAAACTATCCCCTCACATTTCTTGTTATTCTGCAAAGAATGGTAAAAAAAATGTGGTATCGCTCTATTGAAAATTAATTGAACGACCACGTGCCGCACACCTCATTCATTAAATTTTCAAATAACATATTTGTCATTTCATTCTTTTATAACCATAATATCAAACAAAGCCACATGTCGACCTTTCTATTCATAATTGGATGCCCTTATTTATTTTCTTTTCTTACACGATTTTTTATCAGACATCATGGCCGATTTTTATTTTTTATTTTTTAAATTCTTTAAAGCCTTCGGGTATTTCAATCTCCCACATCGAGAAAGTGAACTTCTTCAAATATCGGCCATTGATTGTCAATTTCTCTATGTTTCCTTCTAAATTTTACAATATGTATGCTCCTTTCAGTATTTTATAAGTGGTGTAAGCATCATCCCAAGTGTGTGACCATTTATCAAACTCCTTATCTCTAGTAATGATCGACAGGACCGCTTTCAATAACTGTCATTTGGCAAAAGACTTCCCTTTCACTTTTCTATTATAGACTTCATGAGCAACTCGCTCTTTATGTCACTTTAACGCGTTTAGAGTCTTCAATAAGATTTCGTCTAACTATTCTAATTCAATAAGCATGCCTTTAGTAAATTCTTCAGAGGTAAAATTATTCTAAAATGCCATTAATAGAGATAGTATAATTGTTTCCATAGGGACAACTGCATCATGGACATATGTTAAGGCAAATGGGATTATCTTTATATCGATGAGTTTTGATAAGCCCAAAGTTTCTTAGATAACTTAAAATGCTATACCCGCGGATTATCCTCTATTATTTTTTTGATAATGTCTTTGAGAACCTTATTCATGAATTTGCTTAACCATTTGCACGTGCATAATATGGCAAATAATTTAACAACTTAATCTTGTATTATTTAGTAAAAGTATTGACTTAGACAATATTGGATGTCATTCCATTATCAACCGTGATAGACTCACGAACATTAAACCTATGAATGATGTGCTTCTGAATAAATCCGATCACATCTGTGTGCTTAACTTCTTTTATAGGCTTAGCATATACCCATTTAGTGAAATAATATATTGTCACAATAATGAATTTATGTGCTTTTCAAGACAGGATATATAATGCCAATCAAATCAATTGTCCAACCGTACAAAGGCCATGATTTTATAATTGAATTTAATTCTATAGCCAACGCATGTTGCACGGGACAATATTGTTGGCAAGGTTGACATCCTTATGCATGCTTAATCCATAAATCTATTACGTCCAGTTAAAAATAGTCATATCTCCAAACCAACATTCTCATTTTCCTACTAGCTTGATGATCCACATATACCTTCGTAGATTTCACCCATCACTCTTAATGCTTCAGACGTTGATGCACATTTTAAAAGCAGACCGTCATTACCTTTTTAGAACAATTCGTCATGACATAATTGGTAGTTGTTCATTTTATCTTGCAATCGACCTTTATACATGAATTATTCAAATATTGAATTATAAGTGTTTACAAATCAGATGGACTAATAATGCTTGCATTAAATACCTTTAAATAAGGTTTCCACTCATTTTATTGATGGCAATTATCATTTCTGAACGGTAACAATTCACTTCATTATTCTCGCCAGAAGTCTTAGATTAGAAGTCAGTTGTATAATTGCATTAACATTGGTATTTTCTTCCCTTGGTACAAAGTTTATTGTGACTTCGTCGAAACAACTTATCAATGTTTTGTCGTGGCAAAGTACGAAATTAAAATTTCATTTATATATTTGTATACTCCATTGATCTAATTAACGACCAATTAAGAATTGCAGTAAACTTCAACATTCCAAGCTTTAAGTTCACATAACATATCTAAGCTGAGAATCAACGCCACGTACTCAGTCTGATTGTTCATATACTAGAATTCTAGCTAAAATGCTAATTCTTGTCTTTCTCTGGTGGGAGCCGTAATGATGATTCATGCTTTTATCGACTAGTTTATTTCTGAACCGTCAAACATTAGTTTACAGGATAGAATACTAACATGATATATATCAATTACTTCTCGAGGAACCTGACTGATATTATTAGCTTGGTGATTGTCCGAAAAAGTTGGATTTAACTTGTCCTTTTACAACCTTGAGGTACATAATTAAAGTTAAATTTTAGATAAAGCTAAAATCTATTTTCCAAATTGGCCTTTTAGAATTGGCAGAGTTAACATATATTTTATAAGATTAGTGGAAGTAATTGCATGAACAATATTGAACATGAAATAATGTCGTGATTTAATGACTGAGAAATATAACAATAAGCATAATTTTTCAACCGGTGAATAACGTGTTTTGGCATCATTTAATAGTCTGGTTAAGTAATAAACAACATGTTCTTCTTGATCATCATCTAGTAATACTCCAATGGACAGAGGGAGTTGTCTTTTTGTGGTGGGATCAAGACCGACGGCTTCATCAGATAATCTTTTATTTTGTTGAAAGTCAGCTGGTGACATTCCTCCTACACGAACGTTTCTCCTGTTTTTAACTTGATCAGTAGAGAGAAGACGTTAATTTTTATGTCAAATTGGAAATAAATCAGTGTAAATAATTGTCCTGACCAATAAATTTTTACAATTCCTTCTTATTCTTTGGAAGTTAGGCCTCGATGATAGTCTCTATTTTGTTTCAGTCTACTTTAATGCCCCTTTAATGCACAAAAAAACCTAGAAAGTTTCATGCTGACACACCGAATGCACATTTTAAGGGATTTTTTTTTCAATTTGTACAACCTCATATGCTTAAAGGTTCACTATAAATGAGAAAAATAATTGGCCAAGTCAAATGATTTGATAACCACATCATACTTCTAACATCTGGTTAATTATACCATGAAAAATGGAATTCATGGCCCTCTACTAGGTTGTTCTAACATTCTTTAGTCCAAACGACATTACTTTCCAACAATACATGTTGATAGCCCCTGGATATTTGAAAATTATTTTTGCAATATCCTTTTTTTTCATATAAATTTATTTGTAGCCAAAATGACCATTCATAAATGATATTTCCATGACCTTCGTCTGTTGGATCGATTAACTAATCAACAACTAGGATAGGATATTTATCTTTTAGATTTACATGATTCAGATTTCTAAAGTAAATGTAAACCCTTATTTTCTTATTCTTTTTTTTTAAACCACTAGAACTATATTAGATATTCATTCCACATATTTGATTAGCCGAATGAAACCAGCCTTTAGCAACATCTCGATTTCTTATTTTACTTTGGTTGTGACTTCCATAGTCATCATTCTTGGAGCTTGCTTGATTGATCAAAATCTTTTTATTTTTTATTTTTTATCGGCAATCGGTGTTAGATTAACTTTTGATCTAGATAAGGCATTTCATAATGATCCTAAGCAAATCAATCTTTGTATTTTTACAATAGCCTGGCATTATCTCGTATTCTTTAGGTGATAAGCATCTACTAATGTAAGTTGGTTGAAGACACTAATCGGTTCATAAATCGACCTCAACCAAGAGATCTTGTACTTCTGCTTTCAAATCATCTAACTTTGTCGGTGCAACTTCCAATTCCTCGAAAGGTACGCCGTTTTCATCCATCTCATCGTGCTATAATAAACATACAGTTATGTTGAAGAGAAAACCGTTCTCTAATTCATGTTCATCCTAACTCGCTTGAGCTTTGCAAACCAATTTGAGATCTTGACTTTTTATTTTTTTGTTTGGGTCTTTGATCGAACCCAAGGACTAACAACCCCAAGTGCATGGCTGCGATGTAGTAATAAGTCAATGAGACCAAGATCGAATTCATAGGGAATGGGGAACACGGCTGAAACATGGCCTAAAGCTAATATAAGTCTAATGGTTTGTTTAGATTCTTAATTAAGTGAGTTAAAAAAAGTTTTTAAAACAACAAATAGATAAAAGACTAATGAATCAAGAATCCACTCATACTAATCACAATATCCAATTCAATGTATATCTCAATTGGAATCGAAGTCCTATTCTATCTAATCGGAAGATAATTCTGTTAAACCACTCATAAACGCCAATAATAATATGAATTCAATTGATTGATTCTCTTATGAAGTACTTGAATATCAATTGCAGCGTATCAAAAGCGTCCATTGCACCTGAAGACGACACTAGATCAATCAATTATACAGATTAATTCTTTCTCTAATTTAAGCTAAATAATTAATAAATAAAAACATTCATTGTACCCGAAGTGCACAGCGAATATAGAAATAAATAACTAAAGTAAATACAAATCAAATTAATTTAGTTTCATATTCAAAATAATGTTATTGAATCAAATAAACTAAATAATATAATTAAACTACAAGCTTCATCCATTTGCCTTAACTAAGAGAGTAGTTTAACATGGCTAACATTTTAGAAAAAAATTAAAAAAGACAAATTAGAACTAAGAGGAGGAAGAAGAAAGACAACTTCATGGAAGCTTCGCACCCATAGGTCTTTCTCACAAGTCTTAATTTGTACTTTAAAAGGCTTAAAATATCAATTTAAATAGAAAAAATTTTGCACCGACTTCAATTTTTGCACTGTTTTTACGCTTCAACTATAACTGAGGATAACCTTTAGTTGCATCAAACATGTTTATGGTCGCACCGAATTGTTGCTCGGTTGCAGTCGAATTTTTCAATTTGTACCTAAAGTCTCTGTCTCCCTTAGGTTGCACTAAAAGGGTCCTTCAGTGGCACTGTAACTGGCCTCGGTCTCACCTAAAGTCGAGCCAAATTAACTTTGAAAACTACAGTTTGTTGCTGGATTGTTTAGTGCACATTTAGTTAGACCGAACCAACCTTTGTTGGGACCAAATAGTTTGTTTATTCGGTTATTTGACTTGTGATTTTTTCAGTCTTTTCTTCATCCTTTGTCTTTGGTTTTCTTGAATCATTGGCATGTGAATTCTTTATTAATGAATTTCAAATCTTCAATTCTTCAATGTATTTTTTTGAGCTTTAAATTCATCCTTTTAAGCTCATATTCATCTTTAGGTCCAAAACCACCTTGTATGAATAAAACATACATAATTATATTGAATTAACACTTAAATGACAAGAAAAATAATATAATTAAGAGGGTAAATATGCAATATTTAAACCTTATCAGTCTTAATCATGACAATTCTTAGATAAATAAGATGACTATGGGCGGTGCATGACATGCATTTTTGGCGCAGATAATTCCTTACTGGCAACGAGGCTTAGGTACTCTATTTTAACTAATGAGTTCTTTAATGATGAAATTCCCATTGGTCGGTCAAATTGATCTCGACTTGTGAAAACCACCTGCCCAACTTCATTCTTATAGAAGTAAGATTTTGCTGCATTAGACTTGTCACAAAATGGTTTGTTGTTAGCTAAGACCAATTCGAACTTCCCTTTATTCCAAGGGATAAAGAATTGATGCAAGAATGACGGGATGCAATATTTTACATGAATTCAATCACGTTTAAGTATAGCATCAAATATAGAAGTTGACGGTACCATGAAAAATGCCATTAATGCTTTCTAACTTCTAATTGATAATTTGATCGGTAAAATTTCTTTCGCGCCTATTATGCCACTTATGAAATCAATGACTATTACTTCAGCGACGATTATATCAACACGAGTTGTCTCTATTCACTTCAACATGTTTCTCAACAAAATGTTAACCATTGCTCTATTATCCACTATAATGTGGGGGATGGGACGTTCATTCATGTGTGACGATATGAATAATGGCTTAAGATATTTTGACATTACGTAAGAAGGTTAGTCGAAAACTACATTTTCTGCATGTATTCCTGATTTGATGGTAATGGTAGACATACTTTTGCATTTTATAAGTTCATAGGTTGTTGCCCCTTTTGTGACTAGGGTTGCTCCCGTTTCTTCGATATCTCCTTCATTAATACTTGGTTAATCTAACTTAGCCAAGAAATTTAGTAGAAGTGTGAATACCAAATTATAATCTACCCATAATGGTGACAACATTCCAAATGTGATTATTGTCATCTTTCCTTGTTCATTAAGGTTTCTTGAAATTTTCAGACCCATTGCCTTTTGAAAGTCAACATTCTTTAGAATTTTTACGTTTGCCAGCATCTCTTTGATCAATAGACATTCTTTTAGGGAATCTAGGTCGCTTAAAACTTTATTTGAAAAGTTTCTTTCTTAACTTTGTCGACTGGCTCTGGTTTATCTTGGTCGGTTCGTGTAGTATTCTTGGATGACGCATTCTCTTTGGATGCTTACTTTTCGACATTCGACTAACAAGTTTTTGATCATACATTGTTGGTCTTGTTGGTTTGTTAGATCTCCGATTTTACATTTTCATAACTTTCTTCCCCGCTCTCTATCATTGTCGTCGATGCTTTTAAGTTATTATTATCTCTAGAGGGTATTGTGGAATTTTTTTTTTGTGGACAACCCTAACCCATCGGTTAACTGTAGTCTCGATAGGCTTGACAATTCTTGATTGTTTTTTTTAAAAAAAATCATAGTTCTCAAAAGTGTTTCTTTGTTCTCAACCTAACGAGATATCTTTGGGTTTGAAGAGTGGTATTTTTAAATAGTGCTATTACTGTGTGCATTCACATGTTTCTTCAACGCATAGTATACCTTTGTTGAATGTTGTTATTCAACATCTTCATGGCATTGCTTGCACAATCGACTTTTCTTAATTGTCAAATCATCACCAGAATACCACTACCTCTTAGTGTTTGTTCTAAGTTTCGATCTCTTACCAACATGGTTTGGTCAATGACTATATTGTTATATTACTTATATAAGATTTACCTTTTTCTTAGGGGCATCCATGTTTCTCAAATTAGTGGTAACCATATTGATTCTCATGATCGGAGGGAATGGATCTGTATCCACCAACATGACTTCGTTCTCTCTTTTTGAAAATTTGAGCATTCCAGAATCTATATTATCTTGAATCACATCCCTAAAAGTAATGCAGTTTCTTGTGTTGTAAGATCATGATCCGTGTCATTTACAATATTCTATTTTTTTCAATTCTTTAACTAAATGAATCCTCTGCTTCAACGATAATTTAATAAAATTTTCAGCTAATAACATATCAAAATTTTCATTAGCCTTTATAATGTCAAACGAATATTACCTATTCTGTTATGAAATTTCTTTGGTAGTATTAGAACCTTGAAAAGGTATTTCGTTATTGGACTTTGTTAAGGCCGTACAAATAAAAGGCTTATTGAAACTTATTATTTCCAATGCTAACTCATATTTTATATCTTGATAAAAAGTCCCATGTGACGAATTCTTCCATTGGTTTTCTTTATGCAGAAGCCATTCGTATCTAGTCGCCCTATTAGATAGATCAATCAAATCTTCGAAGTTCATTCATTCTAATTTCTTTTGAAGTTTGATGTTTAAACATTCCATAGCTAATTTGATAAAATTTATTTTTGGGAGGAATACCCGACATTTGTTATTTGTTTTTTTGAATCAGATTATGTATTTATCTGCCGATTTGTCGAGTAACTATCTCAGGCATGATAAATCAACAAAAGAAAACCTAAGATCGGTTCGGAAAAACTAAGCATAAAACATTGATTCCATATCTTTTCAACTTCGAACCAAATTCAACGGTAAATTAATATATCATGAAAATACAACGTCGATTAATGAATTTGCGAACCATTTCAGCTTCACATATTCATTTGTCAAGAATTCACGACATTACACAGTAAAACAACTAACGTGATCCACGGTAGATTGACATGTATCTCAGAAAAAAGTATAAACTCTCGGATTTTAGATCCTTTAGACACCTTGGTAAGTCGGTCGATCTAATTTGGGTACAATTTACAATAAACGAGCAGATTAGTATGACGACCATGATGTTAGTTGGTTATTTTATTTATCAAGTTAACTAATTCATCTCAGACTAATTGTAATGGCAAAACTACCACCTTGGGGGTCCTGAGGTCCTATGTAAACTATCTGAGGAGGCTGTATGCCTTAGGCAGGTTGCACCATTGGAATTTGTCCCCTAAGTGTTTTATTATTCAACATGAATTGCTTTCCAACAGGTATGATGTGGTCTAGATCATTTTCATTTTCGACCGTTTGGCTGGCCATTTCATTTGTTTCTTCTAATGCCCACTTGAGATATGATTTTTCATCTTATCAAACCTAGGTCTAACAGAACGTTATGTGGATATATATGTTGTAAAACATGTCTTAAATCTAATTTCACCACGCTGCTCGACCGGTCGAGGGACTGGCTTGACTAGTCGAGGATCCCTTCGACCAGTCGAAGCCCGCTGGACTTGAAGTCCAACGACAAGGTTTCTGAACATCCGAGGTATTCGACTAGTCGAAGCCCAGGCTCGACTAGTTGAAGGTTACACAGATAGTGCGCGGACTGCGTAAATTTGAGACGGTTTCAGAGAGGTGCGTAAGTGGAGGTCGTTCGAATCAGGAAAGTCCTCTCTCTTTGTAATTTCTATTTTCATAGTGGAGATCTGTTGCTTTGTGCCGTGATTTTTTTTCCTGAAAAGGTTTTCCATGTTAAATCTTTGTGTTCTCTTGTGTTTGCTTGGTGCTCTTAGATTGCTATCTCAGATTCAAATCTCTGTGATTCCGCAGCACAAATCCCAACAAGTGCTATCAGAGCAATCGTTGGTGCATAGATCTGAATCTGAGGGATAAACATTAATGAGAAGCACTAGGTATGATATTGAGAAGTACTCAGGGAAAAATAACTTTGAGTTATGAAATATCAAGATGATCATTTCTTTAATCAAGAAAGGCGAAGATGGTGCTCTTAAGGAGCAAAAGTCTACTATGACTGATGATGATTGGAATTCTCTTGATAAGAAGGCCTTATCTTCGATCTATTTATGTCTCATGGATGAAGTTCTCTACAATGTCATGGGGAAAAAAACTGCGGCTAAGTTATAGGCGAAGTTAGAGGATGTCTATGCGAAAAAATTCTCTGAAAATCACTTACACTTGAAGCAACAGTGGTATAACTTCAAGATGGTAGAGGGTGGAGATCTGAAGGCTCACATCAGCAATTTTAATAAATTGATTTACAAATTGCTGGATATGGAGGAAGTGATGAAAGATGAGGAACATGTATATTGCCAAATTCTCTTCTGGCGTCGTATGAGTCATTCAAGGACATAATGTGCACCATGAATAAAATCCTAAGTGTCGACACCATTATCTCAGCCCTTCAAGGGAAGGTCATGAAAGCTTAACGTCGATATGAAGATATCTTTTGATGCACTGCTTACAAGGGGTAAGAATTCTGAACAAGGTACATGTTCTTTAAGTTCTAGATTCAAATCCAAGGGCAAGGGCAAAGGAAAGGTAAAGTGCTTGAACTGTGAGATGGAAGGACATGTGAAGAAGGATTGTACAAATCCTAAATCTAAGAAAGAAGAATCTGAGGCTTCGTGCGAAGAGGCTAATGCTGCCATGATAGATGGATCGAGTGGTTGTGATGGTGATGTTTTGTCTGTGTCTATGATCAGACGCCTATACGATGATCGTAAGGGCGATTGGATTTTAGACACAAGGGCATCTATCACATAACTCCTCATCAGAGTTGATTCACCAATTACAAAGAATGCGATGGTGGATAGGTTCTTATGGGCAATAACAATGCCTGTAATGTCGTGGCTATTGGTACGGTGCATGTCAAGATGTTTGATGGGACATAGTGTACCCTAACTGGGGTGAGGTACGTTCCTGACATGAAGAGGAGCCTGATTTTTCTCAGTGCACTCGAGACTATAGGGTGCAGGTTCATAAGTATTGATGGTGTCCTTAAAGTAGTTAAGGGGACACGGGTAGTCATGAAAGCGCAACGATTCGATAATGTTTACAGGTTGATCGGGAACACTTCAAAAGGTGGAGCTGCAGTGGCTGTAACAGATTCCACCTCTACACATGTGTGGCATATTGGGCATGACCACATGAGCAGGCAGGGTATGAAGGCTGAGACGTGCAGACAAAGATACAGAGCAGGTGGAGCATCCACCTGTGAGAAGAATCACATGGCATAATCGCAAGATATCAGTGAGGTACATGGACGACTCTAATATAGTAAGGGATTTGTTTTCTATTCAAATGGTTCTAGTTGAGCCTGATGCTGAGAAGTGGAAGGTGACTATGGGCGATGTGATGGACTCGTTGTACCAGATCGACACATGGGAGCTGGTGGAGCTTCCAGTGGGCCAGGAAGTGGTTGGATGCAGGTGGATCTTTAGGAGGATACAACATAGATATAGAGCGAGGTTGGTAACGAAGGGTTATGCTCAGAGAGAAGGGATTGATTTCTCAGAGATATTCACGCCGATGGTGTAATAGATGTCTATTAGATTCGTGATTGGCGTTGATTGACCAATACAATCTTGAGTTAGAAAGGATTGATGTGGAGTTTGCACTTCTGTAAGGAAAATTGGAAGAGCAGATCTACATGAAACAACCAGATCGGTTCGAAGTTAAAGGGGCAGAGAAAAAAGTTTGTAGGAGGTTTTGGTACAACCTGTCGCCTAGGCAGTGGTTTGATTCTTTCATGGTGAGTCAGGAATTGTATGCTGATGACATATAGATCGTCAATTATGACATGTCTGAAATCAATGTATTGAAGACTCGGTTAAGTGGGATATTTAGGATGAAGGATCGGGGGCTGCAAAGATGATTCTCAGTATTGAGACTGAAAGAGGAGCATGTTTTGATAATCACAGGTAGAATACCTTGTGTTGGTATTGATCAAGGATGTGATGGACCAGACAAAACCAGAGAGTGTTCCCTACACATCTCTCCCCAAGTTTTCCTCAGGACATGTCCCAAAACAGATGAGAAAAAAAAGGATATGTCTCATGAGCCTTATTAGAATGCGGTTGGCAGTGTATACCATGGTCTGTATTAGACCGGTTATTTCACAAGCTCTTGGTGTTGTGAGCAAATACCCGGGCAAGTAATATTGGGTGACGGTGAGATGGTAAGAAGACTATGTCTTTACTTTTAGGAAGATAGGAGCAAAGGTGATTGGGCATGTGGATTTACATCCGGCAGACATGATCACCAAGGTTGTTCCTACGGAGAAGTTTAAGATCTGTGTGACTTCTCTAGGCTTGGCGGTGGTAGAAAAGGAGGAAGGAGTGTGCACGAGAAGCTATGATGTGATGTAGAGATAAGAGAAGAGGACAAGAAACTACACGATTAAAGATCGAAGATATGGTGGAGATTGTTGTAAAACAGATGTCTTAAATATGGTTTCACCGCGCTGCTCGACCAGTCAAGGGGCTGACTCGACTAATCGAGGATCCCTTTGACCAGTCGAAGGTTGCTCGACTCGAAGTCTAGCGACAAGGTTTTTGAAAATCCTAAGCTCTTTGACTAGTCGAGGGATAGGCTTGACTAGTCGAAGGTGCCCTTCGACTAGTCAAAGCCCAGGCTTGACTAGTTGAAGGTTACACAGATAGTGTGTGGATTCTGCCTGAACTGCGTAAATTTGAGATGATTTCAGAGAGGTGCGTAAGTGGAGTTTCCTAAACTATAAATAGGGGTCCCTAGGGCCTTTCTAAATAATTTCTAAGGCTTCCTAAAGGTATTCTAAAGGTTTCTAAAAGGGTTATAGGGTTATCAAAGGGTGTAGTAAGGGTGAGATTCGAGGTTGTTCAAATTGGGTAAGTCCCCTCTCTTTGTAATTTTTATTTTCATAGTGGAGATCTGTCGCTTTATGCCGTGGTTTTTTTTCCAAAGGGGTTTTCCACATTAAATCTTTGTGTTCTCTTGTGTTTGCTTGGTGCTCTTGGATTGCTATCCTAGATCCAAATCTGTGTGATTCCACAGCACAAATCCCAACAATATATTCAGTGGTTCTAGAGGAACATTGCCAAACTGGGGCCTTTCCATATTATAATGATGGTAATCAGGCTCATTGAGAAACATTAAAAGCCTATTAAAGGCTTTGACCCGAGCTCTTGCCTACTCGGCTTGCTGTCTCTTATTCTGTTAGTTATTGCATTCTGACATTGATGCTGCCTAAAATTCCATTGAACTGTTCAAATGCCTAAGGTTATATGCTATAATTAATTTATACATCAGAGTTAAGGAAAAAAATACCCACAAAAAAAAATTGTCCAAGATGGCTATCTATTGAATTGTCCATGAAAAGACTGTTTGGTGTAAAGAAGAAGAAGAAGAATGTATAGATAGAAAAAAGAAAAAAAATTGAAAATAAGAAATACAGTGAAAACCATCGATGGAAAAATAAAAAAACTAGAAGTAAGAAGTGTTGAATTGTAAGACAAGTTCTTGTTTGGGCTTTGGTTGATCCGATCATTCATTAGATTGTCTTTGTGGACATGAAAGTGGAAAAACTAAATCTGTAGTAGTGTTGATTCTAGATTACATAATGCATTCATAAAACATAATGTTGGGATTTATTTAATTATATTATTACTTTGAACTTAATTGAGAAGTTGATCTATCCAAAAGGATGACAACCCTAAGTATAGGGCTGCGATGTAGTAATAATTCGGTGAGACCGAGGTTGAATCCATAGGGACTTATACTTACGTGTTCTCCAAAATACTTTAAAATCAGAACTAAAACTAACTATATATGGAATTGAATTTTAAGAAGTAATGATGTAATTGAGAAAAAAGTAAAGATAAAAATCAATAGAGAAAAAACATTAGAGTGTTAAGGATCCACTTATAGCCATTCTTAATATTTAATTCACTTGATTCAATTAGATAACTTGGCTGGAATCAAAGGCATATCCTATCCAGTCGGATAATAGAGTACTTGATTCATTATTCATAAGCCAAAATAGATTTGAACTTCAATTGATTCAGTTCCCACCACCAAAGTACTGATCACAAGGAATTCAAAGCATCTATGATCATGCTATAATATATGAATTTTATAGATCATCCCTTGCAAAATAGATAAGCAATCACTTTTAGCCTTCCTAAGTATCTAAAAGTGCTCGGAGTCGACAATGGATAAAAATAAATTAAAAATAAAGCTTTATTCAAACCAATATCAATGAATTATTCAATATTTAAATCAAACAACTTAAATCAAGGTAAACTAGAACATTAAAAACTACTACAAACTTCACCTCTTACCCTTAGATGAGAGATTTAACTAATAATAGACATGATTGAAGTAAATCCAAACAAAAACATGAAAAAAAAACTTAGAACAAAAAGATTAGAGAGGAAGAATGGCTCTGTAGATGCTTCGCTACTCCTCGCTTTCTCTTTTAAATATTAAATCGTACTTAAAAAAGCTTAAAACATCCATTTAAATAGACTTGATTTGCACCGACTTCGAACTGACTTTGAATTTACAGGTTGCAACCAAATTTTATCAAAATCTGTCTGAAATCTCTATCTTTTTCAGGTTGCACCAAACCGTCCTTCGGTGACACTAAACATCACTTTAGTCACACTTAAGTGTCAAACCAAATTAAGTCTAAAAATTATGATTTCTTGCTGAATTGTTCTATGCATATTCGGTCGGACCAAACCAACCTCAGGTGGGATCGAACAGTATGTTATTTCTGTTAATAGACTTTATGATTTTTTCAGTCTTTTCTCTCTCCTTTGCACTTGGTCTTCTTGGATCTTTGATACTTGAATTATTTATTAATTACCTCCAATTCTCTAATTATTCTCTTAGTCATTCTTCGAGCATTAAATCTTGACTTTAATCATTCTTTCATCTTAGTTCTCTAAATCTCCTCGCATAGAAAAACACACATAATTAGATCAATTAAGCACACTTATGTATATAAAACCAATGCACAATAATGAGAAAATATACAATATTTCACACTCAACAGAATTCTACTGAGTACTAAAGTTTAAGTGAAGGATATGCTCGATATCAATAGATTTGATTCTCTATGGATTGGATTGGTTTTTAGAATTACTTAAGATTACAGGATTGATTCTTTTAAGAATTTATTTTTTGAATTCAAAATCTTTTGAATATTTTACTCGGGACTAGCAAAATGCTAGTTGGGGTATGTGTTGAGAATCAAATATTGCATATTTATCCTCTTACTGCATTTGCTTTCCATGAATTTGAGTGCTAATTTGATATACATATGTATGTTTTATGCATGTGAGGTGATTTAGAACTAAATAATGAAAATATGCTTAAAGTGATGGAATTAGATCTTAAAAGAAGCACAATGAAGAATTGAAGATTCCAAGGTCATGAAGGAGAATTTGAAATGCTAAAGGATGAAGGAAACCAACTACAAAAAGATGAAAAGTGAAGATTCAAACTAAAGTTCTAAACTAAAGAAATTCGATCCCATCAATGGGAGTTTGATGCCATCGATTAGACTTCGATGGGAGGAGGTCGATGTCATAGAGCATATATTGAGGAATTAAGGAATTTCTCAAGAGTTTATTGTACAAAATATGTGTTTCTACTCAATGTCATCGAAGGATCTTCGATGCCATTGATAGATTCCCAAAATTTTAAAAATTATTATTTGACATTTTTTATGTTCCTACTCAATCCCTCAAGGAGATCTTCAATGCAATTGATAGAGGTTTGATGGGAGTTCAATGTCATTGAAAACCCATCGACAGTGTGCGTGGCTGGGTAAATTTAATGTTGGTTTCAATTTTTCTGAGGTGGTGCATAATATGGCTTGTAAATATTATAAATAGGAGTTCCTAAAATGTATTTATATATTAATTTAAGGTTTGGGAGGGACGGTAAGGAGTTGCAGAGCATCTAAGGAGCCATTCTTCCACTCTAATCTTTCGGTTCTAAGTTATTTTTTATTTTTTTCCTTAGAGTTTAGTTCAATCATGACTATGGTTGGCTAACTCTTTTAGCTAGGGTTAAGAGGTGAAGCTTGTAGTGATTTTTAATATTCTAGTTTACTTTGATTCAAGTTATTTAGTTTAAATTTTGAACAATTCATTGATATTGATTTGAATATAGCTTTAATTTTGGTTTACTTTAATCCATTGTCGACTTTGGGTACTTTGGATGCTTAGAAGGGCTAAGATTGATAGCTTATCTAGTTTACAAAGGATTAATTTGTAAAATTGATTTATTTATCCTAGATCGAGGGCATGATAAATGCCTTGAATTCCCTGCAATTAATACTTCGGTACCTTATGTGGGAATTGAATCAATTGAAGTTTAGATTGATTTTGGCTTATGAATAATGAATTAACCGCTCAATTCTCCAACTAGATAAGATATGACTTCGATTCCAGTTGAGTTATCTACTTGAATAAAGTGAATTAGACATTAAGAATAGCTAGAAGTGGATCTTTGACGCTCTAGTGTTTTGCTTTATTAATTTCTTCTTTAAATGATCTAAGTTCAATCATTATTTTATTAAATTCAATTCTATAGTTAGTTTTAGTTCTAAAAGTAGTTTATAGAATACACAAATATAAGTCTATGTAGCTTCGATCTCAGTCTCACAAGGTTAAAACTACATCACTACCTTGCACTTGGGGTTGTCATCTTTTGAATAGATCAGGTGTTTACTAAAAGCAAATACCACTAATGAGCATGTGACCTTTAGAATATGTTGTTGATTTTTTCTATTTGTAATATAATTCAGTTTGCGTTTTTATATATGACAATTACAAAATGGTACCATGAGAGGCAAGAAGTTGAAAATAATGAAAATATAGTCACTGACAGAGTTTGATTAAAAAACTTCAATTGTAGCATGACACTGAGTCTAATCATAGTAGTAAATTTAGGATAAATATGTAAAAACTCATAGCAATGGTGCATAAGATATACCCGAAAACACAATACTGTGAGCCACCTTTAGTTGGTAAAGGAGCAGTGCCTCAAGCATTAGAGTGAATGAGTTCAAATGGTGCAGAGAAACATAGGTACCTTTATTGACTGTAAGTGTAGTAAAAGTCGACATTTTACAACCTTTGCAATCAAATACATATAGTATATGAAAGATTATTAAAAGGACCAGCACATAACATAAATTTAAGATGAGTGTTAGAAATAACTGATATTCTCGTATTCATAAATAAAAAGAATTACAAGGATTTACAATGAATTACATAGCTAAACATAGAAATCTAATAAATCTAATAATCCTAATTATAGAATATATATAGATGTTAACCCAAAATAGAAAATTATAAAATATATTACAAAATATACACAATTGATGACACAATCTTTATCATGTACTATCATTTGTAAATTTAGTTGGTACAATAGGGGCTTACTTTTAAGTTACCTAATTGTTGATCCATGCTGTCCATTGGTTTTATCTCACTATTTAACCCCCTTATGTAGAAATTGGTCCAATCTACTCATTCAATGTGCCGCAATCTTAGTCTTTCTTATACATTCATTTTATTAATAAATTGTAGCTCACCTAATTTGTAGAATGGTCCAATTGTTTACCAAGTGCATTTACACAGTGGGACCATTTTGTTGATTAGGTTGGATCTTACATACATAAGCCACGTTGGGCTTGGGGTGCTTTCATATAAAACTATTGGTATTTTGGTTATTAAAATTAACAAGGGCCTGTTTGGATTAATAGAAAGGAAAGAAAAGGAAAGGAACATTGCTTCCCATGGTACTCACTTTATTTTGTTTGTTAGGGGCCCGTCTGGATTCATGAAAAGCATGAGAAAGGAAATATCGTTTCTTGAAAAACTTTATTTTTAGGAATTTGTGAGAAAGGAAAATTTATTTTGCTTATTTGCTTTTCAACAAGATTTTCATAGAATTTTAAGATTTATTTTCAAGTTTGTCATTCGGCAAAACAAATTTTTTTCTTGGAATTTTGTTTAGATAGTCACTAGCATGTGTCATATTGTAACACCCAAGATTTTTGCCAACTTGGAGTTAGGCGTCCTTAGGCAATGGGTCGATCCCAACACCTTATTAACTTCTTAAAACTAAATCCCAAAGTCCAAAATCCCTTTTTTACCCATCTCCTTCAAAATCTCACATTTCACCACCTTATTATTCAAATTTTTCCTAGTACTTTCATATTAGACATGAATCCTAAAGTTTAGGTGAGGAAGAACAATACTTAAACTAAAACTTACTATAAATAGTAAATAAATAAATAAAGTGGGTTTTTAACTATTAACTTTATAGAATCTCATAAAATAAATAGGTTATTTGGATAGAGCAGCTTCTCCTACCCCAAAATCATATATTGCATGTCATGTAACTCATTCCGATTTGAAAGATACAACTATTTCAAATATCGAGTAACGAAACCACCACCAGATAGGACAGCGAGCGGCAATGGCATCGCCGTGACTGCGAGGCCTCGCCGCCCAGCGGGCCGGGCAGCCCGTTTCTTGCCATTTTCTGTAGTTTTTTTGTCTGACTTCGAAAAGTCATATCTCTATCGTTATAACTCTTATTTAGGTAATTCAAAAGCCAGATTGAAGCTTAATAAGTCTAGTTTCATATAAAAATAAGTGAAAAATATAATAAAAATTTTAATATAGTTAAATATAGGTCATTGTGACAATTGTATGAAAATTATTAGTTTGGACAGCTGCTGCTTCTAGAATTTTTAAAAATTTTCTACAACACGAAATCTAATGAAATTTGGTAGAGATGAACTAGACTTGATGATGAACTATTAAAAAAATAATTAAAATAATATACTAATTAAAAGTGACAGAAAGGAGCGTAGAACTGCCCTAGGACCATAATCTGTCGTAATTAGGGCATAATTTAATTAAGTACCAAACTGAATACTCAATAGAATTAGCTTGAACCACTTTAAATACGAACTACAAGACTCAAAATGAGTAGAACCGCTAACATTACGTTACTTAGAAACTTAGGATCAATTTCTAAACCCAGTTGCTCTCGGGAGCACTTTGAAACTCCGCATCGGACCTGGGCCGTGTGTCAAAAGTCCGATGACGGCGAAACTATACGGTTATGACCGCCTCGTTGGACTTGACTACCATCTAGAAAATTAAGTCCTAATAGTAACCAGAAACGCACAACTTGAGCCCGGAGTGAAGTGTGTGAGAAATGCGAATATTTGTAGAAAATGAACTGAAACTTAAGTGAATTGAGTCGTTCACTTGCAGGTCAAATCTAAGTATTCTGACTGTCAGAATCTGACCCAATTACACCATCAGATCAGGAAAAATTTTCAACACATGACAGTCCACTTGTGGCCCTGATTGAGTACCGGTGACCGTTGAACTGAAACTGGCCTGCCATGATCGATCTGCAAACCCGATCGAACCGAAAACTTAGCCTGACCTATATCCATGGTCAGAGAGCTTAAGTCCGACTGCATATAGAAAAGGGACCTCCAGAAGTGCTCCGTTGGATCGGAACAGTCACTATTTGGTTATAACCTAAGTATACCATGGCCCTGAGGCCATTTCCATCAGTTCTGGGCCTATATAAGGACCTTAAACCCTCCCTCTCTCATTCCATACGAATTTGGGAAAAACCCTAAGAGAGAGAAAAGAGGAGGAAAGAGAGAGGAAGTGAGAGAGAGAGTTGTCGTTTGCCTTTGGGATTCTTCCCTGACGCTCCATGTGCTTAACCACTACTATCGTATCGCTATTTCAGCGATTCTGATTCCGTGCTTGGGTAAGAAATCCTAACCTTAATATGTTTTAGGGATTTAAATAGAGTAAATGGTGAAATAGCTAACCTATTTCATCCTGTAGGTTGCCGTTGCGCCATAGGCGAAGACTTAGTATTTAAACTGAGTTCGTTACGAGTCTACCGGTGAAAGGTACAGATTATAAATGTTTAGGTTATAGTTTTCAAGGCTTTCAATGTCAGCAATGATTTATGTTTGACTTGATTGCTGCCATATGATCTTAGTTACGATGTATTCGATAGATTATACATGTGTATGAACTGTGTATACATAATGCATTCTATGTGTTTGTTGAAATGTTTGAATGAACATGAAATCTTGATTTGTGCTTGCCATGACTAGTAATTGAGAATATATGTTTGTTGTATGTATGACAACTCCTTTGTGAAAGGATTTGCCATAATATATGCGGTAACTGATTTAGTCTATGTATGAAGTAAAGTGTAGCCTAAGTGTTTGATGAAATGTTTGAATGAAAGTATAATTATGATTTATGCTTGCCATGACTATTAATCTAGAATACATGATTGTTGTAAGTATAGCACCTCCTTTATGGAAGGATCCACCATAATATGTGTTATAGTTAATTTAGTCTATGTATGTAGTATTACGTAGTCTAAGTGCTTGTTATAATGCCTGAATGAGATTTTGTTGACGGATTGTACTTGCTAAGTGTATTAAGATAGGATTCTTAATTTCCTTAGTCATATGAATGGTTTTCTTTATGTAATCTATCTTGCTACCATGTGATTTATGGATGAATACCTATGTATGATAACATGTACTTTATGTGTTCGTTAAAATGTTTATATGAGATTTATATTGGAATTGGTTGTTACATGTTGTTTTGACTAGCACATATGAATGCATATTGTATTTGAAGTATGATTGGGGCTACGATGTAGTCCAGATAATCGGTAATGGTTTACGATCGGTGGCCGAACTGTTTTAGCTACGACGGATACGTTCGAGGAATCTGAGTCGTACGCTGATTATCCACAGTGGCTAGGCTACGAGGAGTGCATACGCGCTCCATGTTGATTAATTCAACATACGCTCGTACCAGTCAAGCTTGTCAAGTAACCCGATTGACCCGATGTATGTTCATCATGTATGGACACTATTGCTTGAACTTAAGGTACCAAACTCACTAGTGGAAACCCCGTTAACCTTGGTACCTCGATCCGCTAAGACTCATGAGCCGGACATGGTGGTATGGGACACCGTGGTCGAGTTGTCGGCCTATGTTGGGGTGACGAGCCTCCCCGTAGTGTCCAGTGAGCCACCCAAACTCGTGAGCTGAATACGGTGGTATGGGACACTGTATTCGAGCTGTCGGCCTACATTGGCGCAGCCTGGTTGTGGTCCCCAGTTGGATTAGTGACGAGCCTTCGAAATAAACTGCCAATTGGTAGGGCATTGGTGCAGTGACCTTGAGCATACTCTGAGACTGTGTTGAGGCGACGAGCCTTTTCGTAGTAACTATAGTATAAACTAGGCCTACACTGATCAGGTGACGAGCCCTTTGTAGTGACCTAGAACCGCAACATTGTATGAGATTTACTAGGATTGACAACCCTAGAATGGATCATTGTTTGAAAAATGATATAAGGGAGGTACCTTAGCTTCCCAATCCTGCTGTATGAATCAATCTAATTAAGTATTGGCTAACATGAGCATGCACCGCACTGCATGTGCTTTGGCGAGGAAAAACACTTTCGGGAGTTTGCCATGCGCGCCGTGAGATGAAGACGTTGAGGGAATATAGGCGAGGGCATGCATCATTAATACATCTCATCCTTGTATTAATCAAAGTACTTAGGACTACTAGTTGTATTACTTTATCATTACTGCTTGACTGAATTGATAACATGTTAACCTTTGCTTTATTGTTCCATTGAGTTGATCACTCACTCCCACGTTATGGGAAGGTGTTTTAAACACCAACCAGACCCTGTTTTAGTTTCAGATGATGGCGATGCTTGCGAAGCGGAGCTAGACTTTTATGATGATGAGAAGGGTTTCTCCTATATACAGCTATCAAGCGGGTCTATGTAGACCATGTTCTGATCGACAGGGTTACAGGGATGTTGATTAGACATCATTACACTTGTTATTTTGCACTTTTGGAATACCCATGTATATTCATTTTGTTCATTTTTGAAGTATACATGTATATATTTAACCTGGTAACACGTTCATACTCTGGAGACTTACAACAGTTCATATATTTTATATATTTATCACAGTCATCCGCTTGCGAAAGTTAACTATCTCTGGAGTATGATATGCTGTTTTGGTATAATCCCACTCATGTTTAATGCACTAATATGAACAACATTCAATCATCATTACCTATGTTGCATAAGTAATGCGTTGGAACTCGGGAGCTGAGCTTCTGCTCGACCCCCCAATTTTCAGGGCGTTACACATATTAACATGTAGCATATGTGGAATGCTTAGATATGAACAATGGCATATGGGGTGTTCACGATATATGTGAGCACTTGAAGCTGAATTGTGGCATGCATGTTTATTTCTTGTACATTGAGGACAATGTAGATTTTTGGTTGGGGGTGGGAGATTAGGTTTCCTAATCACAATACTTGTGCGCATTGGCACCATTCACATATAGCATATTTAGGGATTGAAGATGGACAATGGTGATGGGATTTCCTCCTCATTGCTCGACCGATCGAGGGTGATACTCGACCAGTCGAGTGGCGCTCGACTCAAAGTCTAGCGAGCTTTTGGTTTGGAAATTCCGAAGTGCTTGACTAGTCGAGGGAGGTGCTCAACCAGTCGAGGTTACGCAGATTCATGTCCGGATTTTGTGCGGACTGCATAAATTTAAGGCGGTTTTGCAAGAGGTGCGAAAGGGAGTTCTATGGTAATGCAAGAGAGTTTTCTAAAGCTTTGCAAGAGTTTGTTAAAAGGTTTTAGGGCTATCAAAGGTGAGAGAGAGAGAGAGAAAGAGAGAGAGAGAGAGGAAGTTTGTGGAAGGGAGGTTCTGCTTGTAGAGGTGATCTACTGTACACTCGACATCTCAGCGCTTTTACGTCCTCGTAATCGGTGAGATCTCTCCGTTTTTCATTATTCTCTTATTGTTCATCCACTCTTGCATGAGTGAAGAAGGTTTGATCTAAGCGGTGTGTGCTTGTGATAGGTTGTAACGTTCTACTTTATAGTGGATTTTTGATCTGGACGAGGTCCCGTGGTTTTTACCTCTTTGAGGGTTTTCCACATAAAAATCTCTTGATTGTGTGGTTTGTGCTTTGATTTATTTCATTGCATTATTATCCTATAATTCTTGTGTTTTGGGAGGTTAGATCCTAAGGTTTCGTGCAACGGCCCCCAACAAAGTGGTATCCGAGAGTTCAGGTTGGTTGAACAGAGTGAGATCAGTTCTGAATTATGGAAGGTGGCTCATCAAGGATGATCAGTCTCAATGCTTCTAACTATACCATATGGAAGGCTAAGATGGAGGACTTGCTTTATTGCAAGGACTTGTATTCTCCAATTCAAGGCATATCAGCAAAGTCAAAGGATATGTTAGATGATGATTGAAAGAAGTTGGACCGGAAGGTAGTAGGGTTTATTAGACAATGGCTGGACGATTCCGTATTCCACCATGTGTCTACGGAGACCTTAGTCGCTAGCCTATGGCTGAAACTGCAAGGGCTTTATGAGAGGAAGACAGTCGGCAATAAAATTTTTCTAATAAGATGACTTGTGAATCTCAAGTTCAAAGATGGTGGTTCTGTGGCTGAGCACATGAATGAAGTCAGCAATATATTGAACCAACTCTCCGCTATGAAGATGGTCCTGGATGATGAATTACAGGCATTACTATTGCTTAGCTCATTGCCTGGTAGTTAGGAGACATTGGTGGTGTCTCTAAGTAACTCCGCGCCAGACGAAAAGGTATCCATGGAACATGTAACTAGTTGTCTCTTAAATGAGGAGACAAGGAGGAAGTCTCAGGGGTCTACTCAGCAAGAGACCCTTATGACGGGAAGGTTGGATGATGATGGCTATAAAAGCCGATTTGTTGGTGGGCGCTGGAAGCTCATCAAAGGTTCATTGATTGCAGATAGAGGAAAGAAGTGTTGCACCCTTTACAAGGCAAGTGTTGGTGTGTGCAAGGGTGGGTTGAACGCAGCGGGAGATTAGGCTATTGACATGTGGCACAAGCATCTAGGCCACATGAGTGAAAAAGAGCTTCAGCTATTAGCAAAGAAGCGGCTCCTTTCAGACGTGACAGGTATACCTCTCAAAACCTGTATTGATTGTTTATCAGGGAAACAACATAGAGTTTTATTTGTTAAATCTGCTTCTTATGTTAATAAAGTGAATGCATTAGATTTGATTTATTCTTATGTTTGTGGTCCTATGAGGACAAAAACCTTAGGTGGGGCATTGTATTTTGTCACTTTTATAAATGACGCATCTAGGAGGGTTTGAGTTTATGCTTTGAAATCCAATGACAAGGTCATTAGTGTGTTTAAATTGTTTCATGCTATGGTCAAGAGAGAGACAGGTAGATCATTGAAGTGCATCTGCACTGACAATGGTGGTGAATACATCGGTGACTTTCATGAGTATTGTAAGTCCCTGAGTATACGGCATGAACAGACGGTTCCCAAAACCCTCAGCATAATGGTGTGGCTGAGCAAATGAATCGCACCATTGTAGAGAGAATCAGATGCATGTTATCCCATGCGAAGTTGCCCAAAACGTTCTGGGGAGAAGCAATGCACACGATAGTGTATTTGATAAATAGGTCTCCATCAGCTCCGTTGAATGGAGAAGTACCCGAGAAGGTGTGGACTGGACAAGATCTATCATACAATCATCTCAGGGTGTTTGGATGCAGGGCATCCGTTCACGTACCAAAGAACGAGAGGTCCAAACTTGATACGAAGATCAGACAATGTGTGTTCTTAGGGTACGGTGATGAAAAGTTTAGCTACAGATTGTGAGATCCGATTAAGAAGAAGCTCGTTAAGAATAGAGATATGGTTTTCTTTGAAGACCATTTATTGAAGGCACTTGTAAGCTAGAAAAGACGTAGTCTAGTTCATGAGAGCTAGAGGATATGGATCCGATTATTCCTCTCGTGGTGCTTGACGACGGGAGAGTACGACAAGATGTAGAGGACGAGGGAGTTCATACAGAAGATGGACTGAGGGAGCAGCCCCCACCTGATCCACCTGTTGAACTACAGGTGAGGAGGTCATTTTAGGACAAACATCCGTCCAAGAGGTACTTGTCGCATGAGCACATTATGCTCACTGATGGGGGAGAGCCAGAAGATTATTCTGAGGCCCTAGCTGACAAGCATAAGGGGGAGTGGTTGAAAGCTATATAAGAGGAGATGAAATCCTTGCATAAGAACCACACCTATAATATGGTGAAATTGACTAAAGGCAAGAAAGCTCTGAGCAACAAGTGGGTGTTCATAAAGAAGGTTGAGTAAAGAATTCACAAATGAGGTTCAAGGCCAGACTTGTGGTGAAAATGTTTGGTCAGAGAAAAGGTACATACTTCGAGGAAATATTCTCACCAGTGGTGAAGATGACATCCATATGAGTGTTGCTTGGGTTGGGGGCCAGTATGGATCTAGAGATAGAGCAGTTGGATGTTAAAACTGTCTTTCTTCATGGTGACCTGGAAGAAGAGATCTACATGCACCAACCAGAGGGGTTCGAAGTCAAAGGCAAAGAGCATATGGTGTGTAGGCTGAGGAAGAGCTTATATGGGCTGAAACAAGCTCCAAGGCAATGATACAAGAAGTTCATCTCATTCATGTTAAAGCATGGGTATGACAGAACGGAGTCGGACCACCGTGTGTTCACGCCCAAGTTCTCAAATGGTGGATTTCTCCTGAGTAAGAAATGGGGAGATTTGATGGAATTTCCTCCTCATGGCTCGACCGGTCGAGAGCACTGCTCAATTGGTCGAGGGTGGTGCTCGACTAGTTGAGTGGCGCTTGACTCAAAGTCCGGCGAATTTTTGGTTTGGAAATTCTGAAGTGCTCGACCGGTCAAGGACCTTGCTGACCAGTCGAGGTTACACAGATTCATGTCCGAATTTTGTGTGAACTGCATAAATTTGAGGCGGTTTCGCAAGAGGTGCGAAAGGGAGTTGCCTAAACTATAAATAGGAGTCCTAGGGTTATTCTAGGATAATGCAAGAGAGTTTCCTAAAACTTTGTAAGGGTTTGCTAAAGGGTTTAGGGCTATCAAAGGTGTGTGAAAGAGAGAAAGAGAGAGGAAGCTTGTGGAAGGGAGGTTCTGCTCGTAGAGGTGATCTACTGTGCACTCGACATCTCAGCGCTTTTACGTCCTCATAATCGGTGAGATCTCTCCGTTTTCATTATTCTCTTATTGTTCATCCACTCCTACGTGAGTGAAGAAGGTTTGATCCGAGCGGTGTGTGCTTGTGGTCGGTTGTAACTTCTACTTTATAGTGGATTGTTGATATGAATGAGTGTAACACCCTGAAAATCGAGAGTCAAGCAGAAGCTCTCTCGAGTTCCAATGCATCACTTATGCAATATAGATAATGATGTTTAAATGTTGTCCATATTAGAGCATTAAACATGAGTGAGATTATACTAAAACAACATATCATATTCCAGAGATAATTAAGTTAAGCAAGCGGAAGACTGAGATATGTATATAATGTATGTAGGTGTTTCTCAATCCTCAGAGTATGAGTATGATTCCAGGCTGAATATATACATGTATTGTCCTAAAATTTACAAAATATGAAAATGTAAATGTCTGACTAAATCATATAATCCCTATAATCCCATCGATCAGTACATGGTTTACATAGATCCACCTGATAGCTGAACGTAGGAGAACTCCTCCTCGTCTATGAAATCCAAATCAGTAGCGTAGACATCATCGCCACCTGCATCTATAACAAAGTCTGGTTGGCGTTTTAAAATACCATCTCAGGTGGGAATGAGTAGCTAATTCAGTAGAACTATAAAGCAAAGGTTAACATGTTATCAATTTAGTCAAGCAGTATAATAATCATGTCCTAAGTACTCTCGTTAATGCAGGGATGATATGCTATAATGATGTATGCCCTCGTCTGCACTCTTTCAGCGACATCATCTCACGGTCGCGCATGCAACACTCCCACTGTACTCAACTCCATTGCCAAAGGCACATGCAATGTGGTGCATGTGCGTGTTAGCCAAATTCTTAATTAGACTTATTCATATAGCAAGTTTGGGAAACTAAGGTACCTCACTTTATATTATTTACCCTAGTTAATCACATATGATAGGCAAGTTCGAGAGTTTACACTCTAAGTTACTACGAGAGGCTCGTCATCGTCAGCGTAGGCCTATTTTGTACTCGAGGTCACACCACCAAAGCCCTACCAACTGGCAATCTATTTTCGAAGGCTCATCACCAACTCAACTGGGGACCACAGGCAGGCTGCACCGGGGTAGGCCGACAGCTCGAATACAATGTCCCATACCACCGTTTCGGCTCACGAGTTTGGGTTGCTCACTGGTCACTACGGGGAGGCTCGTCACCCTAGCGTAGGCTGTCAGCTCGACCACGGTGTCCCATACCACCATGCCCGGCTCATGAGTCTTAGCGGATCGTGGTACCATGGTTGAAACGTGTTTTACATTAGTAAGCGATACCTTAGGTTCAAGCGGTAGCGTCCATACATGGTAAACACACAATAGGCTAATCGGGTTATTTGACAAGTTCGATTGGTACGAGCGCACGCTGAATTAATAGACATGGAGAGCGTAAGCCCTCCACGTGGCCTAATCACTGTCGAAAATCACCGTACGGTTCAGATTCATCGAACGTATCCAATGTGGCGAAACTAATTCGGCTACTCAATCGAAAATCGTTACCAATTGCCTGGATTACATAGTAGTCCTAATCATACTCAATTGCAATGGATAGTCATATATGTTAAGCATAACACCATTTAACAAACAATTCAAAAAAAATCTCATTTGAGCATTTTATCAAACACTTAAACTACACATTACTACATATATGACATAAATTAGTTATAGCATATATTATGGCAAATCCTTTCATAAAGGAGTTGTCATACATACAACGAACATGTATTATAAGTTATTTAGTCATGGCAAGCACAAATCATAAATTCAATTTCATTCAATCATTTCAACAAACACATGGAATGCATTTCGTATTATACATAGACTAAGGTAGTTACGACATATATTATGGCAAGTCCTGTCGCAAGGGGATTGTTATACATCTAACAAACATGAATCCTAGATTAATAGTTATGTCAAGCTCACATCATGATTTCATATCCATTCAAACATTTCAATAAACATGTGGAATACATAATATATTCAACATAGTTTACACATGTATAATTCATCAAAAACGTCGTTAACTAAGATCATATGGCAGTAATCAAGTCAGACATAGATCATTAGCTGACATCGAAAGCCTTGAAAACCATAACCTAAGTGTTTATATTCCGCACCTTTCGTTGGTAAACTTGTATCAAACTCAGTTTGAACACTACGTCCTTGTCTACGGCACAACTGCTACCTGCATCACGAAATAAGTTAGTTATTTCTTCGATTACTCTATTTGGATTCCTAAATCAATATTAGGGTTAGGATTTCTTACCCAAATCAAAGTCAGAATCGACGATGTAGCGATGGTGGGGTGGCGATTCGGCGTGTGGAGTCGTGGGAGTGAATCCTAGCAACGATCTCCCTATCTCTCTCTATTCTCCTTATTCTTTTCTCCTCTTTTCTCTCTTCTCTCTCATAAGGTTAGAGAATTCGTATGGAATGAGAGAGGGGTGGTTTAAGGCCCTTAACTAGGCTAAGAACTGGTTCAAATGGCCCCAGGGCCATGATATACTTAAGTTATAGCCAAAGAGTGTCTGTTTAGGGCAAACGGGACTCGTCTGGAGGCCCATTACACACCTGCGTCATGGATTAAGTTCTCTGACCATGGATCTAAGCTAGGTTAAGGTTTTGACCTGATCGGATTTGTGGATCGATCGTGGAGGACCTGTATCAGTTTAACAGTCATCGTCACTCGATCAGGGCCACAAGTATACTGACATGTGTAGGAAAATTTTCCTGATCTAAGGGTATAGTTGGGTTAGAATCTGACAGTCTGAAACCTTAAATTTGGCCTGTAAGCGAACGACCCATTTCACTTAAGTTTGAATTCATTTTCTAAAGATATTTGCATTTTTCACACACTTCGCTCCCGACTCAAGTTGTGCAGTTCTGGATACTATTTGAACTCAGTTCTTGCGATAGTTGTCAAGCCCAGTAAGGTGGTCATAACTGTATAGTTTCGCGGTTATCGAACTTTCGACGCGTGGTCCAAGTCCGATATGGAGTTTCGGTGTGCTCCCGAGAGCAACTGGGTTTTGAGATTGATCATAGGTTTTTAGGTAATGTAGAGTTAGCGATTCTATTGGTTTTTGGTCTTGCAGTTCGTTCAGAAAGTGATTCAAGCTAATTCACTAATTAATTCAGTTTAGTACTTAATTAATTTTTGTCTAATTTCTAAAGGATTTGGTCCTTAGTGATTTCTGCCCGAGGTGGTACTCGGGTCTTTGTACGGATTTTTCCGAGATGTTACAACGAGGTCCCGTGGTTTTCACCTCTTTGCGGGTTTTCCACGTAAAAATCTCTTGTGTTGTGTGGTTTGTGCTTTAATTTATTTTATTGCATTATTATCCCATAATTTTGGTATTTTGGGAGGCTAGATCCTAAGGTATTATGCAACGGCCCCCAACAAATGGCATGTGTGACACATTGGCGCATGTGGGATGCTTTGCACATGTGCAGCACAAGTAAGATGAATGATGGTACATGTGGAAGAATAACACATTTAGGGCGCAAGAGAAGATGGATGGTAACACATGTGGCACATTAGCACATGTGGGGCACAAGAGAAGATCGATGGTGGCACATGTGGTATAGTGGCATGTATACAACCTCCACTCTTAAGAAATGTATTTTTTCCATGGCGGAAGGAAAATGGGTTTATCAGGGGTTAAGCCTAAATGTGCCACCATTCCTCTTCAATTGTCTCACACATGTGCCACATGTATTAATGTGATAAATGAGCTATTTTCCATCTTCGATTATGCCCCACATGTGCCATCATGCCAAATTTGTGGCCATCCATCTTCTTTCGCACCTCATATGTAAAGTGTTCCGCATATGCTAATGTGTTTGCATGTGAGATCATCCATCTTCTTTTGTGCCTCACATGGGCTTACGCGTAACATGTACCACCATTCATCTTCTCTTATGCCCCGCATGTGCAAACCACTCTGCATGCCCAATGTGTTGTTATCCATCTTCAATCACTCTAAATACGCCACATATTTCAGTGATGCCAATGTGCACAAGTGTTGCCATCTAGCTTAAGTGTCTATGTGTCAAATATGCCAATATATCTCTTGCGCCATGTGTTACATATCACTTCAAGCACCTCACATGTACAACATGTGCCGCAATTAAACTTTAAGTGCCCACACATGCATACTTATGCTATGCTGCATGTGCCACTATCCATTTTTAAGCAATTCACATATACCACGTGCTAATCTGGCATATGCTACTAATTACCTAGAAATGTTTTTTATAAGAAAATTTTTCATTTTATCCGACAAAAAATTTAAAAATAAATATTAAATTTCTAAAAGAAAATCTTTTTGAAAAGCAAACAAAGAAAACAATGTTTCATTTCCCACAATATTTGAGAAATATGGTTTCCTAAGAAATATTATTTCCTTTTCCATGTTTTCTAGGAATCCAAACAGGGCTTAAACAAAAATTCCTTTTTATATCAGAACTCTAATAAACATGCGAATTGCTTAAATGGTCGCATCCGTTGATATACACGCAAAAAAAAAAAAAAAAACACGTCTTGCGTGGTAGAAATAGCCTTAAGTAACAGGCCATATCCAATAGTTGTGATAATAATTTAAAAAAAAATTCATTATACATTTGACCAAAAACCAAGCCTTATCAAGATTTTTTTTAAGAAAATGAGAGACCTCTTGCGCACAAGTATTATGCACATGTGCTAGTTAACTATTTTATTAGTCCGTTTACCCATCTGGCCAGCTTGGTGTGCATACAGATTAAAGTATAATGCAAGCATTTTCACAACCAAAGAAGGTGAGATGTTTTATAACCACTCTCCGCTTTTTGTCTCTATCAATCGTGGGACAAACTTTTACACTAAAAGAATAAAAATGTAGAAAGTGAATTTAATGAAAAAATTGAAAAACAACTCTGCTAAAAATGGTAATTTTTGAAATACTCTAACACTCTATTCCTAGGAGCCAAGCAATTAAAAATCCCTCTTTTCTTACATTGGGGTTTTTGTGGTGGCTTATTTTGTTTTTCAATTTACAGTTTAATTGAAATAAATGAGCCATTATTATCTTGACAATTTAGCCTTATGGTTTCCAACAAAAATTTAAAAATAAATATTAAATTTCTAAAAGAAAATCTTGCAAACAAAGAAAACAATGTTTCATTTCCCACAATATTTGAGAAATTTAGTTTCCCAAGAAACATTATTTCCTTTCCCATGTTTTCTAGGAATCCAAACAGGGCTTAAACAAAAATTCCTTTCTATATTAAAACTCTAATAAACATGCCAATTGCTTAAATGGTCGCATCCGTTGATATACACGCAAAATAAAAAAAAAAAAAAAAAAAAAAAAGAAACATCTTGCATGGTAGAAATAGCCTTAAGTAACAGGCCATATCCAATAGTTGCGATAATAATGAAAAAAAGAAAATAAATCCATTATACATTTTACCAAAACCAAGCCTTATCAAGATTTTTGAAAAAAATGAGGGACCTCTTGCGCACAAGTATTATGCACATGTGCTAGTTAACTAATTTATTAGTCCCTTTACCCCTCTGGCCAGCTTGGCGTGCATAAAGATTAAAGTATAATGTAAGCATTTTCACAACCAAAAAAGAGTGAGATGTTTTATAACTACTCTCCACTTTTTGTCTCTATCAATCGTGGGACAAACTTTTACACTAAAAGAATAAAAATGTAGACAGTGATTTTAATAAAAAAATTGAAAGACAACTATGCTAAAAATTGTAATTTTTAAATACTCTAACACTCTATTCCTAGGAGCCAAGCAATTAAAAATCCAAGGCTTACATTGGGGTTTTTGCGGTCTTTGACATCCAATGCTTATTTTGTTTTTCAATTTACGGTTTAATTCAAATAAATGAGCTATTATTATCTTGACAACTTAGCCTTATTTTGTTATTTAATTGTCAGTTTAATTCGAAGTAAATGAGCCATTATTATCTTTTAAGGTTATTTGGTTAAGAGAAAATTGCGGCATAAAAAGTGAGAGTAAATACACATGTAACACCGAAAGACCCATTTTTATAGTGATGCCCCTGTGAAACTACCAATGATATAATCTAATCGCTGGCATCAAATGTAACTGATGTCATCACATTTTTGAAGGTAAGTGATCAAAATTACTATTTTTTTTTTTTAGACAATTACCCTTGTAATTAGAAAACAAACAGGCCCCTAATCCCCTTGCCATCATCCTCATATAGATCTCCAAAATTGGACTAGACCATTGAGCATTCCAAATAGATCCCATTTTCCAAGTGTGGGGCTTGTTGCAGATGGAATCCCTAATGTCAGGTGGCCAATTAATCAGAGGTCCACATAAATGGGCCTTGACCCCATTTGGATGGTATAGATTGTCCACACATTAATTAAATTTTCTATCATTAATGTCACCGTACACGCTTGCATTGTGGATTGCATTCAATAGTCATCTAACATAAATCCATCGATAGTCATAAAGTAATTTATGCCCCATCACATAGCAAAGACAGTGGAAAACTAAAATGAAAGATAGAAAAGAGAGAGAGAGAATTAGAAACGCTTATAGAGATGAGCAGGCAATCTAGGGGTCGGAACGGCTTGAAGTGGGGTATGCATGAAAGTCACTAGTCCGGGATGCTCCGTCATGTCGATATCATCTACCTTAACACCTTCTGGTGGGGCCCAGTTGAAATGGTGTAACAGGTGGCCGAGCATCGATTGAACCAAGTTGATTCCTAGCTGGGCACCAGGACACACACGCCGGCCTGCGCCGAAAGGCAACAGGCGGAAGTCATGACCCTTCATGTCGATATCTTCTTCGAGAAAACGCTCGGGACGGAATGCTAATGGATCCTTCCAGACGGCTGGGTCACGACCCAAGGCCCATACATTGACATGCACGATCGAGCCCTTGGGGATGTCGTAGCCACCGAGCTTGACGTGGTTAGCAGCCTTGTGGGGGAGCATGAGAGGTGTGGGCGGGTGTAAGCGCAGGGACTCCTTGGCGACGCATTGTAAGTAAGGGAGATTTGGGAAGTCGGCTTCTGTCATGACATGATCGGAGCCGATCACTGCGTCCAGCTCCTCCTGGGCTTTTTGTTGAACTCTAGGGTTCTTGATCAGCTCTGCCATGGCCCACTCCACTACTATGACTGTTGTATCCATGCCAGCAGATATCATGTCCTATGGAAATTTCAATTAATGGAAAGGAAGTGTTTTGGTCAGTAAAGGAAGTTGGGTGAGGAGAGCAACGAATTTAACTGCCTGATTAGCACACTTATAATTAGAGAACGGTTTGCTACACTGGCAGAGTGTGATGGTTGATACACAAGAGCTCAGAAACCGTACGTGTGTATACATGACAAAATCTAAAATAAGTTTGAACCCAAAATCAGTTTGGTTTTGAACGACCATAACCAACTACTTGTGGACACTTGTTTACTGAATTAGGATTTTTATACCTGTTTTCCATCGTAGCCGTCCATTAAATGACCACCAACCGGCTAGTAATAGAACCAAACCAGCATAGTTTTGGAATGTGGTCCATCTAAGTTGGGGCAATTTGGATGGTTCAATATTAGTTATTTATATGTAGTATGTACAATTTATTTATCTAGCTGAAAAAAAAACCTATATTTTTGGTAAAAATTAATTTAAACACTTTATAATTCAAATTTGCCAAACGATATAAACGGTATAAGTGCTTAAAATAAGCATTATCAAACGGTCACTTGGGCAAAAGGGGCAAGGTGGGCTGTGATTAGGGCTAGTTGCATGATGTTAGATGGGCCTAGAGCTGATTTGGGCCGAGTTATCAAGCACAACAGCTTACTTCATATGGCTGGGCTAGCCCAACTAAAGGGTGGTCATTTGATAAAATTTATTTTCTGTACTTTTCACTAAAATTTGATATTTTCAATAATTTTTTATAACTTATTATGAAAATTTTAATTTATTAAATGTTTAAATTAAGTTTTATTGAAAAAATATGATTATAAATCAAATTTATTAAGTGCTTAATTAATTTTCATTGAAAAAATATGGACCATTTTCTCAGCTCCCTTTCCTTTTACCCAATGCTTCACTTAATGCTGAAAAGTCACGTCGGAGACATCTTTATTTGAGTAGGAGGCCTTGTCGTTCGGCTCCTCATAAATGATGTTAATTAGGATGAAAGAACTTTGTTTGAATGACATATCTAGTAAGACTTCAAAGGATTTGGAGAGTTGTCACGGTCATTCACATCAATTTAAGCAGACAAGAAGGGCGCCGAAGCTAACATTTCTAGAATTGAAGTGATGTTGTTGACTCTCCTACTTAGCTTGTGGTGCATTATTATTATTATTATTTTTCACTTTTAACTGAAATAACCCCAAGTTATTTCAACATTACAATTCAGCACTTAAATTATTTTTCAGAGTTTATTTTTCAGTCTATCAAACGGCTAGGTTCGTCAGCGGATTAGCGGGCTGCTATAGGACAAGGCCCTGATTCTTAACCATCAGGCCATGCACAGTCTATAATACAATTGTTACTCCATAGTCCAGGCTTAGATAGATCATGGTCCAGCCCAGATACGCACATAAAAAATACACAAAGGTAGCTGGTAACTTGTGAAAGCATAGCTTAAAAACTGAACAAACTCGACTCGTTATCCAACTCGGTAGGGTTGAGTTGGACTCGACTCCAATATCGAACTCAGTGAGTGACTTGGTTCAAGTCATGTCATGCCGACCAAGTAGGCGCGCCGACTCGATTGGTGAGACTGAGTCTCAATCAAATCTTGCTAGTGAGTTTCATAGCAAATATATATTGATTTCTTGTCGAGTTGAGCTGACTTGGCCAGGTTTTGTGTCGAGTTTCCGAGTTTCCAGGACTACTATGCAAAGTAGTTTATGATGGATATCTTGCAAGGTGATCATGCATTGCTATATATCATAAGATAGTTAGCCAGTGACTCACCCATAGTAGGCCAATGATGGTGTCGTCGCTGAGTTTGTATTGATCCTGTAGGGTTAGGAGGGCATCGACAAAGTGATGCTTGGCGCCATTTTTTAGACGAGCTTGTGTGTGCTCGTCCATGATGGCTTTAGTGAGTCGATCTCTACGGGCCTCATGTTTCTCTAGTGCCACTTCGTCGGTCCTGTTGAAGAATTTGAGCCACGGGACGTGCTCAGTTAAGGGAAAGGACCCGCCGAACTTGATATTGCCGTCGGTGACAATTGACTTGAGCTCCTTGCCTTGATCATCCATCCTCCCCTCCGCGTCCATCAATCGCTTCCCCAAGGCCAATCTCGTTATGTTGTTGAAGGATACTGGTGTTAGGAAGTCTCTAGCTGCCATGCTCTTCCCATGGTTGCCTGTGAAGTAACATGATTCATTAGCTCTCTCCGTTTAAATGGCATTTTCGCACATGTGTGTATGTCAAATGGCATACAAGGTAGGACGGTTTGAATTGCAAAAAAAATCATGAATTGTACATTGTAATAATAAAATTACTTATTTACATTTGACTCTACACACAAGATGACCATTTTCTAATGAAAATTTGATTTCTGCCTAATATCCAACCAGACTTCCGTTTGAGGATCCACCGATGAACATTGCTGAAAAAACATACTTATTACAGTTATCCATGTCTATACTTTGAATTCCTTGTGTCCAAACAGGCTAAGGGTAAAAGAAATTGGATTCCCGAAAGGATGTTTGGATAGTAAGTTACTTAAGATAAGCTACTTATGCCTCGAGTAACTTATCTTGGTTTCTACTTATTAAGCTGAAGTGATCAAATAACTTTAAATCAAAAAATTACTTATAATTAATCATAAACCAAACTTATCTCAAATAAGTTATTTATCTATTGCATTAAGTAGAAAAAGTAACTTATTTGGTGGAATTCAAACGAGCCTGTAATTAAACAACATGTGCCACAATCAACAAGGTAGATTAGGGCCGGGCCGAGGTTTGTTCAAGCTTGGCCCGCAAAGTAAAATTTCAGCCAAAGCCCATCTTCGACCCATGAGAGGCCATAACTAAAAAGCTCGCCCGACCCATGATGATTATGCATGGCTAGGGCTGAGTCTTGCTTGAGCTCAAGCCTAAGCCCATGCCCATGCCCAAGCCCAACTACTCTCTTTTGTGCAAGATCTAGTATGATTATAGATATTTGCAACATGGATGATATTGACACAAATGCTCTTAAAACCTTAATCCAGCTAGGCCGAGCTAAAAGGTTCTCATACTTAGCCTGAGCTCAGCCCGATTAATTAACATGCTTAATGCTTGGGCTTGAGCCGGCACCTTTGGTGAAGTCTTTGAGCCCAAGCTTAGCCAGAAAGCCCTATGGACTAATCCTAATAACCACTATTTAAAATAATGAAAAATAGTGAATTCCGCAAAATAACCATTATCCTTATCTACCATAACAGTTGTGAGATGAATTTAGGATTTCTACTTGTTATCCTTGTCTATCTCTGCACTATGAATTCTTATTATGCAGCATGCGTGGACATTTCAAGAAATAAGCGTATAGTGCCCAAACCTTAGGATTTTTCAACCAAACCAATATTGGCAATTAATTTGGGTTACTTTACATTCATTTATGTACAGATTTCTTAGTGCCTATGTATCAAAGGTTGTACTCAGTTCCCATCTGGATTGAAATAGGTTGGCTGGTACACGTGCTCCCCACCACTGGCATCATTAAAGGCATACCAACCTTAACACAGATGTGTGGAAGGGTGCACCCAAAATGGTCACATCATTGTACTTGGACATTGATGTAGAGTGGGTCGCGTACAGTTACATGGCCAAGATGGATTAGAAAAGGCCCGGTCGACGATAGAAGTGATCCAGACCATCGAACCTTAAATCGGGCGTATCTTGCAATCCGGAATGAGTTATCTAACTTAAAATATATGATTTTGGAGTAGAACGAGCTACCGAAGCCAACCAACCCTGCTATGCTGGGTTGCGCAGCCCGAAATTGCGAAAAACCCCTGGATCGACGGTCGTTTCCCTATTTTAATTTCGTTTTTACTATAAATAGTAAATTTTAGTTTGATTATAACTCTTCATCCGTCGGGCTTTAGGAGTTGCGCCCAACGTGAAAAGAGCTTAGAATAATTAGGAGAACGGTTTGGTGAAGCCAAATAGGACACTTACTATTTTCGGCCGAAAACCTTGCCCACTAGTAGACATCACGACCGTTTATAAATAGTTAAGTTTACTATTTATAGTAAGTCGCGGATTCTAGGAGTTTGAGTTGTAGTTTGATTCTAATTTCTTTCCCATTGCTTGGTACCCCTATTTAAAGGGTTGTGAACTCGTTTTTATGGAGGAATTAATCAATTTTGAATTTCTTAGAATTTATTTTTATTTTCTGCTTTCTTTCCTCGTGGATTCGAGAAGTCTCTGTGAGGATTCCAGAGAAGCTCCGTGGATTCGGAGTAGTTATCCTCATCACGTTCATCCTTGCGTCAGACATGTGCTAATCGCACTTGGCAGTCACTTGTTGGTTATACCTAACTTGCATTTATGCATTTTGAGTTTGTTAATGTTGTTTCACTAATGTTCAATTCATCCTACATGGTGAGATTTGATTGAGCTACGTGTTGTTGATAAAAATGAAAATTTAAGTCTAAAATGGGAGCTTATGCAAAGCTTGAAAGTTGTCCAAGGCGGAATATGTACTTGGCTAGGTGGTCTCTAACAATGGTACATACACCAATCAAATCATAGTAGGCAATAGAGATATTTTCAAGCAGTGGCATGCAGCCCAATCAAATCCTACCAGGCAATCCATATCTTGTTGACTCCACCAGCGGATTGGATGGTTGCTCAGCACCACCTAAGTGCTATGGGTCCACCACAAAGTATGTGTTTTATCCGCATTGTGTATTTGTTTTGCCAGCTCATTTTTCAGAAATGATTCAAAAAATGAAGTACATCAAAAGATCAAGCGGACACTAAAAAACTTCATGGGGCCACAAAAGTTTTGAATCAAGCTGATATTTGTGTTTTCCCTCCATTTAGGTCTATGTGACCTTATCAACAAGTTGGGTGGCATATAAACACTTGAGCCTATAAACACAAGTTGGGTGTATTAATCCCCACTCTTTCTCATAACGTGGTCCACTTGAGCTTCGGCAATGTTCTGTTTTTATGATCATGCCCTAAAATGAGGTGGCAAAACGAATGTATGACATTGATATAAAACATATACATCACGGTGGGCCCCATAGCATGTCACCACCCAATTTAGGTTATCCCCCTTCTATTCTCTTGTTGGCCACAACATTTAAAGTCATGATTAAAACCACAAAAATCATGTGTCACATGGCTTACTTAAAGTTTGAAATGACCTAATTATTTCAATTTCCATACATCCTGATCGGATACATCTTCTAAATTAATTAGATGGTACATAAAGAAACGATGATCTCACATCCAATCTGTAAGTCTTCCCTGTGGTTTGGCCTGCCTCAATGTATGGCTCACCAAGGGCAACATTAGGGGACACACATGATGGACAGATTGAATATCATTAAAACATAGTAGTTATTGATTTGTACTTTTGTCAGTTGGCCGGGATGGCTTGCGGGCTTTCAAGCTTGGCCCGCCTCGGGCTGGGCTTTGCTAGAGTATCTACCTTGTGGGTGGGTTCGGACTTAAAATTAGAGCTCATTTCTCACAAGCGGGCTGGGCTTGGACTTAACCGTCTTTCGCTCGCTCGCTCGCTCGTAACATTTTCAAAAGTTTAAAATTTAAGGGTATATTTGGTCCGTTGAATTGAATGATATTGAATTGTATTACATGAGATTAACATCATTATTGCACAATGATTGCATGTCTGTACCATGGTATTGGAGCCATCCAATCCATTCACTTTTATGTCTGGGATAAAAATTTTGCTGCGGGGAAACACCCCATTAAGTAAAATCATGTTTGGTGGACCATGAAATTGTAATCAATGGACCAAATTGACATATATAACTAGAATGTCACCTCTAAACAGTGTATATGGATAGACGGCATGGATAAACGCATGCATCAATATGGGGCCAAATGTGTATTGGATTTCAAAATCCATGAAAATCCTGCATAGGACGAAATGCAATTTCATGGGATCAAATGCAATTCTGTCACACCCAATCCTAAGCTTTCCTATCCTCTCCAAATGCTAATCGCACAGACCAAATGCAATTCCATCCCAACTAATTCCATCTAATACCCTCTGTCAAACGCCCCCTAAATATATTTTTTCCTCAAATTTCGCCTCTTTCACTCTGTAAGACTCATTCCTATTCAAATGCCACACTGTCTCATGAGAATCTGGAAGCATGGGAGCATCTTCCTGTCCCCATCGCTCCGCACGTGTGCTGGCTCAACGAGGGAAAAAAAATAAAATAAAAAAAAATCCTAAATCTAAAACTGTAAAAAACATATTTTTATTGAAAAATAAAATTTTTTATTGGGTTTTCTACATATTCTACGAATTTTCGTTTAGCTCATGTTTTAGGTTTTTGGTTTGATTTTATACATAAAAGAAAAAGAAGAGGAATCAGCTCAAATGGGAGGAAAATGACGTTTCATCTGGTGTGGTAGGCAGGTATGTAAATTTCAACGATATCTTTTGAGCTCCCAGAGGGCTTTTTCCCTTTGTCGCGACTAAACATAGCTAAAATCTGTCATTTTGTTAGGACCCACATGCTGTGATGGTTTACAATCATAACAGAAACTTATAAACCCTTGAAAATAACATTTTCAATGGCTCATTCTGACAATCTTCATGTGTAGACGAATGTGACCCCTTGAAAATAACATTTTCAATGACTCTCCTCCCAATATCAATGGTCAGTTTATTTTTATTTTTTTAAGTGCAATTATTGCTACGTAGTAGTAAGTGAAGTCGTCTAAGGGCCACGTGGAAGGAAATGCTAAGAAATTACATGCGACCCGGAAGTGGCAGCCAACGCGTTTCATCTGCCTTTTTTTTTTCAGGGCAGGGATGCTGACTGTGGGGCTCACAGTGATACATGTAACTTAAATCCACACTGTCCAACCAGTTTCAAAGCTAATTTTAGGGCATGTTCTAAAAAATGAATTAGATATTATTATTAGATGGACCACATCATAAGAAACAGTCTTGATTAAATACCCACCATTAAAAACTTTATAAAGTCCACCGGAATGTTTATTTACCATCCAACCCGTTGATAAAGTCATAAAGACCTATTTGAAGAGCCCACATAAATATCATCTTGATTCAAACCTTTTGTTGCTCACAAGACGCTTTTAATGGTTACTTACTACTGTTCCTTGTACTATGGTCCATCTGAGATTTAGATCTACTTCATTTTTTGAATCATGTACTAAAATGAGATTTCAATATGGATGGATGGTGTGGATGTAGTCACATACATCAACGTGGGCCCCACAGTCCGTGGTCCCACGCACCTCGGCAGATCCGGGGATCCACCGAAGCCGCCCTCCAAAAAGACTTCAATAGATTTGTTGGGTTACAGTACAGTGTTAGTTTTGCACCATCTAAAGTTGGTGGAGATTCATCCACCGAACAAATGTGCCATTATAGTACAGCAATCCAGACCGTCCAAGCTGTGGGTCCCCTTATGGACGTAGCATATCTTGAAAATCACACTGACCCAGAAATCCTAACCATCTGATCAGCACATATAAAATGAATCGCTAAAAGTAAAATATTCAACGGTCCAAATTCAAACAAAAGAAATAAGATAGTTAATATTAATTTCCCATTGCAATTTTCTTTCAGGTATGCTCCATCCACCCATTTGGACAGTCTGGATTTTAAGAGAGAGAGAGAGGTCCTACGTACACATACCCGGCTTGGTGCAGTCTCTAAAGATGGTTTCAATCATAGCCGTCACTTCATCCTCTCTGACGGACCTGAGTGCCTCAAGCCTCTTTGGAGTGAACAGCTCCACCTGACAAACCTTCCTCACCTTAACGTAATGGGGCCCATAATCAGCCCATATCAGATCCTGGCCATTCCTACTAAACAGCTCGGCCACTTTCCTCCTCGGCCTATCAGCCAGCATTTGATCATTATCCTTGAGCACTTCCTTAGCCATTTCAGAGCTCGACACGACAACGTTCAAAGTCGATCCGAACCACACGGATATGATGGGCCCATACGTGCTGGCCCACGCCGCGAAGCACCGAAACTTCACTGGCTTTATGTCGTAGAGGTTCCCAACAACGGGCCAGGGCTTGGGGCCCGGAGGGAGCTTGTATCTGCGCCATAGGAGGAGCTTGAAGGCCAGAAGAGAGAGGAAGAGTATGAGGAGAGAGAGTGGGAGAGAGAAAGCCATCGGGGGAATAGCACATACACCACCTTATCTTGTGGTGTATGGCCCTTGACCAATTTAGACTACTTTATATTGAGATTAGGGGTTAGGTTAGGAATCCAGATCTTCTGTTTCCAGCGCATAGGGATTTTCTGTTTCTGGAATTTAATTGGGCCACGTCATCTGCGCTGACATCAGCACAGTTATTTAGTAAAATAAAAAATGTTTACAAAAACAAGCCTGACTGCTATGCAATGTTACATTCATGTACCATATTGAATGATGCGTATTAGCAGCAACTCGGGATTGTGGGGCCCTGACTGTGGGCCCACCTCAATGTACGCGTTATATTATAACTCCGCTCCCATCCGATTTTCCAAACTAATTTAGCTATTTATCTAAAAATAAAGCAGAAACCATTCCTAAATAGACCATAACACGCGAATGTGTAGTCACTGAGCGGGCACCATAAACACAAATATCAGCTTGATGCAAAACTTTTGTAACTCTAAAAAGCTTTTAATGACCAATGACTAGTGTTTCTTGCGGATGTGGAAAACCTGAAATTTAGATCTGATTTAGTTTTTGACCAGTTTTCTAAAATAAGTTGGCAAGATAGATAGTTGTATTATGTATATAATGTCGTGGCCCTACGGTGAGGTCCCACCCACGTCTTGGGATCCCATGTAATAACATAGTTTGTTTATACCTGTTTTTGATATACTTACATAAATCATTGAGATATCACCATGTGTTGGTACTATACATTATATGGTGGGCAAAATTAATCTACTCAAAGGTTAAGAGCATTGTTTACATATGATTTGACTCGGCCGGATCAAACTGTCTAAGGAGACGCCATATGACAGCCATGGCCATGTAATATAGATGACTTTAAAGAAGAACTAGAGACATGCATTTTAGAGAGCATTAAATGGCATATATCTATCAAAAGTACTCTATATATGTAAAAAGCGATAACCTCATTGAAGCAACTCTCACTCTTTCCAAGCATTAAATGCTCGAATCCTATCAAAGAAGAGCTTTGTCAAAAGAAACTCTCCACCGATGCCACGACTAAGTGACAAAAAGACTCCAACAATTTTCTACCAGAGACATGAAGCCTTCGACTAATGCACGATACAAAGCGAGAGTTTCCCTTGTACATGTGGCCATATGCAATAGGATGCCCTAACATAGGAGAGTCAAGGAGATTTGCAAACCTGAATGTCCAGGCTTTCACAATGTTGGAAACTACGTAAGGTCACCGCCTCTCAGAAGTTTATAAAAGCAACAAATGAAGAAGATCTTGTGGCCTCATGCCAATACAACTAAACAACTCTTATTTTATCCATCCACCATGGACATTTATTATTGTCTTTTCAAATCCATATAGTTTCAGCCCAATTGTTATTCATAACATGGGGCCGTTAGTTTTTAGTTCTTAATATCTCTCCACCCTTCATCCATGACATACTACTGGATCATAAAGAAGATTGCTCAGTTTTGAATGGAATGTTGTGGGGCTTTCCTGGTACATACTAGATGATTCTACTAGCCATCTTACTACGAAGTTTGGTCCATACAAGACGACAAACGGATAGCCGATTCATGACAATCTCGCTACGTGCTTGGTTTCAATCAAGAGCACGAACATGTTGTCTTCTCACCGGCCATCTCACCATGATTCCCGGTTCTGATTGAGCAACGATCAGATTGTCGAAGGTCCGCTCTCCATCGGTCATCTCACCACGAGGCCTAGTTATGATTGAGCAACGAATAGACAACCATCTCGCATATCACGACCGTCCCACTATATGCGACCGTCCCACTATAAAGCTCAGTCCCGATTGGGCAACAAGTGAATCGTTGTCCCCTGAGCTAATCGTGAGTACCATTATTGTAAAAAAATCATTAATAGAAGAACACGTTCAGCTTACATCCCATTCCTCCATTGTTTTTATATTGTTAAATTTCGATCGTGAATCACGCTTAAAGAACAAGTCCGTAAGTCCTTAGATGCAAGTCTATTGTCATAAGGGGAAAAACTCATTCAAAAGGATTATTCTTATTTCCTTTCACAGATCACCTAAACGGAACGCAATATTGGTGGTTGAGAAGACTTTGGATCTTTGATCTTGGTCTTTAATTTTTCTATCTCGGTGCTGGGGACACTAATAATTTAATCAACCTTTGAGTCATGCAAACTCTGGTATGCTCGCGCATCATACTCACACACGAAAACTCAATCCAGGCTCTCGCCCATGCGTGTGGCCCAATTTGATTGAGTTGAACCCAAAAATATATTTTTGGCATGCCCGGTAGGACTAGTTTGCAATTGGAAGTTTAACTGTTTAGCAATATGGTTCGAAGATTTAAATTTAGGAAGAACCCAAAAAATCAAGGAAGACAAGTACAAAAGACAACCATCTCTCGACATCTGCAATCCATGAGTCTGGATTATCCTCCAACAACAATTCACTAGAGATTACATGCGCTTTAAACAACATATGCATACTCATAAATGAAATTTTCACTTCTATACAATGAACTTCAGAATTATGGAGAAAAGTACGAATTTCAAAATTATGGAGAAAGGTGATGCAGCACATTGAAAGGTCAATGGAAATAAGAATACCTTTTAAAAATTGGCTTAAGGTATTATTTTCCAATTAATACAGGCTTAAGAAGAATGACTAAGGCATAATTGAGGTTTAGTTGATTAAATTAGATTGTTGTTTCTCAAACTGATTGAAAAATACGACAACCAGTGGCCGACCATACGGCCAATACGACCAATATGACCCCCCATAAATCATACTATGGGGAACAATATTATGATGTTGTCGACCAGCTCGGGGGCAACCTCTCATGCTTGGTGCCACAACTTTACTTTACAGGTGTTGAATAGCTCAGGGGGCAACTTTTCATGTTGTTGGCACCTAAAAAAAGGTTATGAATAATGGCCGATGAATAGTGTCATTGACCGGATGAATAGTGCACTGGTGAATAGTGGCTCATGAATAGTACCCGCGTGAATAGTGAATGAATGAATAGAGTCACTAACTAAATGAATAATAAAATCAATGGGTGAATAGTGTTGCCAGTCGGATGAACAATACCTGAGTGAATAGTGCCACATGAATAGTGCACGGGTGAATTGTGACATTAGCTAGATGAATAGGAAAATCGGCCAGTGAATAGTGTTGTCGGCCAAATGAACAATATCTGCGTGAATAATGCCCGAATAAATAGTGTCGACCGTGAACAGTGGCCAATGAATAGTGACCGGTGAATAATATTGACCTTGAATAATAAAATGACCATGAATAGTGGAAAATAAGAGAAAAAACTAAAAACTATTATTTAACATCTCTTCACATTCTCTAAGTGTAAAGAGATGTGGGGGCATTGTTTATACCTATTATCGGTACACTTACGTGGACCAATGAGATGCTGCCATGTGTCAACACGATATACTAAATGATGGTTTAAATCCTACTCGCGGATCAAGAGCATTTTTTACACTTGATTCGATGTGCCTAGATCAAATGATCTAGGAGATGCCACATGATAGTCGTGTCACATGTGGTGTATATGACTTCAAAGAGGAGTTAGCGATGTGCATTTAAGAGAGCATTAAATGCTAAGATCTATCAAAATTACTCTCTGTAAAAAGCAAGAGTCTCATTAAAGTAGATCTCTCTCTCTCTCTCTCTCTCTCTCTCTCTTCAAGCATTAAAATGCTAGAATCTTATTAAAGAAGATTTCTATCTAGCACTAAATGCTAGAGCTTTGCCAAAAGCAACTCTCTACCGATGCCACAACCAAGTGACATAAGACTCCATCAACTTTTTACTATAGAAGTCCAGAGACACGAAGACTCTGGTCAACACACAATCTAGAGCAAGAGTCTCCCTTGTACACATGGCCATATGTAATAGTTACCATTACGTAGAAAAATCACAGAGATTTGCACAGCCTAACATCCAGATCTTTCATGATATCAGAGACTACGGGAGGCCACCGCCTCTTAGAAGTTTATAAAAGCAGTAAATGAAAAAGAGCTCTGGTACTCATGATAATACAACCAAACAACTCTTATTTTTATCCGTCCACCATGGACACTTATTCTTTTATTTTATTTTAGTTTAGTTTTAACCCATTGCTGTTTATAGCATGGGGCTGTTAGTTTTTAATTCTTTGCACCTCTCCACCCTTCATCCATGGCATACCGTTGGATCATAAGGAAGATCACTCAGTTTTAAATAAAAGGCTTTGGGGCTTTCATGCTATGTAATAGGTGATTCCTCGGGTCATCTCGCAATGAAGTTTGGTTCATAGTTTTCACTGCGGTTGTGGCGATCCTCTCTAGCACGGGTACTGAGTGCAGGGGCATGCCATAATTGGGATCATGGTTCTAATTCAAACTGAACAACAATTACCCTGAGCGTCAAAGGAGGAAGACATTGGGTATGACCGAGATCTGAGGAAATCGGTCACCTATTCTGCCACTCGATCAAAGTGTAAATGGATCATGCGATAGTCAAAGAGTGGGGTTCGTCCTCTGATGATGGGTTTCTCCTTGCCTTCCGTATGAAAGGACTTAATGCAGAGGGAAGTGGACCGAGAAAGGGAAATTAAGATCGACTGCCATCGACCTTTAGAAAGTGCTCTGATTATAGCTACGGTTACCAAGTAATGTACTTACGTTAAAAATTAAGGTAAGGAATGTAAGCAACAAAAGCAGAAAGTAAATAGTTACGCTAAGGGAAATGATTTACTTGATAAAGACTGCTCTTATATTAAAGAATGTAAATTTGACAGGATAATTGAAGATAATTGATTTGTATGTTTGTTTGGGTTGGTGTGAGACAATTTCTAAACTTGTTTAATTTTCTATTTATACTGCTATTTTGCTACTCTAGATGCTTCTCACGATCTGACGGTTATTATAACTGCTTCTTCCTTCTTTGCTTCCATATTCTTCCAACGACCTTACTTTCTCTAGCCTTTTGACATCTGTTAGTATTCATACAAATTTTGACCATTGGCTAATTGTTTGCTTAGCTGTTCAAATTCGGTTGTACATAGCTATAGTAATCTTGTGACTGTTAAGCACGTGCACGCGTAATTCACGCGCATTGATCTTAAATGACCGAAAATGGGACCTGGTCGGATAGGGTACAAATATTGCATAGGCGGATAATTCGAACACGATATCCCATATCACCATGTCTGGCTCATGAGTCTTTGGGGATCGTAACGCACTAATGGTTGTGGTTAGACTAAATCAATGGCAACAGTGGTATCCCTAATTCTATTGAATATTATATAATCACCAAGCACGAGAATGATCTAGCTTGCATTAGACTAATGCGATTGACTATGGATGACCCCTGACAAACCGGCATTGGGTGCAAAGCATCCCGTGTAACTTCAACTACTGTCGATCGTCCGTATTCAATTCCGGTCGGCTGTATAAGCCTGGGATAGCCTCTTTAAAGCGGGCTATCCACATATTTAAATAATTTGCGAAACTAGATCTACCACAACAACACAATTCAATTATATTAGAATTTCTAAGCATTTAACATCAAAGAATTATAATATTAAGAGTTTTATGTCATTCAAGCATTTCATCGAACATGTTTTTAACCAAATAGCAAACAACACATTTAATTATTATAAAATGGCAAGTAAAAGCTTGAGGGTAGATTTTCACCTTAGAATCAAAATCCCTGACTCGGATACGGCCCTAGCGTCGAGAATTTGGAAAAAATACTTCAAACTTAAATTAAAGTACAAGACTATCTTTAATGATATGGATTTAGTTATAATTAAGCGTTAAACAATGAAATTTATGGCTTAACTAACTCGATTAGAATGATACACAACTCAGTTCGATGAATCGGAACTCGGAATCGGTGCAACCGAAACCCTAATGGAGTCAAGCCCGATTACGACTCCCTCAAGAGTATTGAACAATCCGATTGATAATTGAGAATCAAAACCCTAACATACTCAACCTTAACATTAGGATTTGCGAGAATCGATGTAAACGAAAGGGGGTTTGTAACTTTCATGGCTCAAAAAATACAAGAAACGAAAAAAAAAAGGTAGAAGGACAACTAAGGAACCTCTTACCTAGCAAGGGGTGGAGAATCTAACCCGAAACATTTGGATTTAATCCATGGAAGATATGAAACTGGGTATAGAGACGGGATCTTGCATGAAGCGGCGAGCACGGGGATTGGACGGTGAGGTGTAGTACTGGGCTCCACCATTTCTCCCTTCCCTCTCTTCCTCTCTTCCTCTCTTTCCCTTTTTCTCATTCTCTTTGGAAAAATTCATATGAAGAGAGGGAGAGTCCAAATGAGGTTCTTTTACTGAGCCAAAAGTGATGAAAATGGCCCCAGTGGCCTTTTATTTATTATACTAAATCTGTAGGGGGTTGTTTCCAATCAATGAAACCTGCATAGAGGTGTACAGGTCAATTTAAGCCATGGGATAAGTGTCCCAATAGGTGATCTATGTCTGGATTCAACCATCCCATGATCGGACATGCCGATCAACTAGGAAGGCCCTAACCCAGAATGATAGTCATCGAGTGTCGATCGGGTCTATTACTATACAGATGTGAGAAGGGTAATAACTTAAGTTATTTTTCTAAATTTGGTCACGATCTAACGGTCCAAAAGCCACAACTTTGGCAAAGACCAAATTTGGTCAGGAATATTCACATCTCAAGCACTGAACTTCTAAGTTCAAGTTGTGCGATTCGAGACATGATCTTGGCTTGATGTCCCATGATGGATATCAGCCAACTAAGACGAACATCTTTATATAGTCTCGGGTTTAGTAGCCCACTAACAAGTGGTTTAGGGCTTGTTTGGTTAATTAGGACATTTTTGAAATGAACTGGGCGGCAAGATTTCTTGTGCACGGCAACTAGAGTTTGGATTAGCTAATTTCATAGCATGGCTTATTCGCAATTAGGGAAATAATGATTCGCCTCTAACCACCCAAATTAAGAACCCTAATTCAACTACACTAGAAATTACCCTAATTAATAAAATATACTAAAAATAGAAAATCCAAATTTAACTACACTGGATGATTTCTGGTATGATTAGGGCAATTTTAAGAAGACACTGAACACAAAAACTCTAAGATGAAAAGATATGCGCAACCCATCAACAACGTGTAGTTGCAGAAATTTTCAATTTCAACAGTTCTATTTCATATAATATTTTTGGCATTTTTAGTTACTATATTACTTTCATTATTTTCTAGTGATTATTCATCAAGTTTTATTTATCCCCACCAAATTTTGTCTCATTTTGAGTTCTAGAAAAATTTTAAAACTTCCGTAAGTACTAGTTGTCTAAAACTAAGATTTTTTAGTACAGTTTCTAAAACATCCTAAAATTAACCTTATTTTGATGTTTTTATTTTATTTTATTATAAAACTAAACTAATCAAGATTCAATATGGCTTTTGAATCACCTCAATTGGAGTTGTAAAACAAAAGATATGGAATTTTGAAGTCAGTACACTGAAACTATCAAAATTTAAACATGTAAAATATTGCTGAACAGGGTTACTCGGTTCACCCGAGTCCCACTTGGTGCAACCGAACCCTGCTGTATAGATTTACTCAGTTGCTCGATGTTTACTCAGTGCAACTGAGGATTGCTGTCCCAGTTTGCTTAGTGCAACCGAGGTCTACTCGGTTCAACTGAACCTTCCCGCCCATGTTCTTCAAAATTCTCAAATTTCACTCAATTGGGCGGTTTTGGTGGATCCAAGATCACTCATTTTGGTCCCAAACATGTGCGAATACAGACACGGATATGCACTCAAGTCAAGAAATCAAAGGTAACGGCCAATGACGTCCAGCTCCCTAGTTGGCAAAAATTCGAGACGTTACACAAGTACACTTCAGTCCTCTACAGTACCTCATGAGGATTGGCTCAACATCACAAGACTAGAAGACTCGGCATGATTTCAAGTTAAAGATAAATATTAGTGTGTATGCCAACCATCAGGTTGAATGGCCCTGGAAAAGACCTTAGAATAGGTGCTTTTGAAATATGGCTTTAAATGCTCAAAATACATAATTTACAGTTTAAATTCATGGAAGTTCGGTCAGCCCAACTTCAGGTTCGACCAACCTAACTAACTTCAATTAACCCATCTACAAATTCGGCTAAGTTTTCAGATTCAAAATATCAAAAAATCTGTTACAAGTTCGGCCAACCCAACTTTGAGTTTGGCTAGCCAAACTTGGCATTGGGCCAGCCCGAAGGTGTCTCAGGTCAAGTTTCTAGCAATGGAACTTTAGATTTTAAAGGGATTCAGCAAACTGAACCCTAAATTCAGCCAACCGAATTTTGATTCGGGCTAGATAAATTTTTGATAAATCTTATCCTGCACAATCTGATAACCATTGGAACATAATCGTCAAAATCCAGTCAGCCGAACCTATTTTTATGCTGATCAAATTTTTAAATATTTTGACTATAAATAGGGACATTCTCTCATTCATTTCAACAATAAAAATTAGTGAAAAATCTTTTACAAGTCAAAGAGAAACTTAGGTCCTCCCAAAGCTAGCTATGTGGCAATTATTATTATTGTTTTAGCATATTCAATTCCCATTCTCAAGTTAGTGTTAAATGTAATTAAAGAGTAATCTATACTCTACTTGAAAAACAGAGAATTGAGAGGGCAATGTTGTACTCTATTTATGTCCGTTCTTATGAGAGCCAATTAGAGAGAGACACGTGTAATTTTACGAGAGTTGCATGGTGTATTTGAGATTTGTAAAGATACATAGAGAGGATTTTGTGGTGATACAACTAACATCTAGTGAGCGATGCCACGCCATCCATAAAGCTATGGTGGCCGAGCGAAACGTGGTTGAGTTGATATGGAAGCTTGGAGCGGTTATAGAATAGATGACATGCTTAGAATGAAGGCTCCAAAAGGTCAGTACTATTGAAACGATTATAATAGCTGTCAGAACGTGAGAGGCATCCAGGTGATCAGTTTAAGGCTATAAATAGTAAGGGAATTTAGCAGAAGAAGATGTCTCATACCAACCAAAGCAAACCAAAATCTCTTTCAATTACTTTATACTCCTTAGCATTATTTGTCATTTATGTAGTGTAATCCATAGTAGTAACCAAGAAGTTATTAACTTTAGCTGTAATTTTAGTTTACACTCATACACTAGATTCAGTTCAAGTATTAAGCAAATTCTCCATCTAGAAATGCGCTCTTTAGTTGTTCTTCGTGACCGATTGTAAGAATTTTCTTTTTTATTTGATCTGTATTGGAAAAAATCCTTTCGTAAGGAAGCTAGAGGTGTAACCCATTTTCAGAAGACGAACCCCACCCTCTGATAATAGCCTGATCATCTTAAACAACGTTATGTAAGAGGTTGTATAGGTGACTGGTCTTATTCGATCATTTTTACATACAGTCGATTTTCAATGTATCTGCCTATTTTGGCTCTTGGGGTTGTATTTGTTCTGTTTGAATTAAGTCACATATTCAAATATGACACGCCCGCACAAACCATGTGACCGAATTTGAAATTGAAAGGCAACATGACCATCCAATGAAAGAATTCAAAGGAGTAAACCCTTAATGTAAAATTACCACTAGAGGCTGACCCATCTTCTTCTTTTAGACAATAACCATTTGATATGGTTTGAACACGATCTGAAGATTAGATGCATGTTTGATGGACAACATAAATGTCTCTCAAACCTTATAATTCAACCAGGGTCCAATGTGTAGAAATCATTTCGAGATTGAATTAAAAATGCATTAGGTTAATACGTAACTCAGTCTGCATGCACCTGTCACTAACCATAGCATAAGAGGCATTCAAAACTTATGGAAGTCTTACATACTAAGTCGTTCACTCCTACAAAAATGATCTCTATATGTGACAAACAGTAATAAAAACAACGAGCGTGAAAGAAGGATAGAAAACATAAAGGAGAGAGATTGTGAGAGGGTTACTAAGTAAGTTAAACTGGTTCAAAACAGAACTGAGTCACACTCTGATTAGTCCTAAAACATCTCTAGATAGATCAAGAAGGAGACTGAGAAAAGAAGAAAGAAGAAAAGAAGGAGAAGAAAGAGAGATCGAGTTGATTCGACTCACCGAGTCATGAGCGAGTCAAATTCGATACAAGCAAGAATCGGGTCAGATTTGGGTATGAAACATAAGTGAGTGATTCTTCCCTTTAAATTCTATTTCCTTCTATCGATAGTTTTCTTCTAGTCTTGTTCTAAAAATTTCTATTTTTCACTATTTTGAAATCTATTCTTCTTCCTAGTTCTCGCCAAAGGACTACACACCTCTTGAATACCTAGAATTAGTAGTTTAGTCGTGAATAATGCACCCCAGGTTTATTTCCTTTTGTATTGGGATAATTCCATTTTTGAGAAAAAATCATCTTCTTTCCTTTCTCATTTTCTACAATTATTTATACCCAACCTTCAAGGGTTGGGAGGACAGTTAGATTCCTTAACAGAATCATTACTTTACATTATACTCTTGATGGGTGTTAGGATATACGTCTTAGGTTGAACTTACCATGATTTACTGTTAGAATTATCTATTCTTGAACATTATATTCACTACATGCATTGTGTGCTTGAAATTGTGTTATTGATTTACATTATGATTTGTTTGCGAAATGAGTGCATTGTATGATCATACTATAATTAGAATTGTTTCATGAATACTTGAAAATGAATTTATTTTCTTTTTTGGGTGATGGATCTATAGCTATGTCAGGATTGTCCATTTGCATGCATGTCAGGATTGTCGCAACACATGCTAGTTAGGTAAGCATGTGGGGATTGCAAAAGGTTCCTAATATCAGTGTCATGCAAGACCGGATGTAAGATATGTAGGCATGTCAGGATTGTCCATTTGCGTATATGTCAGGATTGCCACAACGCATGTTAGTTAGGTGAGCATGCCAGGATTGCGAAAGGTTTCTAATGTCAGTGTCATGTAGGATCAATATGTGAGTATGTGAGAATTACTCACTTACGTGCATATTAGGATTGCCACAATACTGTGAGCATGTTAGGATTACGAAAGGTTCATGACGCTAGTACCAGTGAGATCTTGAATATAAGTACGCACCTTGTACCCTATAAGTTATGGAGAGAAATTATTATGCTTAATTAAATATGATGAAATTAATTTACTTGTGCACCGTGCATTCATAACATTGGCATCATAATCATGCATAATATCTTAGGGTAAACTTACATAAATTTCTTTATTATCGAACTGTTTGAACTTTCCTTAAAATTTAATTGGGATGAATGTGATCTTACTGGATTTTAGCTCACCAAAACAAAGGTGGAAGTTTGCAGGAGGAGTTCGCAGGAGACGGAGTACTTGGACGGATATTTTTTCCGAAGCGTCATTGTTAGTTTATATTTTATTTTATTTCACGTTGATATATTAAGACAATTAGTGGACTTTTGTTTTAATAAGAAGTAGAAGTAGATTTGCCAGTTTGGAAATTTAAATTTTAAATTTAAGTTTGAATTGAGTTATAGTTTAATGAAATATTTAAGTTAGTTTAATTGTGTGGTGTGTAGAATGAAATTACAAGAATTTATATTCGAATTAAATTTACACATTAACTCCAGATTTGGATCACTGAATTTTAAGGTCTAGGGTTTAGGATTTAGGGCATTAAATGTCAATAAATGTCTATAAATGCATACAGAGGGGTGCACGACATTGAAGTCCACAAGAAGCGCTGCTTGAGAGTAGGTAGGGCCTACCATGATGTTAGTTACAAATCCTCCTGTGCATCAGATTTTCCATCTCATTTCAAGGCATGGGCGAAAAATGAGGTTGATAAAGGGCTAAGTGGGCCTGACAAACAGGGAAGATTAGGTACTGAACCCTCACCGTTAAAACATTCGTATCTCACAGGTACTTCGCAACAAATCACCCCGTCCATCTGATAACTCAGCTCATTTTAGGGAATGGGCAAGAAAATCAGGAATATTCAAAGTTCACGTGGGCCACACTACAAGAAACAGTGGAAAAGAATGTCCACCATTGAAATATCTTGGGACGATCATGGGCCCACCTTGAACTTTGGATCTACCTCATTTTTAGCCCATGTCCTTAAATGAGCTGAAAAAATAGACAAACGGTGTGGATTTCTCACAAACATCAAGGGAGCCCCTACCTAACTTCGAGGTGAGAATTAGCACCTTACTAATTTGAGCGCAGGTTGCCAACTGCGGTAAAGCAAGGGATGTTCTGTCAATACAAAAATATAAAAATCAATTGAATGTATAACTAACCGCGTGAGGTAAATGACCAACGGTGATAACTACAAGTCTGATTTAAGAAATAATTTAAAACCAGGAGAGGTCTTTGGTACATAGCTGAAAAGGCAGCGTCCATTGGAAAAACAACCATTTCTTTGTTTTGGGGGACTTTCGAGTCCACATGATCTAAATGATTACAATATATTCTTTCCACCTGATGTAACGTGATTACAGCATTTTCTTTAAAATACTTATGGCGCATGATTACGGCATTTTCTTCATTTTAAAAAATTAAAAAGATTTTGATGGGGCTGCCCTACACATAACTTTATGTAATCCAGACCATTGCTTTATTAGTCCCACCTTAGATGGACCATTCTCCGAGAATATCCAAGATTGGAAGATCTTTCATACTCTAATCACAGTATCTTTTCTCGATTGAATGTGCACCGTTGATGTGTCTTCCTTGACCATCTATTTTTAAGGCAAATAGGGAGAGGTTACCACTCTCGCTTTGATGATCCAATACGGTGTAAAGCGTTAGAAAAATAGAAACCCCACGTGTCAAGGTTTAAAAGCCAGGAGCCGGCTGGACCCACAAGCCTTAATCATTCAACGGACATGAATGCACCATATCCTACGGAGTTCGGATCCTCTGTTATCAGGTCAACAGAGAATTCCTGATACCCTAATTCTCATTGGTCCACGTCACCACTCACTAAAAAAATAAAAATAATAAAAAATAGCTTCGGACGCCAAACCATCAGGGTAACAGGAATTCTCTGTTGACCTGATAACAGAGGATCCCAACTCTATCCGACGAGGTTTGGCTACTGAAAGAGCACTAGCCAGGTAGCTGATGTTAAAGCTCCGTGCGCCCATTATGATGTATGTGTTTTATCCACTCCATCTATCTCTTTAAGGAAGTGGATTGGCTGGTGTAACACAAACCAGCTATAAAATTGATGTACGTACGTCAGGTCCCATCATGAGGTATGTGTTATATCTAAACCGTTCATCCATTTTGAGAGCTCGTGATAAGGCTTGAGACTAAATATAAGATAAATCTAACAATAAAGTAGACCACACTGCAGAAAGCAGGGGAGGATTGAACGTCTGCCATTGGGACCCTTTTGGGGTTCACAGAAGTTTTGGATTAATATGAAATTTGTTTTTCCTCTTAATCCAGGTCTTTTTGACCTCATGAACAGATTGGATGGAAAATAAATGTTATGTTGAGCCCTAAGAAATTTTTAGCCGTGAAAATCAATATCTTTGCTGTATTTGTGGTGTGGGCCAATTGATATTTGAATATGATTCATTTTTTGGGTAGTACTCTAAAATTATTTCAAACAATGGATGAACGGTGTGGATATAATAAATACATTATTGTGGAGCCCATGTAACTTTGATCTCCTTTGAACCGTTCCTACAAGTAGGAGATCGAGGAGCGTAACCACTTGCCTTCGCACGACACATACCTACACTAGTTATATAGCTCTTTCTACATTTTAACAGTTGGTTCATTTTAGTTCATGTCCAAAAAAAAAACGCACTCCTAACTATCATGCGGACACGACATGGATTTCCTGCGATAGCCTTTCCTGGAAATCCTCGTGCGCTGGGATGCTAGGTGGGTTACACCGTGCTGTTTGTGATAAATCCATACTATCCATCTGTTTTGAGAGCTCGCTTTTGGACGTGCGACCAACATTGTAGTGTATCCAAGAGAGGAAACAATTTAGATTCAGTGTCTACCGTTTGAAACATCGGTATGGCCACAAAGTTTCATGATGAAGTTTTTGGTGTTTTTACTTCATCATGTGGGAATGACCTTATAAACGGTTTGGATGACATATAAATACGAAGGTATATCCTAGAAAGCTTTCAACAGTAGAAAACTCTTTCTCCAGATTTTCCTATCACCGGGCTCACTTGAATTTTAAATCTACCTCATTTTTCTCTTAAAATGAACTCCCATAGATGATGGACAGTGTGGATTTCTCACAAACATTACTGTAGGACTACTAGCATTCCAACGCAGAACTTCTTGCGACAGCCTTTCCTAAGGAATTGGCGTCCGTTTAGCTACTTATTAGTTTCAGCTTAGCTACTTAATGATTTGAGCAGCGAGACTCGCAAGCTACGTCACCACCGAGCTATGTGGGTCTCAACATAATGTATGTGTTGTATCCACCTTGTCCATTCATATGGAGATATCATTTTTGAGCATTAGCTAAAGAACTAGGAATATCCAAAGATATAATGGACCCTACCCCAGAAAGATATAATGGACCCTACCCCAGAAAACAGTAGAGAGAATGACTCCCATCGTTGAAAACTTCCTAAGGTCCACCATAATGTTTATTTGAGATCCAACTTGTTTATAAGTTAACACGGACATTAAATAATGGAAAAAACAGATACTGATCCAAAACTTTCATGGCCCATAGAAGTGTTGAATGGTGAGTGTCACTCTGTCCACTTCTTTTTTGTGGTGGGGTCCCCTAGAGATTTGGATTAACTCATTCTTTGGTTCATACCTTAAAATGGTCTCTCCAAATGGATGGACTTGTAGATGCAAAACATACATCACGGTGAGATCCATTGAACTTGGCAAAATCACTCCAGTACCGAGTCTACTCGACCTGTCGGTAGCTAATCTGCGTCAGGGAAGAGTCTTCCCTGACGCTCCTAAACGTATTTAACATATATACACTGTTCATACATTTGAAAGGAACATCTTAGATCTTTATACTGAAAATAAATAATTCCAAAGCCTCAATTAGACCACACCACAAATAGGAGTAGGACAATAGTTCTCACCATTAAAACATTCGTGGGGCCATTATAATGTTTACTTTCTATCTAATTTGCTCACAACGTCACACTGAACTGGACGAAGGAAAAAAACAAATATTGTACTCAGCCGAAATTTCCGTGACTCCGAAGTGTTTCAATGGCAGGCGTTCAACCCTCAACTTCTTATTACAGCGTGGCCCACTTGATTTTTGGTTTTATTTTATTTTCAGAATCAAGCCTTACAGTGTGTTCAGCAAGTGGACAGACAGTTTGTATATAACCATGATGGGACCATAGAACTTGGTGACATCAACACACCAGCCACATCAGTGGTGTGTGATACACCACCCAATCGGCTCCTCCATCCAATAGCAGGAAGCGGATTGGCTGGTATACCGTACACCAGCTATATACCAGGTGTAGATAGGTGTCGTGCCAAGATGAGTGCTCGAGCTCGAGGCTGTATGGACCGCTCAAAGTAGATCAAAGTTAAATGGCCCCACAATGATGTATTTATTATATCTATATTGTTCATTTATTTTTCGATATTATTTTAGAGCAGTAGACAAAAATTGAATAATATCCGAAGCTCACATGGACCACACCAAAAACTGCCGTGAGGATTATGCTTTTCACAGTTAAAATATTCGTAAGGCCCACTATAACGCTTATTTTCCATCAAATCTGTTAATAAGGTCACAAATACATGGATGAAAAGGAAAAATAACTTTCATATTCATCCGAAGCTTCTATGACCCCAAAAGGGTTTCAATGGTAGACGTTCAATCGCCTTCGGCTTTTTGAAGTGTGGTCCAATTAATTTTTATATCTGTCTTATTTTTTGTATTATTATCCAGTTCAAGCCTTAAGACAAGCTCACTGAATAAATGTAGGGTTTGGATATAACACACGCCTATATATATATATATAATATCTCCTGACGAGACCTAGTGTGCCGTGGACCAGCCAATCAACTTTCTAGCCGTACGAATTAGCTACTGACGGGTTGACTAGCGAGGGAAACGGATTGGCTAGTCCCCTGCCACTAGTCCCTTGGCTGGTAGTCGGTGCTCTATGGCCCCTACCATGATGGATGTGTTTCATCCATTCCGTTCATCCATTTTTAAAGATCACTTTAGGCCTTGGTCTCAAAAATTAGAGGTATATAATCTACACCACATGAAAACAATAGTGATTGGATATCCACCATTAAAATCCGCTTAAGCCCCATTGTACTGTTTATTTAATATCCAATCTTTTGATTAGGTCATACAGGCCTGATGAAGGCAAAAAACAAAAATCAGCTTGATCCAAAGCTTTTATGGCCCCCAAAATGTTTTTAATAATCTACGCTCATTCAACAATGTTTCCGGTAACGTGGTCCACTTGAGATGGGGATATACCTCATTTTTGATGTCATATTGTTAAAAATAGATGAATAGCATGGATGAAATACATATATCATCAAGCTTACAGAGCACCAAGCATCAGTCATTGGCTGGTGTCAAGGGGGGTTGCCAATCCGTTCCCAGTAGCGAGACGGGGAGGCAGATCGGCTACTCCCCATTAACACCATCCGGTGACTGGTGGTCAATGTTTTGAGGCTTCACTATGATGTATGTGTTTCCTCCATTCTGTTCATGCATTTTTACAAATAATTTTATAGCTTGATGCAAAAAATGATAAAGATAGAAATCTTAAGTAGACCACGCCATAAGAAAAAATAATGATCAGATATCCACCATTAAAATCCTCCTAAGGCCCACTGTACTGTATATTTGACATCTAATCTATTGATTAGGTTGTAAAGACCTGGGAAACAAGATATCGGCCTGATACAAAACTTTTATAGCCTCCAAAGGTGTTTAATGGTCAACGTTCATTCAACACTGTTTCGTGTCCAATTCAGAACGGGATATACCTATATTTTCTTTCATACCATAAAATAATTTATAAAAATAGATATAAAGAACGGATGAAACACATAAATTATGGTGGGGGCCACGGAGCACTGAACACCAGCCAATGGCCGGTGGCGGGGAGTAGCCAATCCGTTTCCAGCGAGACGGGAAGTGACGTCACTAAGTTCTGAGGGCCCCTCCGTGATGTATGTTTTGTAACAACACCGTTCAACCATTTGGAAAGATCATATTACGCATGATCTAAAGAATGAGTCCGATCCAAAGCTCGAGTGGGCCCCACCATAGAGAACAGTGGGGAGAGTACTTCTGTACCGATGATATCTGCCTATGATAGGATGCAGCTTCATCACCACCCAACCCATGCCTTTATTGGGATTTCGGAGCGCCTACCAACCTTTGGACGCGGATTGCGTCATCTAATCCGTCCATCCCTCTTCTCATATCATTCTAAAGCATGAGCACAAAAAAGATGCAGATCCAACCCTCAAATGGACCACACTAAATAATATGCTTGGCTGCATTAAATGAACAAAACATTAAAGGCTAATTTCATTAAAGGCAAGAGTCATATGTGATGTGGTCCATTTGAGCATTAGAGCTTCCTCATTTTCATGCTTATGCATTAAAATAATATGAGAATAGGTACTAACGGGTTGGATGTACAGATACATAACGGTGGGCCCACCCACAGAACTGCCCGTTCAGGGCTAGAGTAGGACGCCCGCTTCCCCAACTTTTACGGAGAACATGTGCAACAGAGAAACTGGTCGCCCACGTGAATCACGTGCAGACGTTACATAGAAATGTAGTCCGTAAGAACACCTAAGCCCGTATGGTGATTTCAGCCCGCATATATGGGAAATACCGGTGGGCTTAGGGAAGGTTTCCTGACTTGAATTTCTTCAGTAACATTGTCGTTTGAGTAGACACAACATATCAATGAAGTGTATGTGGTGCATACACGATGATGGCCCTACTAGGCTTTTGTCCATAAACCAGAAGGCGATGTCTTCCATTTCTGCCCTAGATGGCGAGGTAGACGACTCAGTTTTAGTGGGGACAACACAGTAACGGATTTGGGATGTCTTTTCCACGTGTGATGCTCATGTATGGCTGTCCTGACCGTCCAAATTGTACAGCAAGTGTGTGGTTGGAGGGTTGCTGACTAAGTATTCCTAACAATCTAATTTATGGGATATCTAGTGGATGGTCCAAAGTAAACTGGTGAGAAATCCAAATATGAAGTGGAATTAAATGATTACTATAATCTTGTTAAACTGTGGTTGTTGGAATATATTCATTAATAAGTGGGCAGAAATTTTGACGGTCTGGAAATTAATCTGAGCCATTAATTAGAGAGCAAGCTTATCGATGGACTACAGCTCAAAATTTTGCTAAATGAAAGTGTCCATCCGAATGATCATCTATTTTTGTAATGTAGATATGAGAGCAATGGTCCAGAATAAGTCAATATATAGATAAACGGTTAGAAACAGCCTATAGCTGAAAGTTTTGAACATTGGGCCATCCGGAAGGTAGCTTATCAATTGGACGGTCCGAATTGCTACAAACTTTTACCCAACCTCATGTCTAGTAGGGTTGGTGTCATTTAATAATGTTGTACATTATTTTTTGCCATTTCTAAATTAACCAATTGGGAAATGACATGTATTGTTACACAAATAGTATGGTATGTAAGTTTTTTTAAAAAGATATTTGAAATACTTTTACAAAAGCACAGTTGGCGCTGAATTAGCAATACATGTCATATTATAACAGGGCACGGCCAGAAGCAACTAATTAAAAAAAAGGCCTAGTAGGGTTTGCTAAAGTTGCATCTTGACCTACTGTAAGTATTTCTTTCTACCTTAACGGCAATTACGTATAAAAAACTCCTTTCATATGGAAGGTAAAGCTGAACCCATCTTTGGATGAAGAATCTTACCCTTCGTCTATCACCTGATCATTCTCCTAAAACATTTGTAAGTAGATGAATAGATGATTGATATGCTAAGATCACGGTCATATACAGTTGCAGTCATCATATCTGCCTACATTGGCGCTCAGGGTTAAGTTGTTCGGTTGGAATTGAGCCATATAGTCGGTTCTACTATGCCTACACACGCCATAAGTGACCACAAAAATCCAAACCAAAAAAAGTGTTGAACAATTAGATGTTACTTAACATAATCCAACCTCTTTCCATGCATATGCATGATTCGAAGTGGACCATGCCACTAGACTAGTGTTTAGCAATTGTCGGCCGGAAAAGTTTGGAGCTCACGTGGTTTGGTTTTTCAACTACTTTATGAGATGGTGCTTTTTTAAGAAGGAAATTATGCAAACGCGCTCCTTTATTTATTTATTTCTATATTTATTTATTTTATTCAATACACGGGGAATTAAGAATGGTGAGACCATTTGGTATGTGTTTGACATCTAACTTCAAAAGATACACCTCACTATGTTTGTTAGATGAACAAAAATATGGCCGATCCAATCATAAGGCAAGCCAAACCATAAAAAAATATCATACACCATTCAAAAGTATCCAAATTCAACTGTGGCTCATCTGATAATTCACATATTGGATTGCTTGGATGAGATGCACATATTGGATTTGGTTGGATGAGATGCACCACCATGTAGGCTGTACAAATCTTGACTTCACTATCATTTTAAAGGAAAAAACATAAACGTAATTTCCTTCCTCAAAAAGCATCTTCACATAACTTTTTATTGGTTAGGCTTACTTGGTAAAATATGATTTTCAGATGAATTTTGTGGAAAGACTGCATTTTTTTCTTGTGAAGAAAACGGGTATATTTACCACAAGATTCCTTTAAAATTTGGATTTTACCATATAATGCCTCCAGGGACCAAATTTACATGATAGTGGCTTTCATGGGCTCAAATTAATAAATTATCCCACATATTTTTATTTTATTTTTAAAAGTAATAAATTTGTGAATTATGTGACACATGTGGCATGTGTATGACATCCAATCTGTCCAAGTGCACCCCACCATAATGATCACTTGAACAAGAGATCTCATCCGCCAAATCATTAGAGGAGATGTACATGAATTTGGAATATTTTTTGTTTCTGGCCGCATATAGTATTCTATATGATGTAGAATGCATCTTTCCGTCACTGTCATACACTTACAACGTCGGCCTTATAATTCTTGACTTTATACCTTGTTTTTTTAAGAAAAAACAAATGTGGGCGTTTTTATAACTCTAAACCCTAGAATGCATCTATCATTCACGGTCATACACGGACGTGGGCCTTGCAATTCCTGACTTTATTACCTTTTTTTTTAAAAAATGAAAAAACAAACGAGGGCAATTTTCTAGCTCCAAACCCTCCAAATGTAGAAAACCACCTTTTATATTCTCCAAGGCATTATGATGTAAAATACAAATTCTGAATGAACATTGTGGTAAAAATCCCTAGAGAAAAGCTCAGATTCCAAAGAGTCCAACGAAAAAATAAACGAATTGGGGAGCTATTTGTAATCTGACAGAATGATGGTTGGTGAGCATGCTACTCAAAAGTTTGTAGATATCAATTGAACAATCTTAACCTTTGATCAGCAGGTACTTTTTTGTATAATTCAAACCATTGGATAGTTTAACATTAAATGAATGTCCAACAATATTTTAATTAAATAATAAACTTGTTCCATTTAATAAATGTTGATGATCCACCTTATTTTCTGTCCACCATCAGTGCCTACAACTATATCAAATTCAAAATTTAGAATTCACTTAGCCTAGTTTGGTACAATATTGCCGATGTACCTGTAATTGGGGTAGGTGTACCAGTAATCATAAACATTCAACAATGTTGGCCAAGGGTGCAACTTGGTGGGTTGAGATTGACCCGAGCCGGACCCAACCCCGTCCCCATCCTGACCTGAACTGATTCCAACTCAAGGTGCCCAGTCCGAACCTAACTTGAATTCCTCTTTGCTGGACCCCCAACCCAAAGGTGGCATTTTATAAAAACCTCTTTGCTAATTCCACACGTGAAGAGTCATATTTAGAAGATTTATCAATAGCCTGGATTAATGGATGTGGGTCCCACTTGTACAAACTTAAAACTTTATTATTGTACATACCCTCAACTTAAAATATTAGAAGGGCAATATTTGGGAGTGTGAAACGGCAGAAAAGAAAAATGAAGCTGAATTCCTCGTTTGCAACGAACTAAGGCCTCTCCTGTTGGCCCCGCACCAATCATCCCATCAAGACCATGCCAAAATAAATCTCCTCAATTAATAAACTTAATTAAGTTTTTCCTTTAATTTCAGCTTGAGAATAAATTTTCAAAAATAAATGCACCAGCAAACTATGAATCAAAGACCAAAGATTCATTTCATTAGGGATCTTTCATTTTTGAGATTTGGGAGCATGGTCTTATTGTTTCAATGCACAGAAATTATTAACCTGAAATATAAATTTATAAATATTAACAGAGATTAGTAATAAATTATGAAATCAGAAATTCAGAGAATATTATTGAAACAATTCACCTCTATCAATGAACGAATGAACTGATGGAAAAGATAGTATCAACAGGCTCATTGGAGGAGCGGATTCATATCACTTTCTTGAAGACTATTTGCGTCCTTTTTCTTAATGACCTAGAAGATTGATCCAAATTTCTTGCAACGAAAAAACTTTGGGATACAACCACCCATTGGATAGGAACAACTGATTCAAACACCAAGTGATTGATTTTCACAATACCTCCACTTAAATAGAAAAACAAAGCAATAGACATTTTTTTCTTGAGAAAAAAAAAGAAAAAAGCGAGAGTACTTTTTTCTTAAGATGGAAAGATTGATAGTGCGGCAACTGCTCTGTTAAGTATTTTCTCAAAAATACCATTTATAGTAATTGTATGGCTTATGCGGCGGACATCTGATGTTGATGTGTCAGCCAACGTAAATATTAATTTTACAAATGGTCATAATAATGTTGCTAAGAAATGCCACGTATTGTAGCAACAAACTCGGTCAAAAGAAAAAAAAATCAAAACAAAATAAAAGGAATCATGTGAACAAGCCCAAGCCCAAGCCCAAGCTCAAACCCAAGCCCACCCACACGTCATGATATAACGTGGCGCGACGGGTAGGTGTGCATGCGAGTGTGTGTTGCATTGCATAGCATACTCAAGAGCTTAACATAAGATTACCACATGCTCTTATATATAAAAGAGAAAAAAGTTTTCATTTCTCTCCAATGTGGGACTACTCCCACAAGCAAAAGCCCAAAGAAAGTTCAAAGCACTTTTTTGTTCAAACTTTGACTATCTCTTTCGTTTTTGTTTTTGTTTTTTTGTTTTTTTGTTTTTTGTTTTTTTTTTTTGTTTTTTGTTTTTTAACATACAACTAAACTAACAATCCCCAACTATTTTTGAAAAACAAAAGATATATGAGCATTTGACCTCGCGTGCATAAACAAAGGTGTCATATAGATTCGAATCTTGTATTAGAATCTTGTATTAGTAGGAAGTAATCCTTTATCATAGACTTAGTGCACCAAATCTTTCAAAACTAAGTTAGTGATTGATAAGATCAGTACTTCTCACACATGTTTGATCACTACTTCTACGGTGTGTATAAACGTAGCGCACTATAAAGGCCATATGCAACTCCTAATTTCATAAGCACTATAGAAAATTAGTCAAATTCTCATAAAAAGACAGTTAAACCTTCACACTCCTATAGGTGAGTCTATCAAGGATGCGCTTGTGACCATGCGTCCCATCCATAAGGACTATATTACTCATTAAGAGGTCTAATCTCATCCTCTAAATTGTCACAAGTAGTACCGGTTCTTCATTAGAATGGGTCAGGAAACTCAATTTTCTTAATCCAGTACCACATAAAACCACTCTATAACTCATTTTCCCCATTGAGCCCGTTTTCTTTGGTCTTCATACATACAGGTTGAGTTACCATTATAGGCAATTCATTCAATTGGCTTGACACCCATTCCTCTTGCAATGTTATAGATTTTTTCCCTTACAAGAACCTTAGTTAAAGAATCCGCCACATTTTCAGGTTATCTAATTTCATTTATAAAGGCTACTCATTATTTTAACAACTCTCTAATCCTACTATGTTTTCGGCTAATAGGTCTCTTTTTACCATTATATTGTGCATTGTTAACACGTCTGATAGCTGCATTACTATCACAATTTAGCTTAAATGAAAGTACAAGTTTACTCCAAAACAAAATATCATATAGAATATTTCTCAACCACTTGACTTCTTCTGCAATGGAGGTAAGAGCTATAAGCTTTGACTCCATAGTTAAGTATGAGATAATAGATTGCTTCTTAGATTTCCAAGTTACAACTTATCCTTATATGAGAAAGATGTAGCCACTAGTTGCTTTACAACCACTAGAGATTGAATTCCAATCATCATCAAAATATGCTTCTAATACAGTTGGATATCTACCATAATGTAAACCATAGTGCTAAGTCTTTTTTAAGCATCTCAACACTCTACGTAGAGCTTCCCAATATTTATTTTCAGGATTACTAGTAAACCTACTTAGTTTCTCCACAACATAGGCTCTATCTGATCTAGTGTAGTTCATCGCATAAATTAAACTACTAATGATACTGGCATAACTATTCTAATCCACACTTGTCCCTTTTGTAGATATATGTACACACTAGGATCAGAAGGAGTGCAAATGGGTTTGTATTCTGACATATTATACTTCTTTAAAATGGATTCAATATAATGAGATTGAGAAAGAAATATTTCATCATTTTTCTTGATTATCTTGATCCCAAAGATCACATTAGCCACTCTTAAGTCTTTCATTTTAAATTTAGAGGATAAAAATATTTTAGTTTGATTTATGACAGTGTTATTTGACCCAAATATTAGAAGGTCATCAACATATAAACATATAATAACACTCAATGTACCACTGTTCCTATAATATATATTAAAACCGTCATATTTTAGCTACTTCATTTATATTAAAACTGTCATATTTTAAAACAGAGTCAAACTTAGCATGCCGTTGTTTAGGGGCATGTTCAAGGCTGTACATGGATTTAACTAATCTGCAGACCTTTAAAGGTTGAGCATGGTCTACAAACCCTTCGGGTTGCTCCATGTAGATTTTCTCATCAAGATCTCCATGCAAAAATGCAAATTTCACATCCATTTTGATGTAGAGCGGGTCGCGGACACTTTCATGTCTAAGATGGATCAGAGAAGGCCTGATCAGAAGCAAAAGTGTGCACCCCATGTGTGGGACCCTCTTTGACGCATGTGTTGTATCCAAACCATCCATCTAATTGGCAAGCCATCTTAGGCTTAAGACTAAGAATGAGGTTGATTTATCAGGTGGACCACACCACAGAAAACAGTGGAGAGAAGAACGCTTACCATTGAAGTCCTTTTTGGACCATAGTAGTCTTGGGTTAAATTGATATTTATTTTTCCTCCCAATCAAGTCTTTGTAACCTTACTAATAGACTAGATGGGAAATAAATTTGATGGTGGGCCTTAGAATTGTAAACAGTGAAAATCATTATCTCCACTGCTATTTGTAGAATGGTCCAGATCATTTAATATGATCTTTTTTTTTTTTGGAATGTATGAGGCCCACCTTGGTATATACATAAGGCCCATTTGAGGAGGTCCACCTTTGATGTGTGTATGACCCATCCATGAGGCCCACCTTTGATGTGTTTGTGGCTCATCCGTCAGGCCCACTTTGATATACTTGTGGCCCACTAGTGCAGCCCATTGATGTGGCCCACTTGTTGTATATGAGGCCCATTGGTGCGGCCCAATGTTGTAACCCATCGTGATGTGTATGTTATACAGGCCGTTCTTTGGCTGGACCACTGGTAGGCCCAGCTGTGATGTGTGGGCCCACTTGCTACATGTGCAAGGCCCACCTCTGATGAATATTCGAGGCCCACTTGTTGGCTATTTAAGGCTGACTTGTTGGATATTTGAGGCCCACCTGTTATGTATTTCCGGCTCATATGGCATGGCCATTGTGATATTTTGCAACCCATTTAACGAGGCCCATTATGATGTGCATTGGGCCCGTGGGTTCTGGTCATGCGATGTATCTGAGGCCCATGTACAGGGCCCACTTGTTGTGTATATATATCCTTTGCATGAGACCCAATGCGATGTACATTAGACCCTTGTGTGAGACTATGGGCCCACCTTATGTTTGACTCTATATGGGCCACTGCCTGGGAGCAATGTTGGTTGAATATCCACATTGATGGGCAATGATGGTTATATGTCCTCATTGTAACCTTCCCTTAGGCCTTGTTAGGCCCATTCTCTTCGTGGGTTAACCCAAATAAGTAGGACCCATTTGCCATAGACAAATGGCTCCGTGCTATCGGATTGATATAACCATCGCCTAGAGCTGATCTTTACATTATTGTTAATTGGTTGTCCATCTATGGACCCCATCTTGTTATATATGCTGGTTGTCAGTGCCAATTATCGATGCTGATTGTTAGTGCTGATTATAGATGTTGATTATCGGTACCGATTATCGAGGTCGATCCTGAGTGTCGATTCCGAGTATTGAGGCCGATTAGCGATCAAGGTTGACTATCGTGACCGATTGCTGATTCCGATTATAGAGATTGATTATCAATTCCAATCCCGATTGTCGAGGCCAAATATCGAGGCCAATTGTTGAGGCCCAATGCGATGTATATGCGGCCTGTATTTGAGGACCGTTGTGATGTGCATTCAGGCCGTATTTAAGGCCTAATATGATATATATGAGGTCTATGCGATGAGGCCCATTGGGATATATTTGAGGACCAGGCTATGGAGCCCATTATGATGTATGTTATGCCCATGAGAAAGGCCCATTGTGATGTATTCATGGCCCATTTGATGTATTCGAACCCATGTGTAGGGCCCACATGTCATGTATTTGAGGCCCATGAGCAGGGCCCACCTGTTGTGTATATGTGACCCTTAAGTAAGGCCCATGGTGTTGTATGTTAGGTCTTTGTGTGAGGCCATGGGCCCATTATATGTTTTGCTCTATGTGGGCCATTCCTTGGGGGCAATGTTGGTTAAATGTCCATATTGTCGAGGTCGATCGTCGATGCCGGTTGTTGATACCGATTATGAGTATGTGACAGTATAACATTATGATACATGCCCACACGCATCATCTGCATGTTTGTTATGAGATGTGGTTGATCATTGCATATGTCATTGAGCATGTTGTTATGAGACTCCTTGATAGGCGGAGGTTATCTCACATGAGCGCACGGTATGCGCAGGATTGATGCATGACTGGATTGTATGACTCATGCATCTCGCATTATGATTACTATACGCCCTAATGATATCAGGGCCGTAGCCTCCACAGGCATATCGTGGATGGCTAAATGGGATACCAAAAGTGTTTGGTTCTAGCATATGGGCGCCATAGATGTCCCTGAGTGAAAATTTCTAAACTTCCGTGGCCAGGAGACGCCCCAACGTTGAGACCAAGTGGATACATGAGCACTTAAGTGTCGAATACCAGAAAGCCGCATTTCCCACTATGTCGTGGTCGGTTGGGAGAGGGTGTGGCCTTACCCACCCGAGACCAGGGGGCAATACTAGGCTGAGTTTGACCAACTCGTGAATGAGTCCGCTATCGACGTGCTGGATAGGTATTGACAGACTATTGGCCAGGCTGATAGTGAGGTTTCTTAAGCTCACTTGGACTGTGCGGTTGGGAGAGCGGCAGTGCCATTTGGAGTGTACTAAACCCCAGTGATGATCCCAAAGATGAACTGTACTGATATGTGGATTTAGTGAGTAGGAGTTGCATACTCATTCATGCATTCATTCATCCACTATCTACTCGGGTTGGTGGTGCGCAACTGTTTGTTACGTGTGCCTTTGCAATGACCAGGATTTCGGTTGGGGCGCGCAACTAACCTGAGATCAGGAGTTTACCACATTGAGTCTGACTATCCAAATTTAGATATGAGACTGGTTTGGATAGAAGTCCCTTGTGATGGACCCCATAGCCTGCGATACTACGTACTATCATTCCGACTTCACACTCCAGCATGATCATTCCATTCGCACCGCATATTGTATTACATCCGCGGCATATGACATTTTGTATTACCTGTGTTTGTGCATTTATATAGTTTAGAGACAGCATCTGATATTTGAGTCTTTATGACTTTTCAATTGCATAGTTGATTCGTATTGCGTATTCTAATATTGTATGACTTATGGACTTGTCAGTATTTTCGCTTACTCTGTTATCTTATGATTTGTGATCTTGTCAGTATTTTTATTTACTCTGATAATTCCTGATCTTGTCAGTATTTCTGCTTACTTTGATAATTCATGATCTTGTCAGTATTCCTGCTTATTTCGACATTATACGATTTATGGATTACCAGTATTTTCGGTATTGTATGACTATGACATTATATTGAATACTTGACACTTACCTTGTGCACACACTTACACCACCCTCTAAGCTTTCTATAAGCTTATGCATGATAGATGCGTGCAGATGATGATAGGTTGCAGCAGTGTTGAGCTTGGAGCGTGCAACGGTCTTTTGGAGCTTGACTTTCGATTTACGTATTTCCCTTTCAGTATTGTATTCAAATGTTTATATTAGTGGATATGTGATGATGATGTTGTCTTTGTAATTTGGGTAATCTTGTGGTTATGCTTATCATGAGTTAAATGTACAAAAAAAATCATCATTGTAGGATCACAGAATCGGAATCTAGCATATGGACGCTAGGAACTGAGAATGGGGTACTACAGATGTTGTCGGCACCGGATTCAGTGATCGGGATTCCTGTGAATCCGATTTCTTGATTTGGGGCGTGACACTTTACAACTCACACTTATTTAAGAATTTCAGTTTCAAAATTTTGGCACAGGGGAGGACGATTGTGAGATGAATAACTAATTAGAAGAATAATTCTTTTATCTTTTGATAGTACATTAGGAATTGAAGAATTCTCATGCAATTTTTTTTCTTTTATATGCTTTGCCTTAAAAGGATCTATCACTATAGGAAATTGCTCTTTTACCAATGAAAAAATTCATCGGTAAAAGATGATTTTTCTTCGGTAATTAAAGAGTATTACTGACGAAATACGTTGTTGGAAAAATCGTCAGTAGAAGACATTGGGGAAAGGCTTATACCAATGAAAAAGGGCAATGGTAAGGATTTTACCGAAGAATTTTTTCGTAAGTAAAAAATGTAAAAAATGTGATGAATTTTTTTGTAGGTAAAAAATGGGGACGAAACTTTTACCTACAAAATTGTGTAATGTACATGCAAGGAAAGAAATCAAACATATACACATGAAAGGAAAATCAAGCAAGATGTGACCACATGTTCGGATTGAGCAACAAAATGGTTAGTCCAGATCATCCAGCCTAACTATGATCTAAATAGTCGATCATGGTGCTGAGTATGAACCATGGATGCATTGGTTCACTCGTAGGCCACAGCCATCACCTAAACAGTACGTAGTTGTAGTTTAACTAGTGATGCAAGAGTCGCCACATGGTGTAGTCTACCCCTGCCGAGGAATGGATGGACAAGGATAAAATCCATTCATCATGCTGACTCCTAGGAATCCCAGCGTGTACTCAGCTCGAGACACACGGCTTCAGTGGATGCCTGCTAGTGGGACCCACCGTGATATATCTGCCTTACATCCATGCCATCCATTCATTTTTTACAGCTTATTGTAGGGTATGAATCAAAAGTAAAGCAGATCCAAATCTCAGGTGGACCACACCATAGGAAACAAGAAACAACAGTAAATGACCATTAAAAGCTTTTTGGGCTACAAAAGTTTAGGACCAAGCTAATATTGGCATGGTCCCTTTAATCTAGGTATTTATTGCTTTATTCACAAGTTGAATGGTAAATAAACATTTGGGTGCCCTGAGAAGTTTTTAATGATAAGTATTCAATGGCACTGTTTTATGTGGTGTAGTCGATCTGAGATTTAGATCCGCTTCACTTTTAGTTCATGCCCTGCAGTAATCTGTGGTAGAGGACCTACCAAAGCCACTATTACGAGTGGACGCGGAGGGCAATTTTGGGTTCCCACGTGATGATTTTTATTTTTATTTTTTATTATTTATTATTTTTTTAAATCACTTAGCAGGAAGAAAACTGATGTAGAGAGGGTTGCAGATGGTTTCATGGCTAAGATGAATCAGAAAAGGCTTAATCAGAAACGGAGGTGATCCGGACCGTCAGAACTTAAAATGAACGTCTCTCACAAATTAAAAAGAGCCATCAGACATATCATATATGATTTTGGAGTAAAACAAGCTACTTTAGACACCCAAATTTGAGTAATACTACTATATCGACGGTTGAATTCCTACTTTAGTTGGAGCATAACCCATCATTCGTTAGGCTTTAGATTATAAAATGTGCTTAGAATAATTAAAAAACATCATGGTGCAACTAAATAGGGCAATTTTTTTTTTTTTTTATACTAAAAACCTTATAAATACTAAGTTTAACATTTATAGTAAGTCATGATTTATAAAAGTTTTAGTTGTAGTTTGATTTCGAAAGTCTTTCCTTGCACATTTAAAAGGCAGTAAATTCATTTCATCATATATCAATCAAATTATGTATTTTATAGAATTTATTTTTAAAATTTTAATTTTTAAAATTTTTTTTAAAAGGATCTAAGAATTCTCGTAAAAAAGTCCGTCGAAGCTACGTGAATTCGGGGTGGTTATTATAGAGGAAGTCGGTTATCAACCCGAGCAAGTCAGTGCAGGTGCATGCGTACGTATCCGCTGGATTGGAGGGGGTTGGTATGGTGTTTGGTAGAGAGTGCAGCTGACAATGGTTTTTTTATTCCCTACCCTTCTATCATGTTCTTTGTCAGTCGCCCCTTGCTGTTCAGGGGATGTGACATTCGATGGTGTCATTACATGCCACGTGGTGAATTTTGTTGTTATCTACGAGACGGAAACGGATTGGCTACTCCCCCTGCCACCAGCCAATGGCCGGTCAGTGCTCTGTGGGCTCCACCATGATGTATGTGTTTCATCCATGTGGTTCGTCTATTTTTCTATATCATTTTATGGTATTATAACAATAATGAGGTATATCCCAATCTCAAGTGGACCACATTACAGGAAATAGTTTTGAATGAACGTAGATCATTAAAAGCTTTTTAGGGGCCATAAAAGTTTCGGATCAAGATGATCTTTGTTTTTTTCCTTCATCTGGGTCTGTATGACTTAATCAACAGATTGGATGTCAAATAAACAGTACAGTGGGCCTTAGGAAGATTTTAATGGTGGATATCCAATCACTATTGTTTTCCCGTGCTGTGGTCCAATTGAGATTTATATCCCTCTCATTTTTGGGATCAAGCCTTAAAATTATCTATAAAAATGGATGGACGGAATGAATGAAACACATACATCATGGTGGGGCCCACAGAGCACCGACCATCAGCCACGGCAGATGGCAGGGGGAGTAGCTCTACATTAGGCCCACCTTCACATGTGTATTGTAAATCCATACCATCCATCCATTTGCGAAGTTCATTTTAAGGCATTAGCCCAAGATCGAAGTATATCCCAAATGATAGGTTAGCCACACCATGAGTAGTAGTGGTGATTGAATGGATACCATTAAAAATTCTTAGAGCCAACTTGTAGGCACTCCATGAACTAAATTGGCCCCTTGGATTTGTGACTTTGTTGGAAATCGGATTACGTACTGAGTTACTCACTCCGCTTTTATCATACTGAGTAAAATCTTAAGCCTACTAGGAATGTTTGTGGATTATCCACTCCGTCCATCCACTTTTCCAGTTCATTTTAGTGGTTGAGCTGAAAATTGAAACATGCCCAAACCTCAAGATGACCAAACCACAGGAAACAGTGGGAGTAATGAATTCCACCGTTGAAACCTTGGTAGGGCCCACAGTGATGTTTATTTGCCATCCAATCTGTTAATAAGATAACAAACACATGGATTAAAAGAAAACAGAAATAACAGATTGATCCAAAACTTCTGTGGCTCTTAAGAAAGTTTCGACGGTAGAATTTCAATTCACACTGTTTCCAGTCGTGAGGTCCTCTGGAGATTTGGATATGCTTCATTTTTGGGCGTGAGCCTGAATTTATCTCTTAAAATGGATGGACGGAGTGGATAAAATATGTAAATCATGGCGGACCCCACAGAGTTTACTCAGTACGCAATTCGCGTCCCTTTGTTGGACCCTCAATTTAAACGGTAAAAATTGTCGTTAAGAAAAAAAAACAACCAACGGTCTGAGTTGAGCCGTACCGGCTTTGTCGAGTACCGTCTTTGCACAAAGCCGTGAGCTGCCATCTGTGCTGAACGACAACCTAAAAATCATTTTTTGGCAGATTTTACGGGGAGAAATTGACCATTGTAACGCCACTTTTTACCCAGCGTCTTTTCAACTCGCTCCCCATCCTTACTTTCTCAAAGGAAGTTACTCTGCACGGACACACTATTTGCAAGTAGAAAGACCCTTGCATTCAAGCATATGGCTACGGATTGTATCCGTAGCCTTAAGTATATAATTTGAGAAACTAAAATTTAGGAGCGCTTTGAAAAGACGCCGGGTAAAAGCTGGCGTCTGCACGGGTCAATTTCTCTTTTACGGGCTCTGGCCTTCTCCTCGTTCCCTGACATGTGGTTGGGATCACACAAGCCGTAACACATGCTCCCATCCATCCATTAAAAATTCACAGGGTCTACTGTAGACACCTGGTAGTCCAAACATGATCACTTGGCCTTGTAATTTGGGTGGGCCCTTGATTTAATTGGTTAAAATCGTCACAAAAAGACAATCAACGGTTTGCATTGAGCCAGGATGTAGTCCAACTGTGCTGAGTGCTGACTTTGCACAAAAACGGCAGCAGTGGCCCCGTCTTTTCTCAGGGAAGCTGGAAAAAATCATTTATCGCCCTCCACTCGCTCCCTTACATGCGGCTGGGGTCACACATGCCCTCATTCATGGGAAATTCGAGGGGTGCATGGTGTACTCGAGTTTGAGCTTGGGCCCAATCTCAGCCTTGAGCTCAACATTAAAGCTTGGCTTGTTTGCCAAAGTTGTCGAGTTGAGTTCAAGTTAAGCTAGTAGTTCGAGTCTCGTCTAAGTCGAGTTTATCTCGAGCTTCAAAAAAATAAAGTTCATATCACTTGAAGGAAAGCATCATGCAGCTTGCAGACAGTAGTTCAATGTGTTTAAACCACCAATGGTTGATACCCATATACTTGAAAAAATAGGCATTTCATACACAGACTTAAAATAGGCAATGTGTCTCGAGCATGTCCAAAATGTCAGTATTAAGTGTAGGCCATTTTTATGGCGTATTCATGCATATTTGGGTATAATATCCAGAAATCATACAAACAAAGGCTCATATTGCTTCTTGTTTGTTACTTCAACAGGAATTACACGGGAAGTTGGTAGGTCTCAATTGTTTTTCCATAAATTGTCCACATGTCTAGCACAGGAAATTGGTACGGCCTATTTATAGTTTCAAATTACTCTACATGAAAAAGGTTAAACCATCATTATAGACATAGCCCTGTCCCAGCTATTAGTGGTCAGTTATATGAAACAAAGTCAGCTGTGGAAATTGATTTCCATTTCCACGGGTTTCCTTGAAAAAAGGTGATTTAAAAAAAAAGGAAATGAAGATTTCCATGTTTTTCAAGAGACTGTTCTCACTTCATGATGATTGGCTTCTCCACATTTCCACATGTGCTAAGAGACAAAGCAGTTTAGTTGGATTCTTTTCCATAAATTTCCTCCAATGTAAAGTTTTCAATTTCAAATCTACCATTTGGATTCTGCTAATCCAATTAGACCCACTTTCTTAAGCATCTTATGGAATCAAGAGCTTGCATGGACAGCTAATCACTGTGTATTTCCTCATTTGTTCCTTTCCATAGCAGTGGCATATATTAATTGGTCTGGGAGATGAATGACTAAAGTATGAGTCATATGAGAAAATCGTGTATAGCCTGTGGATATGATTGAGATTCTGTTCTTAGCTTTCATAAGTCTCACAAATATCAGGTGGGCCCATTGTCCAAACAGATGGACAGTGTGGATATAACCCATACATTAGGTGGGCCCACTATCCAAATAGATGGATAGCATGGATACAACGCATACATCAGGTGGGCCCATTGTCCAAACAAATGGACAGTGTGGATATAACCCATACATTAGGTGGGCCCACTATCCAAATAGATGGACAACATGGATACAACGCATACATCAGGTGGGCCCATTGTCCAAACAGATGGACGACGTGCATCAGGCGGGCCATCACGGAACCCGATTCGAGATCCAAGCCACTCATCAGGTGGACCCCATTCTCTAGCAATTGGCCCAACACATCAGGCCATCACGGAACCCGATCCTCCTATCTGATGTATGCATTGTATCCGCCCACATAAAAAGGGTAAATGATGACAGTCGTCCATTCAAATCTTCATTTGGATGACTGGATCTCCAACAGAATCAAGAAAGAGGAAAAGAAGAAGAAGAAGAAACAGATGCACTCACCTTGTAGTAATTGGGCGGGATCGGGTGGACGTTCGGGCAGCGTTCGAGGCCTTGGGCAGTTGTAGGCCGTAGGTGGTGGTTGCCTACCTCTAATTGATGCTGCTCGTCAGGCGGACAGGCTTACATGGCCAATGTCATATACGAGATGCAACTCAAGCATACTAGTCGTCCTCAGGGACCACATATCAGTACAACTCATTTTTAGAATATATATATATATATATATATATATATATATATATATATATATATATATATATATATATATATATATATATATATATATATATATATATAATCTTATTTCTAATTGAGCCGAGTCGAGCGAGTTATTCGAGTTAGCTTGACTCGTGAACAACCCTATGGGAAATTGACCATACTGACCTCGATATATGGTCAAATTCCTTAAAGAGATTCAACCTTTCAAATATTCTATAAGTGGTCTTCTGACACACCTTCAAAAATTACTCGGGCCAAAATGCCATTGTTCTTATTTCAGTAGTTGTACGTTTTTTTAGGGAATAAAAAGTTACGTCGTATTTAATGCCAAAAAAGTAATGTGTATGGAACCCTTTTTTGAGCGTGGGCAAGGACCAAACTCATGGGGACCACATTACATCATGATTGTAATGTGGTAAGGGTCGTAGTTGTCATGGGTCGTGGTTGTCATGTTATGGGTTACGGTTGTTACATGTTCACTTCCTTTACTACCAAATGAAAGGATAGTTATTAGTATAATAGCCTAAGGCCCACAATGGGGTGATCCGTTTCATCCACCTTGTCTGCTAGCTCGCCGTGGGCCTAAAAAGTTCTGACTTGGGCAGTGTCCACTTTTAACAAATATTATAGTGAGCTTAGAAAGTTTCAACAGTGGGTGTCATTGTCACCATTATTTTCTATTATGTGACCCACACGAGCTCTGGATCAGGTTGATATTTGGGCCCTAGCCCTAAAATGACACGGCAAAAAAGATGGGCGGCATGGATTATATACACACATCAATGTGGGCCCCACGAGTTTGGTCAAAAAAGGGTGCCGTACACATCACTTTCTTGGCATTAAATACGATGTAACTTCTTATTCCCTAAAAAATCGTACAACTACTGAAACAAGGACAGGGGCATTTTGGTCCAAGTAATTTTCGAAGACGTGTCAGAAGGCCACCTATAGAATATTTGAAAGGTTGAATCTCGTTAGGGAATTTGACCATTCATCAAAGTCAATATGGTCAATTTCCTCCCATTCATCATGACCCATCCAAGCATGAGGCTCGCAGTAACCAAGCATCCCCACCCTAAAACTCCTATAAGCTGGAGATAGAGGTAGTGTCAAGAAGCAGGAGGGGGTGTCAGTCCAAAGGGGGTGGCGATTGTCCAAAGGGAGAGCCAAAGAGCATCCGACCATCTGGCCAAAAGGAGTGCTAGAGAGAGAGAGCGAGAGACTCTAACTCTATATTCTCCCGACATTTTCTCTCCGATCAGTTCTATCACACTTCACTTCAAAGACAATATCATAATTTCAATCTATTCTTTCCTTTTCAATTTGTACATTCCAACCTCCCTTCTTTCAACACCTAGGATAGTAGGCTTTGCTCTGACATCACGTGTAAACTTTGTTCTACAGTTACCTCTGAGTATAAAAAATGTGACTTATCATTTCGAATAGTCTATGATATGTTGATGATATCTTTGAATTTAGCTGCATCTCAAATAACATAGATTTTATCCACTCTTTTTCATATGTGAACAATCCACCTCTATTTTTTTTTTTCCCATTTGCATCTAGTTTCCATGACAATTTGAAGCTCATCTAATAAAGGCTATATATGACTATCATAATGACCGTGTGACATTCATTCGTATATTTATTGCACTGCCTTATATCAAAACCTTAACTCGAACAAGATTTAGATTTAATATGAAAAAAAGTGGATATGATTATGTAGACACCCCACTCAGGCTAGCAACTTGATGAAGCATGGATGATCCTTAAGAACTAAATCTAAATCCTAACTGAACCCAAGCCATTATCTAGGGTAAGTCAGACCCAAGCCACTACTTAAGTCGAGCCATACCTAATCCATTTTCAAGCCAAAGCCTTAAACTCAAGCCTTAAGCCACTCTCCAAGCACAAACAAGCTAACTGACTAAATTTCAGAGATGCACAGTAAACAAGGTAATCCGATTACCGCCTCCTTTCGGAATATATGCCCTAAGCTACAACTGTTGCCCTCCTGAAAGTCAACTATGCTGAGACCTACTTAACTTCATAATTCTTATTATTTACCATTTTACTAAGCCCTTAACCTATAAGAAAGTGTCATGTGGAATCTCCCTTCCCTCCACAAATTCTAGGCTACCACATCATCATTTACCCTTCATAATCCCTAAAATTATTAAAAAACTATCCCAAGGGGCTATAAATACCCTCATCCTCTCTTCTTTTCATCAACCAAGCAACTCTCACCAAGAGAGAGAGAGAGAGAGAGAGAGAGAGAGAGAGAGAGAGAGAGAGAGAGAATGGTTGAGTTCTCAAGCTCCCATCCTCTACAGACCCCTCTAGTTTCCTCCAACCCTCTCTTAGCCTACTAGTCCCACTTAGGTCAACCCTTCCAACCATGGCACATCCAAACCTTTAAGCCATTTCAAGTACAAGCCAAAGATCCCTACTTCTCTAGGTTATCATTGAATGTATGCTTTGTGACTTGCTGAAACTCTTGATCCCGTCGCATCAGAAACTCATGGTAACCTAGTCCTCTTACATAACATTGTAGAATCATCACATTTCTTCTTAAACACCATTTCTAGACTTTCTCCATACGTATGCTATGTGGCTTGTTGGAATTTCGAAGCATGCCATATCAGAAATCCAAGTCTATTTAGTCTTATTTTAATACTTTACATCTTAACACCCAAAACTTTTCAATACCTGAGTATTGAAAGTTCTCAAGTGTTACCATGAAATGTAATGTAATATGTACCTATGTACGATACCAATCCAGCTATCCTAACCTTACATCTACTCCCTAAGTACATGAATTTAATCCTTGAGAACAGTCTCCAACCATTCGACTGTTAATCACATGCTTTGATACCTATACATTTCCCTAACCAAGGCAACAAATAACCCTTCAGCCACAATGATTTAGGCTTAAGTTCTTTCATAAGAGTTACTTATAAACATGCTTACAACCTTGTAAAACCATCAGATTTCATAAAACCCTTAGATCATCGTAAATATGGGCCCAATTAGTCAACTTTACCATTCAACAACCGTAATTTGAACCAAAGTGAACTCCTTTAACATGGCCCACCTGAGTTTGAACGTACACCATACTTGGCCATATGACCTAGTGGGGCCCATAGAAAATACTAGACGACATGGATCTCGTTAACCATCACCATGGGCCCCACACATGTGGTGTGCGTTCACAGAATGTGTACACTCCCACGGATCACTGGAATCAAAAGATCGGTCAAACAACGCTAACCTGCATTTTCTAAGGAGAGAGGAAACTCTCCTTTTGTTTTCATTTTTAGACCTGTGACGCTCCAAACAGGGTGTCTCCATGCGGATTGGAAGTGGGCCATCATCATAGAAAGATGGAAAATCAAGGTCATCCATCGGTCGCCCCTCTGGATTTCGAGTAAGGTGGACCATACACAAGTAAAAATCGGACCACTAGCCGCTTCCAGTACACCTCGTATTCCATTGGTTTTCACACCGCACCTCACCATGTGGAGAAGCCTTATGATCGTAAAAGGCCCGGCAAGATCTTGCACCAACCATTAATCCGATGGTCCAGGATGCATCGGATGGAAGATCTAAATCATCCAGGAACCTTGCTTCGGAAGAAGACAAGCCAGACTGTAACACCCCAGATTTCTTGGATGCCACTTGCGGAGCCGCTCCCAAGGTGCTGATCCCGTGAATTGGAGTGTTAGAGCCTCGTGCCAATAGGATTTGCATGTTAGGACACATGCAAGTACCCTGATGCATAAAAAACTGAAAGAGGATTGGAAGGATACCTTCCAATGGCTGGCGGGCTGCTCCCGCGGTGGTGGGGTTGCAAGCTCCAATGCGGGGTTGAGGTAGGGGAGGGCGATTCCCCAAAGTTCAGCCTCTTGGAGCTCTTCCTTACACTCTACTCTCTCCTCTCTCTCCCCACTCGCAGAAAAATTCATATGGAAGTGTGGGAGAGAGATTTTAGAGTTATATTGTCTAAAAATTAGTCCAAATGGCCCTAGGTGGTCTAATTCCAACATATATACCCCTAGTGGGTAGGTTTTTGGCCCTTGGGGCTATCCCAGTGGCCCCCTGGCCCATCTATGTTATGGAGAAGGTACCCCATGGTCAAATGAAGGGTTGTTCCAAGTTTAATGGCAAGCGGATGAGTCGATTGGCCGAGGGGGCCTGATTTGTGATCAACGGTCAATGATGTTCTGTTACGGACCCAGTTATACAGATATGAGCAGGGAAATATTCCTGACTCATGGCCCGAGTTTGATTGCAATTCAACGGTTGGAAAGTCGCAACTTCGCCATTTTAGTGGTGAAGCCAACTCACTTAAGTTTCAGGTTTCAAGTCTTGGAGAGTCGTGCCTTTCAAGATATACCTTCACGGTCCAAGTTGTGTAGTTCGGGGCATCGTTTGGGCCCACCATCCGTGATGGACGTCAAGCCTAATGAGATGAATATTATTTTATAATTTTGAAACTAGTGGGCCACTAACGAGCAGTATGGAGCTTGTTCGGATAATCAGGGCATTTTTCAAATGAATTGGATAGGGAGATTTCTTGGGTGCAGTTGTTAGGGTCTGTATTAACTAAGTTCATAGTGTGGCCTATTCAAAATTAGCAAAAATGGTGATTCGGTCATGATCACTCTAAACCGTCGGTTCTTAGGCTAAATGAGTAAGTAGGTTGACTTGGTCTATTAGTTAAGATCCGAGCCATAGTTGGCTTGGCTTTGGGTAGATCTTCAATTTAGTCACGATTGTCTTGATTAGTTTGTGGTGGTCGGTTAAATTTGGGCCCTAGATGAACAATTCACGAGGCTAAACTTGAGGTTTAAGTGATCAGGTGGATTAATTGCTTTATACGGTTGGTTAATCGAATTTGTGCGGTTCTTTATCGGTATCACCTATGTATAGGTGCACCTCGAGGGTTAAGGGTCAGTAAGTGACGATATAGGCTAGTTATATAAAAAAAATTAAGGACTTTTAAAAAAATCTAGAATAGAAAAAATTCAGGATGTTCCAATCTATTCCCCTTAAAATAATTTCATCCCCGAAATTGCCTAATGTAAATAGGTAAAGATATTCTAATTCTATACGCCTAAGTTTTGTTGATTTCACATTTATGTGCATGGTAGGGTGCATACTAACTATGCTAGTCTGGCTTATTGTAGTCTACTCCCCCTTAAAACTTTTTTACCGTGACAGTTTACTACAATTTTTTTCAAAAGATTTGGATTCATGACGACGGTTCCCCTCTATCTAGAGTAGAAATATATGCTTTCAATATTCGGCCAACACAGAGAGACGGTTGTAGTGGGCTTGAACTCGATATGTCGATCATCTACTTGACCAGGGTAGAAGGCTTGTTGTATCCCTTCCAAGTCCTGGTGGATCTTGGTCTTCTGCTTGGTCAAAGCAGTGAGTCCATTGGTAATTGCTTAGGATCAAGAATTGGGTCAAGCCATGAATACTTTGTAGGTGTATAGTTCCATAATTCCGTAGTCCTTTTATTCTAGACATTTGGAAAATGTCAAAATTTATTAAGAAATTTGAGTTTCACATTTATAAGGTTGTCTTTCAGGTCTTTTTAAGGAGAGTTCTTGTTTAATTTATGTTCAACTTAGTGGGTGGCGAGTCTCCTACGATTCCTATGATTAAACAACTATCCTAAAAAAGCTTCCAATGAACCTTTTTTTTTCTTTTGCTATTTTGATCTTGTGGGTGTGGGTCATGAGAAAATCACATTTCAATTTCATTGATTTCGAGAAAAAGAAGAATCAGAAGTTCTAAGATATTTAAGAGGTATGGAAGGCTGATGGCACTAAGAAGGACGTGAAAAAAGGAAAGAAGAAAAACATCATCTCCTCGATGTGGTATTAATCTTGAATCCATGAGAGGATAAGAACATAAAATATTTTAGTGAAGCCCGCTTGAGTATGAACTCACAGAGTCTTAAGCAACAAAATGCAACCCTACTCAAGAAGCCTAATTCGTCTAGACTAAAAATTATCTGAAACAGTAAAATATACCAAAAATAAAAATTTAATTGAATCACCTGAGATGATTCCTGGGATGTTTTGAAGCAATTTCTAAGCATACTCTGAATCCTAAACTCTATGATGAAAAGGATACGTCTGGTCCACCGGCAACTTGTAGTTGTAGAAACTTTCGGTTTCAATACATCTTTTGTTCATAATGTGTTTACCACTTTTAATTAGTGGATAGATTTTATAATTTTTATGCTAATTCATCATTAATTTAGTCTTTTCCCCACAAAATTTTGTTCTATTTCAAGTTCCTTAAAAATTTTAAATTTTTTTCCATAAGTACAGGTTATTCAAAACCAATGATTTTCTTTTTAATTATAAATTGCCTATATTGCTTGTAACAACTTATTTTTATACTTTTATTTAGTGAATTATTTTTTAAAAAATTACAATAATTTATCATTAATTTTACAATCATCTTAAAAAAATTTCATTCCATTTGGGGTTGAAGAAAAATTATTAAAATTCTAGAAGTAATGTGTCTAAAACTACTGATTTTTGGACAGTTGTACACATATCTTAGAATTAATCATATTTAAAATTTTATTTTATTTTTTCATTTATTTTTATATGAAACTAGACTTATTAAGCTTCAATATGGTTTTTAAATCACCTCAATCAGAGCTATATCAGGGAGATATGATTTTTCAAAATTGATACAAAATATGCAGAATTTTTGACATGGCCACGCAAATCGGGCGGGGCCAACGCCCGGTGAAAATCCCCCCCTGGGCGTGGCCATGCCCCCGGGTAGCAACAATGCTCGGGCTTCTATTCAGCCGGGCATGAGTACGCCCCCTGGGCGGCGGCGATGCCGTCCTCCTCCTCTCCGGGCGTGGGCACGCCCCCCAGGTAGCGGCAATGCCGCTCTCTATCCTCTTGGGTGGCGGCAACGCCCCTTGCTAGCACATTTCTCCCTCCTTTTCACACAGCCACCACATTTTGGCCATCCAATGTCCAAGATGGCCCGGGAAGTTTGGATTTGTGTCGACGGTGACCTATTTGGGCATAGGGGTACCAGTTTGTGGCGAACCTAAGTTTTTCTGACTCTACACTTCCCCCTCTTTCCTAATCTAACTCCATTTTTCCCGTTCAATGGTCTAAGTGGGCCCAAAAAGGTCTCGATCAGAAATGGGGATGATTCAGATTGTCAAAACCTTACAATATGCATATCTCACAAACCAGAATGAGTTACTCTACATACCTTATATGATTTTCTGGTAGGAGAAGCTAATTTAGCTAATAAACTTAGTTATTTGGCGAGATTCCATCAAGCTGACGGTCGAATATATATATAAATATTTTCTATTTTTGTTATATATAGTAAGTTTTAGTTTGACTATAACTCTTTATCTTTTGAGATTTAGGAGTTGTGTTCAAAATGAAAAGTGCTTAGAAAAATTAGGAGCATAACATGGTTAAATTAGATAGGACATTTTATTTAAATAGAAAGTTCACTATTTATATTAAGATATGAAATTTAAGGAGTTCAAGTTGGAGTTGGATTTTGAAACCTTTTTACATGGTTTGGTATCAATATTTAAAGGATTGTAAATTTGTTCTTATTATCTATCATTGAATTTATTTGGTTTCATTTGGCGGCGGCACTGTTCTTTGTTCAGAATAGGTGTAGGGCAATGAGTGGGTGATTCCAAGGCTATGATGGACCGAGAAATCTATTTTATTCTCGCCTTTACTATGTATAGTAGGGTTTCAAATCGACTAGGGCCTTTGATCCTTTTTAGTTCTAAGAGTCACATACAATAGGGAAGATGTTTAGAGACATTTGGGGAATGGATTTGGTTGAGGCAAGTGGGACACTTACTACCTTTGGCCAGAAACCACTAGATCTAGCAGAGATCATGATTGTCTACGAACTATGAGTTTATTATTTATAGTAAGTTAGGATTTATAAGAGTTTTAGTCGCAACCTAACTCCGGAGCTTCTCTTAGGGCCTAACATTACCACCTAAAGGGTTGTATCTACGTCAACAAATACATTATGATGAGTCCACAACCCACAGCCCAGTTTAATTCCAAACCATGCTCTGATACCAACTGTAACACTCCAGATTTCGGGGGCGGTGTAAATACCTGACTCCCGATATCTTGGGTGCCATTTATGCTTTGCGGAAGCAGGGTTCTATAATTTATTTTACCTGGGCTTGAGCAATTCCTGGAATTAAAATAGACTATGTAATGGCCGCCTCATCCAGCGTGTCAGGATCTATGGTACCTGTATCTAAGATGAGGTCTGATTGGTGTTTTAAAACACCATTCTAGAGTGGGAGTGAGTGATAAACTTAGTGAGTTCCATTAGCAATAAGTTACACATGTTATCAATTCCATAAACACAATTAATGAACAGAAAAGTGAGTATACAGTTCCTAGACACTTGTTAATGCACATGCAAGGTATTATATTATGACGCATGCCCTCACCATAGAACACTCCCTCGAGCGACTCCATCTTACGATCGCAAATGACAAACACTCCCTCAATGTGACCTCGACTGTCGAGTCACCGACCTAACTAATGTAATATGTGAATATTCATGTTACCCGAGTATTTAATTAAGTTTGTTCATCAAGCAAGATTGGGGAAGTTGAAACACCTCTATTTAATCAATGGCCTTACCCAGATCACTTGGCCCAAGGCGGCCGTAGCAGATCTAAGCCTGCGATTCTTGATCCAAATTTAGGTATCATCCATTTGTCTCATAAATCAATAATTTCAAAGGTAAGGCATGATACTTAAAGGTTTGAGGATCAACTTGGTATGAGTCGTCACTTAAACACCTAGTATGATCACTTAGTTTCGAGGTGCGGGGTTGCTATATAACTAAATCACTGTAAGGAAGGGCTCGTTATCCAATTCCATTCATGTCCGAGTCATTCGAATGATACTCTGATACGGAACCATCGGCCAGGTAATTTGACGGGGGTCGTTCGAACAAGGACCTGTCACCTCCTGTGCTCACTAGTCACTACAGGGAGACTCGTCACCCGAACGTAGGCCGACAACTCGGAATAGTGTCCCATTTCACCATGCCTGACTCCTAAGACTTAGTTGCTCATTGGTCAATACGGGGAGGCTCGTCACTCTGGTGTAGGCCGATAGCTCGGACATGGTGTCCCATTTCACCATGCTCGGCTCATGAGTCTTAGGGATCGTATCATTAATGGTTAATAGTTGCATGTCAAAGGAATGAGATGCTTCAAATTCAAGCAGGTGTGACCATATATGGTTAGCCAACTGATGGATTAATTCGGCTGACTCAGGTGAAGTACGGCGCAACCGGCACTGGGTGCAAGCATCCCGCATATTCTAACTATTGTTGGTTGTTCGTCTTCGGCCTAGATCGATCGGATTGGCCCAGGGCAACCGATCCAGTAGGGCTACTCTTGCGAATCTTTCTAATTTTACTAGCCAACCCAATTAACTAAATAGCCATAGTCAATCAATAATACCAAAAAATCATCTATGCATTTATAGGAATGGATATAAGCAACAAATCGAAAAATTCTACTCAATTGGGTATTTTATCGAACATACAAGCCGCATTACAACTATCATAGTAATAAATGTGAGGTAAGGTATATTGAATGCATAGAAAAGTGAGTAATAAGAAGTATGCAAGAGTTCCATGTCACATAATGTTGTTAGAGGACCATGTATTATTCCTAATTTCAGAGAATTTGGACATGTATGCAGATAATTATGTAATCAATTACCTCAATTTATGTGTATGGGAGACATGCAGCACATTTCCCTCAAATTTTCTCAGGTTTGGGGTTGGGTTACATTCAAATTTCTCATAATGAAAAGAAAATTCAGACAATGCAAACATTAGATAGTTTGGAGCTAATTAATCATCTCATAAGCAAGTTTAATCATAATAAGAATGAATATCTACTATCATTTCCCTTGAAAGACAACATGCACAACAAAATTCTCATAGAAAATTATTATTTCTAGCCTAGGTTTGATAAAAGGTCACCTAAGGATAATGGTCCGTACCTAGAATGGTTTGACAGCTTACGGAGCCGCTCCTAAGGTGCCGGTTCCGCGAATTGGAGTGTTGGAGCCTTGTGCCAATAAGATTTGCATGTTAGGATACATGCAAGTAGCCTAATGCACAAAAAAATGAAAGGGAATTGGAAAGATACCTTCTGATCGCTGGCGAGCTACTCCCGTGGTGGTGGGGTTGCAAGCTTCGATGTGGGGTTGAGGTAGGGGAGGGAGATTCTCCAAATTTTAGCCTCTTGGAGCTCTTCCTTACACTCTCCTCCCTCTCTATTCTCTCCTCTCTCTCCCTACTTGCAGAAAAATTCGTATGGAAGTGTGAGAGAGATTTTAGAGTTTATATTGTCTGAAAATTAGTCCAAATGATCCTAGGTGGTCTAATTCCAACATATATACCCCTAATGGGTAGGTTTCTGGCCCCTGGGGCCATCCCCGTGGCCACCTGGCCTATCTGTGTCATGGAGTAGGTGCCTTATGGTCAGATGAAGGGTTGTTCCAACTATGGTGGCAAGCAGATGAGTTGATTGGCCGAGGGGACCTGATTTGCGATCAATGGTCACGATGTTCGATTAGGGCCTTAGTTTACGGATATGAGTAGGAAATATCCCCGACTCATGGCCCGAGTTTGATTACAATTCAACGGTTGAAAAGTTGCACCTTCGCTGTTTTAGTGGCAAGGCCAACTCACTTAAGTTTCAGGTTTCAATCCCAGAGAGTTGCGCGTTTCAAGCTTTACCTTCACGTTCCAAGTTGTGTGGTTCAGGGCATAGTTTGGGCCCACCATTCGCGTTGGACGTCAAGTCAAGTGAGACGAATATTATTTTATAATTTCGGAACTAGTGGGCCACTAACGAGCAGTCTGTAGCTTGTTTGGATAATTGGGGCATTTTTCAAATGAATTAGGTAGGGAGATTTCTTGGGCGCAGTTGTCAGGGTCTGGATTAAGTAAGTTCATAGTGTGGCCTATTCAAAATTAATGAAAATGGTGATTTGGCCATGATTTCTCTAAACTGTCGGTTCTTAAGCTAAATGAGTAAATAGGTTGACTTGGTCTATTAGTTAATATCTGGGCCATAAGTGGCTCGGCTTTGGGTAGATCTTTAATTTAGTTACGGTTGTCTTGATTAGTCTGTGATGGGTCAGTTATATTTAGGCCTTAGATGAATAATTCACGAGGCTAAACTTGAGGTTTAAGTGATTAGGCGAATTTGTTGGCTTTATACGGTTGGTTAATCGAATTTGTGAGGTTCTTTATCAGTATCACCTACGTATAGGCTCATCTCGAGTGTCAAGGGTCAGTAAGTGACGATGTGGGCTAGTTATATATATATATATATATATATATATATATATATATATATATATATATATATATATATATATATATAAATTAAGGATTTTTGGCAATAATCCAGAATAGCAAAAATTCAAAATGTTACACGGACGCTAATCCAATATCAAAACAGGGGCCACCTTCCACACACGGGCCGGCAGTTCCTGATGATGTAAGTCAGCACCGTTGAGAGATCAGTGTCATCCAGATGATGGCCCACTTAAAACTGACCCCCTCCAAGGAGACCGTTTGGAAAGACCCCACACAGAGATCGTTGGTTGGTTCGCTCTTTAGACACAATTCGTTACCAACCTCCCTACGTAAAAACATGGGCTGCGTAAGTTTCAGCCAACCCCGCTGCGGAATAGGGATTGGATAAGATTTATGCACATGACTCCAGGAGCTTGAACGCTCTATAAAAGGCCTTCCACCCGACACCTTGAAGGTACAACAAAGGAGAAGAGAGAGAGAGAAAAGAAACATGGGAGAGAAAGAGTGAGAGAGAAGGAGCAATGGCCAGCCCTGTTGGATGCCAACAAGGAAAGAAAGAAGAAAGAAAGAAAGGAAGAAGGAAAGAAGGAAGAAAGAAGAAGCCGAGTTCCGTCAAGATCCGTTGGACGCTAACAAAAATCCAGGTCCGATCGAGGCAAGGGGTGACTGTTAGTCCGAAATCCAAGATTGGGATAGACTTCCCAACGTGAAAGGTTGTTTAGGATCGAGTCAAAATGAGTTGACTCAACATCGAGTGTTGTTAAAGTCCAAGCTATTAGACTAGGAATTCTCTAAGCAAGTAAGTTATTATAATTTAATTCGAGCTCCTAGTTAAATCTCTATTTAGTATAAACCCAAATCTGCAAACTTTATTATTCAATCTTAACCGCATATTAATAAAATCTAACCGTATGAACTAGGCTAAAATTCATTCCTACGCCGTGTACGATGAGTACTAACAATGTTAGAAAGTAATCCCCTTTTAAAGGTGAGGGTTTTTATCCTTTATGCTTACTTTGATTTAATTGATATGAATTATCTTACCTTTTTTTATGTTTACATATTTCTGAGAGTTATCCTTTCAATTGATTTAGTTCCTATTATCATCTACTTATCCCTAAGGAATTATGATATTATGCATGATCTTCATGAATTTACGTGAGGCAATGGATACAAGCCTTGCCCTTGCCTTTATAAATTTGTTGAGTTAGCCGTTGCCACTCTTCTCTTTATTGAGTTGGCCATTGTCATTCTTCTCTTTATTAACTTGGCCATTGCCACTCTCCTTGTTATTGAGTTGGCCATTGCTACTCTTTTATTTGTTGAGTTAGCTATTGCTACTCTCATTTTATTGAGTTGATCATTGTCACTCTTATCTTTGTGATTTAGCTATTGCTACTCTCTTCCTTATTTTACTAGCCTTGTGCTATTTATCTCTAAGGCTTGGGCATGAGTCTTGATATTCCAGACCCCCCGTGATTCAGTTTATATTTTCTATAAATGTAAGTGATGTGTTAAGAGGTATCATAACTAGTGACTCAATTATTATATCATGGACGTAATGCGTTCTGAGTAGAGACCCTCTTGGTATTCACGTAATTTCATGAGTTTTTGGGTAGTGGTGCACAAATCGATGTGTGTAATTTGTAAATGCAGTGTCACAAAACTTCCGGGATTGGATGTCGCAAATAGTTGCTCCATAAACAAATCGTGTCACATAATTCATCCGACTCATGTGTTGTGCGCTTCGAGGTGTCCACATAAATCCATGGTAGCATTGGCCGCGTTGGCGAATATTCGTAGTTATGAGATGCGGGTCGAGTCGAATTTTTTATTAATCGTATTCCACATTATGATGATTACTATGTATGATGAGCCGTACGCACTTTACTAGGCATGCATCTCATGTAAGTTGTTTGTGCGTACTGATAACCCTTGTAGTAGTGGAGTATAAGACGTATCAGAACTCTTATATTATTTTTATAAATCTCTTGAATTATTGTTAATCTTAAAGGATAACTATCACTATGAGTAAGGCATTGACCCTCTCCAACCGTACTGATGATACAAGTGATGTAAATTTCTTGAATTATTGTTAATCTTAAAGGATAACCATCACTCTGAGTAGGGCGTTGATCCTCTCCAACCGTACAAATGATGCAGGTGATGTACAGATTAAAGATCTAGAGGATGTACGATCTCCCTATTAAAAGACTATGTTGAAAGAATAAGAAGATAGTTTTATAATTTATTTTTATACTTTCGCTGCGAACTCGATAAATGTAATAAGCTTCCATTGAGAGAACATTTGATTATCCTTTACTCTAATGAAATAATCATTACAGTAAATTTTATTCTTATGAATGTTACCTTCATGAATGTATCTAGATGTGATCGAAAAATAAAATAAAATAAAAAATAAGGTGCATTTTTTTTTTAAACATCCAATTTATACATTATTAACACCCGGTTTTCTCGGGAACAAGTACAAACTCTGTCTGTGAAAATTCGGGATGTTATATCAAAACTTACCACACAAAGTAGAGACCGTTCATTAATACGGGCAGAGAGGGTATCTAACACCTTTCCTCTCTATAATTGGGATTCTTTACTCGAAATCTCATGTCACAGATCATGAGTCCACTTAAAGAAATAGTCTCCAAAATTTATGGCTTTTACAGATTTTTTAGGTTTTAACCGACTGTGTAATTTTGATCTAATTGGATAGTGACAACTCCAAGTCTACTACATCATCAATCCAAATCAGCTCATACACCTCAACAGACAAAATAAAAAGTATGGACAGTGATTTCCAGCATTCACAGGGTCACCCACCATTGACGGTCTTCTCTGTCTTCGTAAGGTCCTTAGCTTTTCCTTTTTCCCCACCAAAATTCTTTCTTTGTTTTTCTTTCCATCGCTTTCTCACGTGCATGTATACACACAGTTGTTTTGCTGCAGGTATTGGTGGAGAAGAAATAGCACAGGTACTTGCACCAAGCCCTTGTCACGGGCATACGTTTATTAGATCCACGCTGTTCGTCTGGTGGGCCCCACTGCTTATTCCCGCTGGGTAAAAACCTCGTCAATCAGCTATGTGGGTGGGCCACAGTTGGACTTTGAAAATGGACCCGTTATCAAATCTTTCCCCACTATCCGTCTTTTTATACACGTGTGGCCTGGATGGCAGATACCCCAAGTAGCTGGTATAAATGTACAACAGGTGGGGCCCGATCATGATGATCCAAACCCTTCACGTGATGCTCCTCCTGGTGGATTGCAGGAACCTCTAATGTCTCTGCCGTTGGATTATCCTAACCATCTGACCAGTCACTTCTTCATCGGATGGTTCGGATTATTTTTAAGGACATGAGGGAAGCGTGTACTACGGTTCTCTCCTTTTCGGTCGTTCTGGCTCTCTAATATTTGTATTCATGGTCAAAGTCATTTGTATCGGCGGAATAGACGGCTCAATTCATAAATATGCCGTTTGCGAGTCCATCTGGAAACGGATTGGCTACTACCCCTGCCACCTGCCACCCACCGGTGGCTGGTAGTCGGTACACTGTGGGCCCACAATGATGTATGTGTTTCATCCATTCCGTTCATCCATTTTTATAAATAATTTTAACACTTGATTCCAAAAATTATAGGGATATAAATCTCAGGTGGACCACACCACAGGAGAAAAAATAGTGATTGGATATCCATCATTAAAATCCTCCTAAGGCCCGTTGTACCGTTTATTTGACATATAATCTGTTGATTATGTCATACGGGCCCAGATGAAGGGAAAAAACAAAGAACAGCTTGATCCAAAACTTTTATAGCCCCCAAAAGGTTTTTAATGGTTCATTCAACACTGTTTCCTGTAATGTGGTTCGGTTGATATTGGAATATACCTCATTTTCGGTCTCATAAAATAAAATGATCTAGAAAAATAAATGGATGCTACAGATGAAACACATACATCATGGTGGACCCACATAGCACCGACCACCAGCCATCGTCTGGTGGCAGGGGGAGTAGCCAATCCGTTTCCCGGAATAGATGGGCCAATTCATATATGTGACGTTTGCTAGTCCGTACACGCCTGCAAGTGGCACGTGTGGAACATCCAAGCCATCCATCCGATGCGCCCTTGCCTTAAATTCATACACTGCGGCCCTCCACTGGACGGGCCTATGCTGGATAAATGGATGCTCACGTGATCGATGGTTCAGCTATTCCACACGTGTGGACTAATTGGAGCTGGGTTGGCAAGCTTCTACATGGGGGATCCTAGAAATCCCCCAACCAAACAATCATGACCGTTCAACTGGTAATCAATGGAACACATTCCACAGGATAAAACCGAAGATTGGATGGAACGTGACTTCCCTATCTCCATAATTTGGGTTGCATGATCTACCGACGCTGGGGCCCATCAAATCAATGGTCTAGATAACTAAGTTACTGGGCCCACTTATCACTATTCAAGGCTCGAGGATACTTGTATATCCTCGGACACCATAAATTTCTCGTAGGCCCAGTCATTAAAGTCTTCCCATATTTGCAGCTCCTTCCCACATCATGGGTGCCAGTAACATGTGAGAATAAATCAGTTGGTGGACCACCTGCATCAGTCACATGGGCAATACAGGTTGACGCTGACTCGCTCTGTGGGCCCCACCATGTATGTGTTTCATCCACGCCGTCCATACATTTTTCCAGCTCATTTTAGGGCGTGGTCCAAAAAAGTGATGCAGATCCAAATCTCAAGTGGACCACACCACAGGAAACAGTAGTGATTGAACGGACACCATTAAAAACTTCCCGGGGCCACAAAAGTTTTAGACCAAGCTGTTATTTATGTTAACCCTTCATCCAGGTCTTGTGTGACCTAATTAACAGGTTGGATGGCAAATAAACATTACAGTGGACCGTAGGAAGTTTTTAATGGTGGGCGTTCATTCACCACTACTTCCTGTGGTGTGGTCCTGAGATTTGGATCTGCCTTATTATTGGGTTCGTGCTCTAAAATGAGCTGTCATAATGGATGGACGGCATGGATAAAACACATACATTATGGTGGCCCCCACAGATTTTCCATACACTATCTATTCGTAAACCGGAAGCTGAGTGATGCATTTTCCACCTAAACATGCATTCACGATGTTTTATTGATTGTCACAGAAGTGGTGGGACGCTATGTAATTTGACTGTAGAATTTTCAACTATTCAAGCGATAATAATGTTAATGGCGGCTACCTGGTGGTCTCAAATGTTTCAGCACAAAATAGAACTTCTTTGCTTCTGCAGTTCCAGGCGCTCCTGCCTTTTCAGATTCCTCTTTTATTACTTTCACATGAACATTTCCCAGGGCTTTGTTGTCATCACTCTTTGTCTCTTCTTCTCTGGAAAATCCGTCATAATAACTGGCATCCACAAAGAAGGCTTTGGCTTCCGTATATGGCTTCGCATCGGCCATTACTTTATACTGTACTCCATTCTTACAATACTAGAAACATCGATGTAGGGTAGAAGGTATAATACCGTACTGATGTATCCATGATCTTCCTAAGAGAAGATTGTATGTCGTGATTGTATTAATTACATGGCAAACAACATCAGTAGTCAATTCTCCTATTTCTAATGTCATTGTAATCCGAGCACTCACTGTCCATCTTAATTAAAGCCCTATATCATCATTCCACTAGGGCACATATCAGAATGACGGTAGCCTAATTTATTCAACATCGTTAGTGGTAATAGATTTACCGCAGACCCGTTGTCAAGCATAATCCGCTTGACCTCCCTGCCGCGGTGTGGCCTGCTATCATTAATGGACTACTGTGCCCTGTATCACAGGCTAGATCATCATCAGAGAAGGAAACTACCGGTATGCAATCCTCTCATTCTTTGCGCTCTTCATTTTCCATTTCCACAAGCAACGTCTCTCTGACATCATGGTTAGATAACACTTGAATCAGACTTTGCCAAAAGTCCTCTGATAACTTTCGTGCGTCATAAACACTTAACCGAGCCGATATGCCTTTCAAGTGATTTACTACATCATAAGTCACCTTTACTACCTCATGCTTTTCTTCTCTTTTATCTCTGTCATGCTGATCCTTGATGACCTTTGTTCTTATGGCTCCAACTTTCTGCCTCGGGGGACTACAATGTGCCACCCACGTGCGCCGTCTCGTTCTGTTTCGTGCACACGTGTTGTGAACAGTCCATGATGATCCCACTTGGCTGCACTTTTCAGTGATCTGGACCGCTCAGCTGAAGAGTCCTAAGGTGGATGGGATACGCTCTAGAAATAAACTGATGGGACAGTACTAGCCGTCTGATTTTCCATTTTGAATGTGGACCGGTTGAGCATTTTTCCACCGTCCATTTTGAAAGATCACAGGCAGGACAGCTTCCTACTGTACCGTGACCCATCCATGGTAGGCAGATACTGTCCTATCAATGCACTGGCCCCTGGTCATCTCTTGGATGTGCCAGATCCTGAAAACCACGTATCTTAAGTTCCTAACCGTCCGATCATTAGAATCTTTGTGGACCGTGGATCATTACTCATCTCTTTCCACCGTCCATTTTGAAAGATCAGACGGTTATTAACATTCAACCACCGAACCATTTTTAGGCCAATGGTTCAGTACACTCCAGCTTTTAGTCTGTGCAAGTGGGTCTCACAATTCAAGGACGCGGATACTGACTGGTTGAGTAGCTAGACTGGCTACTAAGTGACGTCACCAAGTTCTGTGGGCCCCACTATGATGTATGTATTGTATCCACACCGTCCATCCATTTGGAGATACCATTTAAAGGCATGAGCCAAAGAATTAGGCATATCCGAATCTGTATTAGAAAACAGTGAGGAGATTGATGCTCACCGTTGAAACCTTCCTAAGGCCACCATGCTGTTTGTTTGGAATCCAACCTGTTCACAAGTTAAAAAAGACCTGAAAGAAGGGAAATATGGATATCAATATTAGAGCTTTAGATTTGACTCATTCTTTGGTTCTGGCCCTAAAACGATCTCTTCAAATGGATGGACGGCCTGGATACAATACACACATCATGGTGGGTCCTACAAATCCGGCATGGATACACTACACACATCACGGTGGGTCCCACAAAACTTGGTGACATCACTTCAGTAGCCAATCTCGCTATTCAACCTGTCATTATCTAATCCAAACCATTCCGTGATATGCCTCACCATGGATAACCTATGCACCAAAATCCCCTCATGTTAGAAGATCCTTGGTACAAAATAATAGCCTTTTGGATGCCTTTAAAGTTGCATAAATTATTACGTGAATTTATAGTTAATGTTTGGATGTAATCTAGACTTACAATCCATAATTCACTTAAAAGATGTTTAGATCGTAGGTTATTGACGCAGGGAAGGACGTGAGGTTGAGCATTGTTTTCCTCAAGAAGATAACCATTTCGAATTCATGGAACTTCTCTGGACTCCTCACAGAGACTTCTCGAATCCACGAGGAAAGAAAGCGATCCCCCTAGTTGGGGTGGCTAACAGTGGAGTGTGTATTTTTCCCCCAATAATATATATATATATATATATATATATATATATATATATATATATATATATATATATATATTAAAAATAAAACTGAAAAAAAAAATAAAAAAAAGCAAATCACCACACCTAAGGGAGTTGGAAGAGATACCAAGGTAAGCCCATGTTTTTAAGGACTCGTTCGAGTTGACTCGGTTTGTTTTGCACTTGGACGTTGGTTTGTTCACCTATGGCCAGTGTAAATCTGTTTTAGGTGGTCGAGGGAGTTGGGTCTTGTAGAGAAGCTGAGCTTCACTCGAGATCGGCCGTTAGAGTGCTACCTGTGGACTGTGGGGATATTCTGGGAGCCCCACTTCTCGAAGCGCCGGATCGAACTGACCAAAGCTGTTGTTATCTTGCTAGTGGTTGATAACATGTACGACAGCTACGGACCGTTGGATGAACTAGTACTCTTCACCCATGCAATTCAAAGGTTAGTAATTTGATTCATGGTTAAAAACATCCTATCATCAATCTACTTTCTTAGTCAAACAAGTGGGGCCCATGGTTTAAAAGTCTGGATCGCTGATCTGATGACCATGAACATTCTATTGACGCATGTCATGGAGGTTTTGAACCGTCGTTTTTCGGGATTTCTGTAGATGGGATCTTGATGCCATGGAGCACCTTCCTGAGTACATGAAAATATGTTACATGGCCTTGTACAACACAACCAATGAGATAGGCTGCAGAGTCCTCAAAGAACATGGTTGGAGTATCACACACCACCTAAGAAGAACGGTACACACTCTTCCCATTTCTCCTTCTATCCATCTTTTATTTTCAAGTATCTTCTCTTGCTCGGGGCGGATCCTTCGACTATGGGATGATCTAGGAACATCAAGGGTGAGTATGATCAGTTACCAATCTTCAGGGTTGGTCTGATTCTCAATTGGATTCAATTACAATTATCCAATTCAATAAAGTGCAAGTGGAAAGAAATGGTTTAACCTGCCCACTTGATTATTGTTTTATATCGAATTGGATTATTGCAATTTAGTTCAATTGAGCATCCAAACATGGCTCTAGTCATTCGAACTAAGAGTAGAGTGCCCTAAATGCGGATCAAACACTGTGGCTCGATGATGTGTCCAGGAAGAGCAAGAACGCGGCAATGTCGCTTCAAGCATGGAATGTTACATGTGAGAGAACGGTGTTTCTTCGGAAGAGAATGCCCGAAAACATGTTGGGCGAGTAATTCACAACTTATGGAAGAAGCTCAATGGGGAATTGCTTGCCCAGACTCCAATTCCTTCAGCCATAACAGAAGCTTGCCTAAACCTCGATCTCCAGAACTGCCCAAATCATTTATCAGCATGGAGATGATGATAGACTTTTTGGGGTGGAAGATCACATCCAGTCGTTGATCGTCAAGCCTATTATGCTCCATGATATATTCATTGGGCCTGAGTCAGCCTTTCTCATCGAACGAAAATCTAACACGTGGCCTCATGACAACCTTGATTTTGGAAGGTTGGCTTTTGTTTTTTGAAATCAACGGACAGCTAAATTCAAAGTAGCATCTTATATATGTGGCACTTCTTCTGTATACTTGAGTGTCTTTATACAGTGGATGATGGTTGTTTCCTGCTTGAAACAATTCTAACTGGCATTGGCAATGGGCCAGGTTTGGGCTGGCCAACACTTCAAACTTGAGTCTCGAGTTCGGCGTGGGCCTAGCACAGAAAGCCCAAATCTGACTAGGAAAGTTTGCATGGGCACAGGCCCAGCCGAAAAATTGATAAAATCCCTATTTCCTATGTGCAAGTATAGGGTGTAGTGTCAAATAAAGGTAGATTGAACTCTAACTTTACAGGCTCGCTACAAGCGCTAGGTCTCTTAAGATTAGATGCTTTAGATCAGGCTGAGTAGGTGGACAAGTGTATAATCTTAATTAGATAGATGTTTAGTGTAAGTATAAAGTTATGTTGGTTTTGGTATATTGGTCACAGATCATGATTATGTTCGGGATATTTTTAACGGTTAGATTTAGACTATATTAAAAGTGAACAGGTGGTTTTGTTAGTATTATTGACTAGAGTGCAAGTGTACCTGTACATATATACGTATTTATACAAAATTATGTAACTGATGACTACATAAGTTAATGGTTCATGCTAGATAGATCGATCATGCATATATATCAATAACCAAAACTTAAAATAATTGATGCGTGGATGTATGCATGTATGGTTTAATGAATACAAGTACACATGCACGCCCGTGTACACATGTGCACCAAAATCTCAAGTCATTACAAAAACTAAGATAAGTGTGCACGATGAACAAATGATAGGCAGCATTGCATTGAAAGAGTTTTGTTATGTTGGAGTGACATGGGCCCTGAGTTTTTCAATCTTCATTGAATCTATAGAGGTGTAAGACGGAAGCCGGAAAATTGTATTTAGAATGAATCACTATGATCTTCTCTGGGTTAACTAACTGATTAGCATAAGTTACCAATTATACTTGTAATTGAAGGTCTTTCTTTTTAATCAATTAATCATTTATCAGTCGTAGCTAATTATATTTCTATCTCAAGATGAATTTGCATGATCTTCGCATAATTAATTATTATTTAAAAAAAAAAAAAGAACCTACTATCGTGTTCCACCGGTTGTTGCAGATAACTGCCTTAGCTAATCATCTGTTTACGAGCATTTTTCTCCTACCTTTATATGGGTGTAACTACTTCTCTTCTACCTTGTCTCATTAAAAGGGTCACCACTAGCTAAAAAGTGATCATGTGCATTCCCTTTGGGTCATTATGGAGCTTATGGCGTCTCTTGTTTAATTTACCACATGAATTTATGACAACTTTTACTTGAATTCTTTTTGAAGTATGGTACAAACTTTGGTGACGGCCTTCCTTGCTCTTTACTATCTCCTTCCATGGATATCAAATGTAAGATCTCGCCTTGATTTTTCTTATGATGGGTGATGCCATTTGTCAGGTTATTATCCATTGGATCTAGTGATGTTAGATCGAGTGTAAATACAAGGATAGAGTGACTTTTGGTCCCTTAGCCTAACATAAGGTGACATACTTGAGGGTGGGAATGGATTTTATATAAATATTAGGATCGATCCCACCCAAGCAGCCGACTCATTTACTCACACATGCCCAACTGACTGTTAAAAACATGTAATGGAAGCAGTAGAATGAATATTGATTGAGGAAAGATTTTTGAAAATAGTATCACAATGTAAATTCTAAAAGTCTATGCAGAAGAGCGAACCCTCAAGATCTGATGGTCTACACGATATGAGACCTCCACAAAGTCGAAGATGAACGGTTCAGATTTAGCAGTCCACCTAACCATTACTAGTGCTGATGAGTCTAATCACCCCTCTGATTCGGTATAGATAACCTCGGATTACGATCAATGGCTTAGATTGTACCAAGGACAAGCTAAATGAACAAATTTCAATATACCACTTTCCTTATTTTACTCTCCATGTTTCTTAATGTGTTATTCACGAGAGAGTGTCTTCCCATTTGTAGGAAAGAATGGAGAGTTCGGATGAGAGAAAAATGATTCATAAAAAAGGCCTAACCTCATGGGACCACCCACTAGTGATTGCTCCACTGGCCTCTGTCCAACAAATTATATATTAATCAGGTTGTGTGTGTGTGTGTGTGTGTGTGTGTGTGTAAATTTTATTTTATTTTTAAATTTTTAACTTGCATGAAGTAAATAAAAAACAAAGAAAAGGAGGGGAAGTTATTTGTTACTCTTGCAAACTAAGCAGGTGCTAGAAATTGTATTCTTGCATTAAGATTAACTCAATTTAAACTGTCCAAATTCGAGGATATCGTAACGGGTCAAGATCAAGAAATCTGGCTGATCGAACAATTCAAGACTCTGATTAGTTTAATGGGCATTTGTCCATTGAATTTTCACTAGTCAAGCATTAAGGGGAAAAAAAAAAGTTGGGTTTTTTACTTCATGATCCATCTAAATTTGAGACCACCATGCGAGGGGAAGCTGATTGGCTGGTGTACCACACACCAGCTATATAGCTGTGACCCAACACATAGGATTGGATCATTTAGGGCCTGTTTGGGAGCGTGGATTTGGAACCCCCTTGGATTCGCAACCCCCAAGGAATTGGAAACCCCCTGGATTGGCAATCCTTCCGGTGTGTTTGGCACCTTGGAGTGTGAAACAACTTTAATTTAAAAACTACCTATCCATGGTATATTTACAGGGGTTTGAATTTAATTATTAAATTAACTTTAATATCCCTAATTAGTGATATATATAATTTTTGACACTATGGTTGTGATAAGCCCACTGAAATAAATGCTTTGCTTGAAAATGATGAAATTTCAAGTCTTGAATGGACCACAAGCACATCATCATGTCTGAGTGACTAACTAACAATTTTTAATCATTGATTAATATGGACAATGTTTGGATGGTACTGATCATCATTAGTAGCCCATGTGCCTTCTAGCCACCAACCGGAAGTGACACATGTTACCAGCAACCATTGAAATGACTTTAGGTATAATCAAGCTCTCACCATGGACTACAAACCCCCTGAGAGAGGAGATTTGAAACCCCCAGTTACTTTATGCTGCCAAACAACAGGGGATTTGAAATCCACTCCAACCCACGGTGCCAAACGACCCTGAGCGTTGTGCCAATGCTTTGGATTTTACAAAGTCTGTGATAGGGTTGTGTCCTTCGGGTTGAACTGGGTGTTCGATGTATGTGTTATGAGATCATTATGGCATAATACAAAGAATGACTTAGATTCAAAACTGGTGTGGACCGCACCACGGAAAACAGTGGGGAGAGTGACTGCCACCGTTGAAACCTACCTAAGGTCCGCTGTGATGTTTCTCTGAGATTCAACTTGTTCATAAGTTAGAAAAGACATAAAAGAAGGTAAAAAATAAATTTCAGCTTGATCAAAAACTTTTATATCCCTTGTAAGTTTTTAATGGTGGGGGTCACTCTCTGCACTGTTTTCTGTAGTGGGTCCACTAGAGCTTTGGATCTTATTCATTCTTTGGATAATGCCCTAAAATGATCTCTCCAAGTAGATGAACGGCCTGGATACAAACATTATATCATGGTGGGAACAACTTGGTGACATTGCTTCGTACCAAGAGTCGCTGGTCAACCTGTCTCTTCACGGGAAAAGTGGACACCCATTAGAGTAGCAAGAGTCGCTATTGTGGAAAGCCTTTAATAGGAAGTTACTGCGCAACGATGTCAGGTGGGGCCCACCGACATGTTTTTGTGAAATCTACTCGGTCCATCCGGTTTTTAGAGATCATTTTAGGCAATGCAACGGAAAAGGAGTTGTATCCAAGGCTTAAGTGGGCCACAGAGGAGGAAACGTGGGGATTCAGTGACAACCGTTGAAAATTCTTGTGGCAATAAATGTTTTGTCTAAGACTAAGTTTTGTGTATTTTCACTTAATCCCAGTAGTAATGACCTTATAAACGGTTTGGATGGCATATACACATCAAACTGTAGCCCAGGAAGGTTTCAACCGTAGGCATTTCTTTCCCCAATTTTCCCTCTTGTGTGACCCACTTGAGTTTTGGATCCACCTCAATTTTGGTAGAATGTACTAAAATGAGCTCTCAAAATATATGGACGTGATGGATTTCTCTCAAACATCTCAGTGGGCCTCACCCAGGACTTTCGAAGGAAGTTCTGCCGGAATGTTTTGTGGGGCCCGCCATGTTTGTGGAAAATCTACCCGTTCATTTCGCGAGCTCATTTTAGGGCATGCGACCAAAAACAAGATGGATCCAAAACTCAAGTGGGTCACCCAAGAGGGAAAATTAGGAAAAAAATTACCTACATTGAAACCTTCTTGGCTCCACTTAGATATTTATATGCCATCCAAACCGCTTTTAAGGTCATTACCATCGGGATGAAGTGAAAAATAAAATAAAAATAGCCTGACATAGAGCTTTTATGGCCACAAAATGTTTTTTTGGTGGTCACCGAATCCCCACTGTTTCTTTTGGTGGCATTCACTTGAGCTTTGGATCCACCTAATTTTTATTAATAACCTAAAATGATCTCTCAAAATGGATGAACGGATGAATTTCCTACAAACATGACGGTGGCCCCACACGGCATCCTTGCGCAGGAACTTCATGCGAAAGGCCTTTGCAGGAAATCTGGACCCGCGTCCCGAGTTGGCCATGCATAGGAAAGGATTGGCTGCTCCGTGATCGGTGGTCGGTGCTCTATGGCCCCACCATGATGTATGTGTTTCATCCAATCCTTTCATCCATTTTTACATATCATTTGAGGGCTTGATCCCAAAAATGAGAGGGATATACCACACAACAGAAAACAATAGTATATTAATTGGATATCCATCATTAAAATCCTCCCAAGGCCCACTGATCGTTTATTTGACATCCAATCGTTGATTAGGTCATATAGACTGGATGAAGGGAAAAACAAAGATCACATATGCAAAACTTTTTAATGGTCAACATTCATTCAACACTTTTCCTTTAACATGGTCCACTAGAGATTGAGATATATCTCATTTTTAATCTCGTACTTTAAAATGATCTAGAAAAATAGATAGACGGCATGGATGAAATACATACATCATTGTGGGGCCCACATAAAAATTGCATGCATATTACACACACACCCACGCACACGCCGTAGTGGGATTTCACCACCTACAGGGAGAAATTTATGACTGTGGACCCCACCTTTTATCCATTGGATATTCTTGAAGCAATACAAACTTAACATACGAACTTAGACCTCCTCATAAGGACGACAAATTTCAGGACGAAAATACCCCTCCTTTTTCCATAAACGGATTGGCTACTCCGCCTGCCACCCACCAATGGCGGATCATCGGTGGTCTGTGGGCCCCACCATGATTTATGGTTTTCATTTTATCGTGTGAGACAAAAAATGAGGTATATCCAAATCTTAAGTGTACCACATTATAGGAAACAGTGTTGAATGAGCGTCAACCATTAGAAATCCTCCCCTGTCTAAGTTGGGGCCCACTGTGATGTTTGTGAGAAATCCTCCCCGTCTAAGTTCATTCATAGGGTCACAAAGACCTAGATGAAGAGGAAAAACAAATTTCATAATGATCCAAAACTTCTGTAACCCCTAAAAGGGTTTCAATGGTAGACGTTCAATTCCCCACTGCCTTTTACAGTGTGGTCCACTTGATAGCTAGATCTGTCTTATTTTTCATCTCAAGCCTTAATACGAGTTCGCCAAATAGATGGACGGTTTGGATATAACACATACCTCATAATGGGACCCACAAAAATCGGTGGGGATTACAACCGGGAAGGAAAAAAAAAGTCAGCGAATTGGGTTTCAGAGCTTGGCCTATGGCTACGGATTATAACCGTAGCGATAACTGAGTGCTATGCACTTTTTTCTCTTTATTTTTATTTTTATTTTTATTTTTATTTTTTACATGGAGAACATTTTCCCCCTTACATTTTTCTATAATACATAATTATGTAAATATGTATATATAAGTATATAAAAATATTTTTCTATCTTTTAATTCATTTCTTTGTCTATTTATTTAACAAGCATATCTCCTAAACTAGAATGATTTACTTAAAATTCGTAGCCATAAGTCTACGTTTAAAAGGGCATGCATTAGCAATCCGATAGATCTTAAAACAATCCACTAACATCACCATTATTACCTTAAAATTGATCCCATCCCTTGGCTGGACAGATTGGAAGGTAAAATCCTGGGATATGCCGGGCGTGCCAAACAAACCCAGCGAACTTGTCCCGGGATATAGCAATCCCATGGATCTTTTTCCAATCCACTAACACCACCATCATTACCTTAAAATCCATCCCATCCCTCCTAATTCCATGGGATTTGCTTGGCCAAACAAGCCTTTAGTGGAACGGAGTGAAGAAAGGGGGTGAAAACGACAGTGAAATCAATAGTGAAAGTAATGCAGTGGAAGGGGGTGAAAGAAACGGGAATGAAAGCAATGCAGTGGAGAGGAGGGGTAGTTTCGTCCTCAAATTCCTTGTCTGTACGAGCAGGTCTAAGTTCGTTTGTTAGGTTTGTATTGCTTCATAAAAACCGCTAGATAAAAGGTGGGGTCCACAATCGTAAATTTCGGCAAACTAGAAAATCAGCGGGGCAAACTAGGAAATCAGCGGGGCAAACATGAAATTGAGCGGGGCAAACATGAAATTCAATGGGGCAAACTAGACAATCAGCGGGGCAAACTTAACAGATAATTTCATGGCTTGAGCCGATAAATCTAAACGTATCCAATGTTCAAATGGACCACACCAAATGAAATTTTGAATTGAACTTCTAATGTTGATCATTTCTTAGGGGCCACAGAAGTTTTGGATCAAGCTTATAATTGTGTTTTCTATTAATCCATGTCTGTATGATCTTATGAATAGGTTTGATAACAAACAAACATCACTGTTGGGCCCACTATGGTTTCAATGGTGGAAATCATTATGCCCACTGTTTCCCGTGGTATGATCCACTTGATCTTTTGACATGCTTCAATTTGGGGCTAAACCACTAAAATTAGATGGAAAAACGGATGGATGGTGTGGATATACCACATACATTCAATGTGGGCCCAACTAAGTTTACTTAGTACAATGGGAGCGTACTGACTAACTTAGTACGCAATCCGATTACGCTTGCTACGCCCCACAATGATGTTTTATCTCAATTTCATATTTGCCCCGCTGATTTCCTAGTTTGCCCCTGATTTTCTAGTTTCCCCCGCTCAATTTCATGTTTGCTCCACTGATTTCCTAGTTTGCCCCGCTGATTTTCTAGTTTCCGCTTAATTTCATGTTTGCTCATTGATTTCCTAGTTTGCCTCGCTGACCATGAGTTTCGGGTGGAGCTGAAGTTTGCCCATTGATTTTCTAGTTTGCCTTCTTGATTTTCTAGTTTCCGCTCAACTTTATCTTTGCTCTCTTGATTTCCTAATTTGCCCCTGATTTTCTAATTTACCCCACTCCAATTTCTAGTTTCCCCGTTCAATTTCATGTTTGCCCCACTGATTTCATCTTTTTCTTTCACCCATTTCCACTGAAAAAATTTAGCGGGGCAAACAAGAAATTCAATGGGGTAAACTAGAAATTGAGCAGGGCAAACATGAAATTCAGCGGGGCAAACTTGAAATTCAGCGGGGGAAACTGGAAATTGAGCAGGGCAAACACGAAATTCAGCGGGGCAAACAAGAAATTCAGTGAGGCAAACATGAAATTTAGCGGGGTAAACACGAAATTCAGCGGGGCAAACTAAAAATTCAGCTGGGCAAACATGAAATTGAGCGGGGCAAACATCGAGAGATCATTCAATATTATCGAGCATTGCTTGATATATCGAGATTTGAACGTCGATATTATCGGGACATACTCGATATATCGAGAAATTATTGAAATTTCAGTGTTGGATGCTGAACATTTCAAATGCACAAACATGAAATTGAGCAGGGGAAACTAGAAAATCAGTAGGGCAAATATGAAATTGAACGGGAGAAATGAGAATATGTTCTTAACCAAAATTATTTAATAGATGTATCATATATAATTTTGGGGTAGGAGAAGCAACTTTAGCCAACTAACCTGATTATTTTCTAAGATTCCATCAGGTCAATGGTCGAAAATCCATTCATTCACTTTGTGGTCAATTTTAATAAGTTTGCAGTCAATTTCAATCAAATTTTGATGGCTTGGATTGTCGTGCAGCTATGCTGCGTACGATGGAAGAATTCCCTTCATTTTTTAGTCAGTGTTGTATTAAAAAAGAAAAGAAAATGGGCTTTATTGTTACACACTGTCAGCATGGCGATTCATATGCAGGTGTAACAATTATATATGACACAAGTAAATAGCAAAATTGTGTTTACAAAAATGACGATTCATATGCTTAACTCACTCATTTTCATGCTTGACCTGCTTATTTTCATGTTTGCCCCGCTAATTTTCTAGTTTGCCCCCCTCATTTTCATGCTTGCCCCACTCATTTTCATGATTGCCCTGCTCATTTTTTATACTTGCCCCGCTCATTTTCATGTTTCCCCCGCTAATTTTCTAGTTTACCCCGCTGATTTTCTAGTTTCCCCCACTCATTTTCATGTTTCCGCTAGTTTTCTAGTTTGCCCCGCTTATACTTCATTGGCTCACTGTTTTTCTAGTTTGCCCGCTCATATTTCATTTGCCCTTGCTTGTTTTCTAGTTTGCCTCGCTCATACTTTAGTTTGCCCATTGTTTTTGTAGTTTGCCCGCTCATATTTCGGTTTGCCCGCTCATATTTCAATTTGCCCCACCGATTTTCTAGTTTCCCGCTCATTTTCGTGTTTCCCCCGCTGTTCCTAGTTTACCCCGCTTATTTTCATGTTTCTCCCGCTCATTTTCTAGTTTCCACTCATTTTCATGTTTCCTCGTTGATTTTCTAGTTTGCCTCACTCATATTTCAGTTTGTCCCATTGCTTTTTTAGTTTGCCCCACTCATACTTTAGTTTGCCCTCTCTTTTTCTAGTTTGCCCCACTCATATTTCATTTGCCCACTGATTTTCTAGTTTGCCCTACTCATATTTCATTTGCCCCGCTATGTTTTTTTTAGTTTGCCCCACTCATATTTCATTTTGCTCCATTGATTTTCTAGTTTCCCCGCTCATTTTCATGCTTGCCTCGATTTTCATATTTGCCCCAATCATTTACATGCTTGCCCGCTAATTTTTATGCTTGCCCGCTAGTTTAGGATTCTTACTCTTGCTCGGGTGGTAGACTCTTAGGAGTTTCACCACCGGTCAAGCGTTCGAGTATCCATACGTGGTGAAATTCCACTAGTGTGAGTGCATGGTGTGTGCGTGTGTAAAAAAAAAAAAAAAATCTAATTTAAGAGATATGCTTGTTGAATAAATAGATAAAGAAATGAATTAAAAGATAGAAAAATATTTTTATATACTTATATATATATATATATATATATATATATATGTATTAGAGAAAATGTAAGAGAGAAAAAGTTTTGCCTATTAAAAATAATAATTGCAGTCGGCTGCACTACCGCCGAACCGGCAGTAGTGTCGCGGCTATTTGTGCCTTTTTTTTAAAAAAATAAATTTTGTTAGGTTGCTTTCGTAGGTCCCATCATGAGGTCTGTGTTATATCCAAACCGTCCATCTATTTGGTGGGCTCATATTAAGGCTTGAGACAAAGAAAAAGATAAATCTAACTATCAAGTGGACCACACTGGAAATGGCTGTGGGGAATTGAACATCTACCATTGAAACCCTTTCGGTTACAGTTTTGGATCATTATGAAATTTGTTTTTCCTCTTCATCCAGGACTACGTGACCCTATGAATGAACTTAGATGGGGAGGACTTCGTGACCCTATGAATGAACTTAGATGGGGAGGATTTCTCACAAACGTCACGGTGGGCCCCATTTGAGTTCCCATTATCAGAAAATCCAGAGAACGCTGATGTATGAAGAGGGTGCAATCCAATGTAGGGGTATTTTTGTCCTCAAATTTGATGTCCTTATGAGGAAGTCTAAGTGCGTATGTTAAGCTTGCATTGCTTCATAGAAACCACTGGATAAAAGGTGGGGTCCGTAGTTATAAATTTCTCAAAAACCACCTCTGGATTCTCGAACCCTTGACTAGGTGTTGAAACTCACGAGAGTCCGCCACCGGAGCAAGAGCAAGAGGACTCAATAATGCGGCTGGATGTAATTGGATCGCCAACTATTAAGAGCAAGAGGACTCAATAATGCAGCTGGATTTAATTGGATCGCCAACTATTATCAAAGTTCAGCTCAATTAATTGAAAATTTCGAGCAAGTCAAGTTGGACCCAATCCAGTCTGACTCGACTTGATGCCCACCTCTAGTCACCACTCATTTAACGGAAAATAGAAATTATAGGGTCCCACCTTAAACTATCATTTTCGTAGGTGATCCTTAAAGTGCGGCTAATCGAAAATTAAAGTGGACCATACTACAAAGAACCATGGATAAGGACGCCCATAATAGATTAATGTTTATATGCCGTCCAATCCGATTCCCTTGATGATGAATGAGATTGCCTGGTGACTTAATCACCAGAGATATCCTTAGTGACCCGACATGGTGATTCGTCACCAGGCAATCCACTTCCATAGCAGCCTGATCAATGACTACATTGTGTCCAAAGAAGGTTTCAATCATAGGTGTCCACATCCCCATAATTCCCCGTGGCGTAGTCCACTCAAATTTTGTCTTTATTTTTAAGCTCACGTCTTAACATGATGTGAGGAAAATGATGGACGGAGTGGATGTTGTCACACACATTACAGTGGGCCCCACAGATCTTTTTGTTTCAAGGGCTCTAGACTGGGCTGGCGTACCATCAGACCATGCTGGAGCACCAAATATTGTAGTGACTGGAATCTCAGCCACCCATACTACATGGGATCGGTGCAAAAGATCTAACAGATCTCAAGGACTATATTGACCAACGGCTTTCATTCAAATATCAGAATCCATTAATCGGATGGTGATTATCGTTCATCTGATACAATTTCCCACGTCAGGGCAACCTATTGGTCCTACCATATGATTTCGATCGCCGAGGGTGGTCCACATGTAAGACAGAGGTCTCATGGACTACAATTTCAGATAGTCCGGCAGCACACCAAAAGGTTGGTGGACCAATGCTATTTTCGTAATTTCCAGAAAATCACGTGGCGGTCTACCATGCTTTCCCAACAAATACCTCACGGTCCCTCACATAGAACACACAAGCTTAGAAATGGCTGCCATGAGAAGGGAAACGGATTGGCTAATCCCCTGCCACCAGCCAATGGCTGATGGTCGGTGCTCTGTGGGACCCATCATAATGTATGTGTTTCATCCATGCTGTCCATCTATTTTTATAAATCATTTTATGCTATGAGACGAAAAATTAGGTACATCTCAATCTCAAGTGAACCACATTACAAGAAACAATGTTGAATGAATGTTGGCCATTAAATACTTTTTGAGGGCCATAAAAGTTTTGGATCAAAGCTGATATTTGTTTTTTCCCCTTCATCTTGGTATTTATGATCTAATCAACAGATTGGATGTCAAATAAACAGTACAGTGGGCCTTAGGGGGATTTTAATGGTGGATATCCAATCAGTATTATTTTCCTGTGGTGTGGTCCACCTGAGATCTATATACATCTCTTTTTTGGGTTCAACCCCTAAAATGATACGTAAAAATGGATGAACGGAATAGATGAAACATATACATCATGGTGGGGTCCACATAGCACCGATCACCAGCCACCGGCTCGTAGCCAATCCGTTTCCGTTTTTAGATCATCACAAACGCCTGTTTGAACTGAGGATTGCTAGGCGTCATCGTGATTCTAGCACTCAAAATTACCTAACGCACTATCCTGGGTTAAATGCAAATGCAATGAGGAGAAAAGTAAATGAATTTGTAATTATTCCACTTTTCAATTACATAACTAGGAAATCTCAAATCCAACCAGGCACATCAGTGAATGGATTTGGATGTGTTGACATTGAAGCTGTGGAAAATGTCATCGTTAAACTAAATAAAGCAATTTTATGTCAAAATATAAATGTTTTCAAAAGGCAGGTAAAAGAATTCATAATCATTGTACTTTTTTTTTTTTTTTAAATGTAGAGCGACCGAAGGAAGCCCAAATGGAAGTAGATATAGTCCGTCAAATCTGGGCCTAATCCTAGATAGGGCATGTAACTAGTCTTTTAAGTATGTCCAATTCGGAGAAATTCATTATAAATAAGGAGAAATTTTCATTTGAAGTGTGAACCACAAATCGGCGTTAACTTTTAATCTGGGAATCATCATGGGATGCTCCACTTATCAATCTTTAGTTGCGGGCCATCCGGGTCAATTGGCCCATAATGGGTGGTGTCCATCTGTTTCGAGAGAAAATGCATGCTTCAAATTCAAATTTGGGATTTTAGGAAAAAATTAATACATTTAGCAATTCCAATTTTTGTCGTATTTTCTTATTTTTAGAATTATAGATTTTTGTATCGTTTAAAGATTGATTATAATCATGCCAAGAATCCTTCGGTAAGGTTAATTTAGGACTTTTTATTTTTGACAAAACTTACTATTTTGGACAAGTTCTATTCTAATTGAATTAGGACTTCTATTAGAGCTAGAATTTTATTGTTTTGGGTAATTTCAAATTAGATTATTTTTTTCTTTATTAATGGTGTAATTGAGAAATCATACACATTACACATTATTGAATAATAAAAATTCAAATCTTCCCTTTTATCTTGAGGATTCAAGTTTTTCCCCTTTTTATTTTGAGGATTCAAGAATAACCTTGTGGATTTAAGGTTTTGCCTACTTGAGGAAGGCATTGATCTTTCACCTCACACCCTTTCCTACATCAGTTGGTATCAAATCGATGCTTTTCCTCAGCTTGATGGCATCTAACGACAGTATGAGAAACAATTCCATAGATGGTGCTCCAAGGGAAAATCTTACGATAGTGGTGGTGCTTGAAGCTTTCTAGAAGAAGAACTTACAAGCCATGCAAGGAATATAGGTAGCGAAGCCTTAGGGCAGACTCGTGTTTATGATCATGATTAACCTTAGGTTGTCATTGGGGCTCACAGTTGGCATGTTCGTAGTGTGATACCAGTGGTAAATTACTGACCGCCACCAGAAGATGGTAGATCTAGCGACGAGAAGATTGATGATATGATTCTCCAATAAGAAGAACGAAAAGGGGTCAGGCTGGATCAAGGTAGAGATTTCAAAATGAAGTTTGATCTCCCTGACTTAATGGCCAACTCCACATTGAAGGCTTTGTCAATTAACTTTTTAAAGTCACATGATTCTTCGACTATGAAATTCCACTACCAAAAAATTGACCTTCCTCAATTGTCCCTCCTTTTTTCCTTAATGGAACAATTCGGCAACGGTTTAAATCCACTGACATAAGATTTTTAAAAAAATGTTGCCGAAACTAAGTTCAATGCCGACAGTTCTGCCCTTTTTTTTCGCCGATGGATTATAGTCGTCTGATGAATCGCCGACGACTAGAAATGATTCCCTAATGAAAATAAACCATCAGGGAAGGGGCACGTTTTTCGAAAAAGAAACCCTAGATCCTCTCTCTCTCTCTCTCTCTCTCTCTCTCTCTCTCTCTCTCAATCTATCAATTTCTTCATCTCTCTTTGTCTTAGACCCCCCCTACATCTCAGATTGCACCTAAAATCCACTATAAAACCCCAACCTCTCTTTCTTCGTGTCTTTGAAGAAGAAGAAGATTGGTAAGGGATTTTATTTGAGGAATTTTATTTATCTTATTTTTGGTTATTTTATTTTATTTTATTGTGATTTATTTTTTCTGATTTTATTTATTTTATTTGTGGTTTATTTTCATTTGGGGGTTTGTTTTCCTTAAGATGCATTCTTTGAAATTGGCATTGCCACTTGTTGAATATTTGTTGAATATTTGGGGGCCTGTTTGTTAACGCTTAATTTTTGCACTTAACATAGAATGTGAAAAATATTCCATATTTAGTGGTGTTTGTTAACGTGGAAGAAGGAAACCACTCTACCATTTTATGCCAAAATTTTTCCGTAATAGGAGTCATGCTTAATAGGGAATCAAGAATGCACTCCGTGATTTTATTTTATTTTTTTAAACCCAAAATTATCCTTTGTGACAAAGATTTTCTCCCCTGCGTTATAGACATCCCAACTTTTAATATGGGGCACTTCTCTAAGCCCAACATGATTTATGTATTAGATCCACTCCGTTTATCAACTTTTTATATCATTCTAAAGCATGATCCGAAAAAATATGCACATTTAAAGCTCAAATCAGCCACACCATATAAAGTAGTGGGACAGGAACAACTACCGTTAAAACGTTCCTAATGTCCGCCGTGAAGCTTATTTGCCATCAAATCTCTTTATACGGTCACACAAACCTAGATGAAGGCAAAACACAAAAATCAGCTTGATCAGAGCCTTAAGTGGTCCCAAGAAGCTTTTAATGATAGGGCACCCAATTCCCATAGTTTCTTGTAGTGTGGCCTACTTAAGCCTTATATTTGTCTTATTTTTTATCTTAATTTCTAAAATAAAGTGAAAAAAAATGAATGGACGGTATAGATAAAACATATATATCATGGTAGGCCCCATAAAGCCCTTAATTGTCAATATTTACATAAATCTTGGTGGGGTATTATACAATCTCCTTCCAGATTTGGGGTGTAAATTATGTGCAAATGTCTTTCGCAAGAAGTTCCTACACACTGAAATCTTAGGTGGAGCCTACCGTTATGTTTGTGATAAATCTAATCTGTCCATCCGTGTTTGGAGACCTTTTAGGACTCGAGACAAAAAATGAGGATACAAGACTTAAGTGGGCTGCACTAAAGGAAAAGGTGGGTAGAAAAATTCTTATTGTTGAAACCTCTCTCGAGAGTGATGTTTACACACAATCAATATGGTTCATAATGTCATTCCTAATGAGATGAACTCAAACCACAAATATTAGCATGATTGAAAACTTTCGTGGCCCCACGAATATTTTAATTATGGGCTTCCAATCCTCATATTTTCGGTCCATTTGAGTATTAGATATGGCTCATTTTTAGCAATATGTCTTAAAATGATCTCACAAAATGGATGGACAAGGTGGATTTCACACAAACATCACGGTGGGCCCCACCTACATTTCCAGCGGTGGACTTTCTGGGAAAGACTTTTCCATGAAAGCTGGCCCACACCCAGGGCCTACTGCGATATACGTGACTGCATCCATATCGTTTATCTGTATTGAAAGCTTATTTAGAGCATGATCCGAAAAATAAATTAGCTTCAAATCTTAGATGGACCTTTGTATAGGCAACAATGATGATTGACCATTTAAAGCTTTGGATCATGTTGATATTTGTGTCATCTCTTCATCTACTTGTTTGTGACCTTTTCAATAGGTTGGATGACAAATAAACATTTCAATGAAATTCATGGAGTTTTTAAAGGTAGGGATTCAATCACAATTGTTTCATATGGGTAAATGTGTCAAATTAATATATTTCAAACATTTTAGACGTTAGTTAACAAACAAGTTATTCTAGATTCATTATTACTTATCCAACTTTAGATTCAGATTTCAGATTTAGACTTCGAATTTCAAATTTAACAAACGGGCCCTAAGCCTGAGCTTTCTAAAATTGAGCACTCTTAATTGATTGTTATACTTGTTAGTTGAAATGAATTGGTCTTTGTTATGAGCAATATAATGCTTTGGAGGTGATATGGGGATCAAAAGGGCATCCTAGCATGTTAGTGGGACTAGATCCGCTTATGCTGTTGAAATGGAAAAAAAGGACGGATTTAGAGACGGTTCTGGACCATCTCTAAAATTGCTTGGTTTAAAGACGCTTTAGAGACGGCTATAAACTGTCTCTAAAATTTTAGATGGCCCCTAACTGTCCTTAATATTGTCTTAAAATTTTGAACGTCCACAAATCATTTAAGACGGTCATTGACTGTCTTATATGAGTCATTTGAGACGGTCATTGGCCGTCTGCATTAGAGACGGTCCTTGACCGTCTTATATGAGGTCATCTGAGACTGTCATTGGCCGTCTGCATTAGAGACGGTCATTGGCCGTCTTTTACTTGCAATTTGAGACTGTCAAAGACCGTCTCTAATAGAGACGGTCCTTAGCCGTCTTACAGCCCTCTAAAAGACAGTCTTTATTAGAGACTGTCAAAGACCGTCTTTATTAGAGACGGTTTAGGATTGTATTTATTATAGACTGTCAATGACCGTCTCCATTAGAGACGGTGCTACATCGTCTTATAGCCCTGTCAAAGACCGTCTTTATTACAGACTGTCAATGACCATCTCGACCGTATCTAATGCTCAGGTAAAAAATTAAAAGCCTCAAAAAAATTATGAATTTCGAAAAAAAAAATAGTTAAGAAGCTTAGAAAAATAATTAATAATGTTTAAGAAAAATTTAAATTTTGAAAAAAAAAAAAAGCTATAATTTTATAAAAATCTAGATTTTGAAAAAAAAATTAAGAACTTTGAATATAATGTTGATAATTTTGAAAAAAAAAAAATCAATAAAAATATGATATTTTGAAGAAGAAAATTTTAAAAATTAAATAAAATTGTAAAAAAATTGATAAAATGTAAAAAGAAAAAAAAATTAGAAAAAAGAAAACTAGGTTTTGTATTTTGACAACAAAAATTGAAAAGTTATATAACAAAAGTGAGATTAAAAAAATGATATTTTCAAAAAGAAAATTTAAGAAATTAAAAAAATTTGTGAAAAAATTGACAAAACTTGATTTTGATAATGCAAAAAATATATATTTTAAAAAAGAAAAGTAGATTTTGTATTTTGATAAGAAAAATTGAAAAGTTAGATAACAAAAGTGAGATTTTGATGATGTGTTGTATATCCTTGCCGCCCATATGTTTCTCCAACCCATTTTTGGGCCGGGTATAAAAAATTGTGTAGATTTAAATCTTAAGTGGACCACACCATTGGAGAGAATGATAATATAGTACCTCGCCATTAAAAATTATAAAGAGCCCATCGTAAGGTTTTAGTAATGTTTATTTGCAATCCAACTTGTTGATAATATAAAGGAGATCTAGATGAAGGTAAACTACAAAGATCAAATTGATCTAAAACTTTTGTGGCCTTTAAAAGGTTTTTAATGGTTATTCATCATTGTTTTGATTGGTATGGCCCACCTGAGATTATTTAGTTCTTGTGATTTGAAATTACATCCTAAAATCTGATGAAAAAATATATGGACCGTGTCCATATACATAAAACATATCAAGGTGGGCCCTACACGGTTAGAGTAACACCCATGGAGTTACCTAAATAGTGAAATGGTACTATAAGGTCACCTCATGGGAACTTCCCATGAGGTTAATCTGTGTGGGCCCCATCATGATGTGTGTAGAACATCAACACCATGCATTTGATGTGTCCCCTTTAAGTCCAAAAATCAATCATATATGAGACTTAGGTGGGCCATGACATCTAAAACTATGTGAAAACATCCCTAAAACATATAAAAGCATTTGGTGGGGCCCACATGAGTTTTGGATGTGTATGAAACTTGGTCCGACTCCTCATCCAAGTGGGACACACATAATGAATGGGCTGGATCTATGAACCACATCTAGGTGGGCCCAATAAATGATTATGAATGTTTTAATGGAGGGTAACCCTCTCAACTATAGTATGTGGTACTGTGTGGGCCCAACTATGATGTATGTGTTTAATCCATGCCGTCCATCTATTTTTAAAGATCATCGTATGGCATGAGACAAAAAATGAGGCATATCCCAATTTGAAATGGACCACATTACAAGAAATAGTGTTGAATGACCGTCAACCATTTAAAACATTCTGGGGCCCATAAAAGTTTTGAATTGAGATGATTTTTGTTTTTCCCCTTCATCTAAGCCTGTATGACCTAATAAACAGATTGGATGCCAAATAAAGAGTACAGTGGGCCTTGCATAGGATTTTAATGATGGATATCCAATCACTATTGTTTTCATGTGGTGTGGCCCACCTAATATTTATATACCTCTCAATTTTGGGCCCCACCATGATGTATGTTTTATATCCACACCTTCCATCCATTTGGAGAGATCATTTTAGGGTAATATCCAATAAGCCGTCGGTGAACTCAAGTTTTTAACAGTGGACGTCCAATCACTATTGTTTTTAAATTTTGTGATCTACCCAAGCTTTATTTCAAGCTTAATTTTTTGGATTCGTGTTAAAATTATGTTGAGAAATGGATGGACGGAATGGATGAAACAAATAGATCATGATGGGGCCCACAGAGCCATAATAGAACCAAAGCTCTATTTACCGTTTTCATTTTTCTTATGTTTCGCTGTGAGTTTCGTATTTAATGTAAAATAGTGGTGACTTGATCATAATAATAGTGGCTAAGATATAGAGTTATCCAGACCATCCAAATAATCGATATATTGTAAATGGTAAATATTTATATATTTTTATTATATAATACCATATTAACCATCTAGAAATTGGTCTCATGCATGTACGACCCTAATAGAGTTTGTATTATTATTTAGTGGAAAACTCACAACATACGGATTTCAAAGCCTTATCTTATTTGAAAGAGGATTCCAAAATCCATCGAGCGCCCCTTTTTTCCCACTTTTCCTCTTTTCCCTCTTTCCTTCTTCCATCGAGAAATCCTCCATCGAGCGCAAAAATCCGGCAGTTAGTCCTACAAGACTCTTTCAGAAATCCAAGAGGGAGGAAAAGATACATTCGGCCCGATACGCGTCCCATCCGACAAGTTCCTCTCTCTCTCTCTCTCTCTCTCTCTCTCTCTCTCTCTCTCTCTCTCTCTCTCTCTCTCTCTCTCTCTCTCTCTCCCTCTCTCTCAATTGAAGTTTTCATCTACTTTTTTAGAGCGATTATATGGCTATTGTGAGAGTGTAAATATTTAAATTAGATGTTGGTGATGATCGTTCGTGGGTTTTAGTGTTTGATCTTGTATTTTGACCTTATTTTGTGTTATTGGGGGGTTATGATCTTCCTCTCTGAGGCTGACGTATTTGAGTTTATCTCTGCAATATATGGCTATGTTGTCACATTAATCTAATACAAACAAATATACAGGTGTGGAAACGAATACGGCTGCTTGTCATTGCATATTATGAATATGTATGGTACTGATACAAAGTGTGTCATTTCAATAGAATTATTTGTACCTTGTTATATATTGAATTCCCATGTCGGCCCAGCATATGATCAGAGCGGGCTGTTAGAAAGGTGGATTCACCATGGATTGCTCATGAATCTAAGGATGGAGACTGCCATTTCAGTAAGGAATGCAAAATAGGTGGCCTGACCATTTTACTTCTGCCCTTCATTTTGCAGGTTGGACTGATTATCCAGTCAATCTCTGTAATTTTTGTCCATGTTCGATTATGGTGGGACCCCTGCTGCGATCGTAGGTGAACCATCTTGGGCCCTATGTAGGAATTCATGTGAAGGTACAGGAATTTGAGATGGATCATATAAATATTGGTATGGAAATGAAGAATTAATGGAAGTCTTTGTTCAGTTTGTGGAAGTATGTCGCATCTTTCATAGATCCAGACCGTTGGTCTATTGTTTGATTTTGAACTTGACACATTTTATCTCGGAATATGATCTATGAAGTAGCATATGCATGCAATACAAAAATGGAAAATGAAGAATGGATGTTAAGGGTTAGGATTGAAGTATTGATGCTAATACGATGAATGATGTAGTTACGGAAGCATGGGTTGCACATGTACAGCAACATGCATGTCAGCAAACTCTCTTTCTCTCTCTCTCTCTCTTTTTTCACCTCTTAAGCATGTTCTACAACACATTTTTTAGGATTTGTGTGTGTGTGTGTGTGTGTGTGTGTGTGTGTGAGGTATAGGATCTTGTTTATGACAGGAATACCCATATGGTGGTGATAGGATTCAAGGCTAGTTTGGTTTATTAGGGCTTCTTTAGGCCTATACTATGTACACGTAATAGTTATGAGCATTATGATGATTTGGAATAAAATTTCTTAGTTTTGCTATTAATTTGGGTTGTAAGAATATTTGAAAGGTGGTTTGATGGTCTCTAGCATTAAACTAGAGGATTGTTAGGTCCTTTCTACTCTTGGGAATGTTATAGCACAAGTGATGCCATGGTCAAAATATTGGTTCAATTGTTAGTGAGGCAAACAGTAGGGATTTTCATTAGCTTTTCTCGATTGCCTTGCTGGATGGTTGTATTGCCTTTGACATTCAGCTCGTTGATGCTTTATTAATATTTTGTAGGATTCTCCTAAGAACAGGGAATTGTTGGGTGCATTTTGGGATAAGGTATATGTTTTGTTTTGTTCCTTTTACAATTCTCCATAACAAGTTTTGCTGGTATTAAGCTTTTCATTTGTGTATTTTCAGCTATCTTTGGATGAGGCAATGGAGATTGCATCATTGAAGAATGCGACACTAGAGGTGATGAGTTTGAGCAACATTTCTCATCTATATGTTATTCTCTTTCATCTTATTTCCTTGCCTTTCAAGCTATAGGGATTTATGGTTTATGATAAATTCTGCCAGTTACACCAACTTCAACCATTTGTTAATAGATATGCATGTGAAAACAGGGTAATCGAATTTTAGGATTTATGGAGTTTTATGACTTCTCATTAGTTGTGTTATTAAAAAAAAAAAAAATCCCCAGGAGTATGTTATTAAATTCCGCCAGTTACACCAACTTCAACCATTTATTTTTGAATTGGTTATGAACGAGTTCTTTACAAAAAGAGGTCCCCAGGAGTATGTTATTTGTAGATGACAGTTTTGATTGATGAGACATGCGAGAGGGTAAACTCAAAGACATGCGAAGCTATCTTGAAAACCGACCTTTAAACTGAAAGAAAAGCATGAATAGAGGCAACATTGACAAGTTTATCCCCTTCTCTAGTTCATTGGAAATTTAATTTGAGACTCTTAAGCATGTATTGTTTTTCTAGTTAGATTATCCATCTATTAGTAATAATGTGTAGGTCACTTTTCCTACCTCCAAGTATGGAACCAGATCATAGTTAGCAATTTGTTCATACGTAAAACAAAATTTGGTATGGCAAATGTTTGGGTAATGTCTGAACCACACCTAATTTGACCTTATATATAAACAATCATGAAGGCTTGACCCATTACCTGGCTTACAAAGGAACTATACAATCCTAGACCTGAAGATATTGAATTACACATGGTATCCTTGTGTCCTTAGCTTGTACAGGTGGGCCATGGTCCCTTATCCTTAACCATTGATCTGATGAGCCCCACCTTTGTGGCCTTAAAGTTGTCCGGATTCAAAGATCCCAGCCATCCAAGCCTTTTTAATGTAATTGTATATCGTCCAGCACATTTTGCTTATTGTTTTAGCTAGTGACTTCTTTTTCTTTTCTTTTTTATTTTTTTGATGTATTCTATTTGTATCACTTGTATTCTTACATAATCATTTGCGATGTATTTTCAGGTGATAGAGTAAGATGTGGGTCCACTACATTCATCTGGATTTCCTCCTCTTCATGCTTCTCAAAGGTACCTTCTCTTCTTGCATGCGCCTGTGTTGTAAGCTGCACAATTTCCTATCACCTGTTCCACTTTGTTTTTGAAGGTTTTGGAAGACTGCCCTGGTGATCTTAGTTTTTGGTATTGTCACATTTCTAAAGGTGCATGGCCTTTCTCAACTAGAGATCATGGATGGCCCATATCAGATTGCACTGCAGAAGGTTTAAAGGTAATTAAACACACTCTTGTGTATCTGATTGAATAGGTGCATGTATTATATAATAGGTGTATATCAGGAAGAATATGATGTTGTAACAGGTGTATATCAGGAAGAATATGATGTTGTAACAGGTGTAAATTTAAATATGAGATGGTCGAAAATCGTCCTTTTCAGGGTCATAAGTGAGTTGATAACATCGTTTTTAAGGACGGTCCATGACCGTCCTTTTCAGGTTCATCAGAGACGGTCTATAGCAGTCTTTTTTAAGGACGGTCCATGACCGTCCTTTTAAAGGACTGTCCGTGACCGTCCTTTAAAGCTCATAAGAGACGGTCCATAGCAGTCCCTTTTAAGGACGGTCCATGACCGTCCTTTAAAGGCTCATACGAGACGGTCCCTAGCAGTCCTTTTTAAGGACGGTCCATGACCATCCTTTTAAACAAATGTCCATGGCCGTCCTTTAAAGTCACATAAGAGACGGTTCATAACTGTCCTTTTTAAGGACGGTCCATGACCGTCCTTTTTTTGTCAATAAGAATGACGGTTTTGAACCGTCCTTTAAGTAATACGACACGTCAAAATTTGACGGCCCATGCGACGGTCCATGACCGTCCTTTTTGGTCATTTGAGACGGTTTTGGACCGTCCTTTTTTCGCTGTTTTGACTAGATCCGCTTATGCTGTTGAGTAATATGTTTCTTTAATATTTTGGGGCGGGTTCAGTTTTATTTTTATTTTTATTATTTTTTAACCTCAGCTTCTAAATAATTCAATTCCCTGAAATCTAAACATGGTTGCAACAATAACGGTGCAGCATTTCAGTCGCTACCAGTTTTCTTTGATTTCTTCGTGGACTACTAGAATGCCTTTTGATGCCTTTCATATGTAAGTGTTAAACTTCAAGTGGCTTTCTTCATGCCTAATGCCACTATGCATTTTTTCCATGACCGAACTTATATATATATATATAAAAGCATGCATGTTATATTTAGATCAATTCGGGGATTCATAGCAATTTTCCTGAAGAAACGAGCTTAGGTAAACACTATTGAAATGTTGCACAGATCATGGTACTGATTCAATGTGTCTGGCACATGACTGGTGGGCCTTCATTTGAAAGCCTTGATAGGAGATGAAATTTGTGATTGCAAAGTTTTTCAGGATTTCATTGAAGTAGTCTCCCATACCTTTTTGTTTTGATGCATCCATCCATTCCTTCTTTTTTTCTTTTTCTTTTGTTTACTCATGGTTTTAGACTAGTCTCATTGAACATGTTCTTTCGATAATCTTTCAATTTCCGTAGCTGTGATCCTAGTTCCTGATTTCAGAAAAGAGGGATGGAAATCTACTCACACAAGGACTTCAAATAATACTTTTGCCAAACAGGACAATATGATGTGTGTGTGACATCTGGGCTACCAAGTGGCCTATGTGTGTGATATCCAGTCTGCTCATTAGACAACCTCATTGTGCATGTGCCATGGGCTCATCAATGAGGCGAGTCTCATCATCATATGGACCCACACATGCATGAAAAAATGAGCCCTTACCAAAAGTCCAATTTCAACATGCACATGTAACCCACCTGATAGCCATACTAACCTGATCTTTGGGCTACAGAACATAGATGCATCAGGCTGACCTGTCGAATGGCCTGGAACTTGCATACGAATGCAATGGGAGGGTAATTCAAGATCCTACTTTGAAGCAGAACAGGGTTCATGTAACAAAAATGAAACTTCCAGCCATGTGAACGAGAATCTATGTTTTGTCTCAACCATGTTATTTAAAGCGTTATTCAGCTATTAATAATATTTTCTCACCACACATTTATCACAATAACTGAGGTGAGTTTAGGGTGAGTGCATCATCTATTAAATTAGATACCCATTGTTTATTTGATACTCTAGGAGAGAGTGATGGATGATACTCCCACACTTGAAAATCATACACGTGTCATGTACATTTTTTTTTTCAAAAAGGCCCCAAATTTGAGGGCAGCCTGTAATCTATTCCAGAAAAAGGATTCCGAACCAATTAATTATTCTTTTTTTTGTTGACTATCCACTAGAAGTCCACTAATACGAAAGTTAGGGGATCAATTCAATATAATTGTTGTATAACTATCTATGTTGGGCCCACTATTTAAACGGTTCTTATTGCTCTCATATAAACCGTCACACCATCAGAGTATGAAGTTTTAATCCCAAGTAAAAACATTGAACCATAAGTGCTCCCCATCTATGGTATTAATTATTAGTTTTTTGATGTAGAGCGGGTTGCGGACAGTTTCATGGCCAAGATGGATCGAAAAGGCCCGGTCGACGACAGAAGTTATCCGGACCGTCATTTTTAAGTTATCAATATTTCTTCGTGTCCATGGAATATTAACAGGTTTGGTCGGATGTGATGGGCATGGATGGGCATTGTTCAACATTTATGAATATCACAGCCAGATCTAAATGAACTTCATTCATTTACTTTGTTTCATTAGTTTTGTTTCTTCATAGAGAAGGAAGACATATGCTAGCAATAAATAGGCTAATTACTTGAAAAGAGACCAATTACCTTAATTATAGGCTTCTATGTGCCTGTTTCACTACTTTTAACCTGAGAAGAGCCTTATACATCTTCAAATAATACTTTTGCCAAACTTACACATGTCAACTTTGGCAAGTTTAAATACCAACTACTTATCAGTTTGATATATCCATTCTAACAAGACATATGTAAGGGTTTTATTAAGTAAAAACTAGACTAATCGGATAATCTAATCCCTTAGAAATTTGACGTCCCAACAAATTATATATCATGTAAAAAAGCAAACTAATTGGATAATATATCTTTTTATTAGCCATCCAATTTTTAGCCATGGATGGAATGTGCCGGATTGCCTGATAAAATCAATTATTTGGATCCACAAGCAATCCGTGTGGACCCTTTCGGATCAAAGTTATTCTACGAAAAACCTAATGTGAATAAGAGTTATGGAGCTAAGGCCAATGAAATGTGTGAATCTGGCCAAGTGGATGAGGCCTGAAATGTATCAAACTGACCTTGCACTTGTGTGACCAAACAGCATGAGCAGATCTGACCATCTAAATGTGCTCTAAAATTGTGCCAATCATGTGTCTAATGGTTTGTAGCATTAGTATAGTTGTAGCATTTATAGACTTGCACCATTTGTAGATTCTTTGACTTTTGTGCCAATTCTAGACTCGTAACCTCGTAGCATTTGTAGAGTCGTAGCCGTATAGCAGTTATAGACTTATAGCATTTGTAGACTTAATGCCATTTGTAGCATTAGTAGACTTCTAGCATTTGGAGACCCGCAACATTTGTAGGCTCATAGACTTGCAGCATTTGTAGACATGCAACATTTCTAGACTTGTAGCATTTAGATACCCATAGATGTAGTCTTTTTTGGTGACATATATTATTGTATTGATTTTTGCATCTTGTTTGTCAATCATATGAGCTATTGTGTCAGGGAGTTGGTTGAGTCATTGGAAGATAAAGATTGAAGACGCAAGTGGATATGAGTATCAAGGATCAAATAACAAGTAAATGAAATGCCTTGGTAACCCTAAACCTTAAGCCAAAACAACCCCTTGAACCTTTAAATGATCATGGTAATAGGTAAACCGTGCCGATCATCCCTTAGCCTTAGGAGTCTAATTGGAACATGATAAGTAAAGCTAGTAGATGTGCTAAGCTGTTATAAAATTGTATGCCTAAAACAACAGTTTTCAAGTTGTCTTCGATCCCATCGATATTGAGAGTCAAATTTTGCATATCGGACCCTATTTATTGCTTAGTTTTATGCACATGATAATGCTTAATGTTCTACTTTAATCATGTTTGTGTTACAAGGTGAATTCAAGAGCTTAGATTGAAAAGGATGCTAAAAGCATGAGTTTAACTCTTAAGAATCATTAAAGCCAGTGGATGGATCGATCGTTGATGGTTTGGGGCCACCTGATCTCTAGATATACCTCAACTTTGGTAGCAACCCCTTAAATTAGGTGGGAAATCGGATGGACGGAGTATATTTCTCTTATTCAACAAGGTGGGCCCCACTTCATAGAGTTAGCGTACGAAGTGGGATATTAACGCAGTACACGAAACTCACCATTCCAATCAAAATCGGTTTTGACCCAACTCCCCGTCAATGAAGGAAAGATTTCTTTCCATTTTTCTTACGAACGCAATAGACGGACGCATGTCTGCTTGGAGGACGTTGTGGGCCCCTCATCATGGACCATCTCCTCGATCCACACCGTCCATCAGGTATCTCGGACAAAACCGTCATAAACCCGATCTATTGCACGTGAGGACGTATATTGGTGTGGACAAGATCTCCGGCCGAAAGAAGCCCTCTACACTGCGACGTTAACTGACGGTATCCGTTTGTAAATTGATATGGCCCACTAGCATTACGAATTGGACAGATCCAAACCGTTCACTGGACACAGCCCTCACCCAAGTCCCAGAAACTCATTAATTGACAATTAAGGGACATTAGAATCCCTGAAACCTCAATAGTTTCCGGTGTCCATAAAATCATCCACCAGCCATAACAAGGTTATGAGACTACCTTTTTGGTGTCGTTATAAAGTAGATGTAATGTGTCACACATAGTGTGCAATGCGTGGATCACATTATTCAAGACATGCATCTAACAAGCGCCTACCACACAAATCATGCACGGAGACCCTATCTCATATAGAGGCTCCTAAGTGTCTCAAACTAAAGGGCATATGCTATTAACGATCATCATCCACAACAAACATACAAATGAGGTGTGTGGGGGCATATAACTAGTCATGATATTCATTACACTAAGCATGTTATCAATGTGTTTTATCATGCTAAGTACACTAGCATGTTATCGTAAGTATCATGATATAATCGGCCTTAATTGGCACATCATACACATAGTGGGAACGACCCACTAAAAAAATAGATGTCTATGTGATATAGCTCACGTTAGTCTAACATTAGCTCCTTATGTAGCATGTATATAAAAATCTAGTAACTAGATGTAAGGCATATATAAAACACATATGCCAAGGCGGGGTCCATTAGAAATGATCGAATGACCACCCACATGTGCAACATGTGTGCCACTACACTATTAATCTATTGGGCACATGGCCCACCGTTGATATTCGAAAACGATTAGATTATCACTGGCATCACTATAATTACTCCAATAAGATGATCTGCACCGTTTGAACATTTCCGAAGTAATCAATGGTTATAAATTGTTGATTAATTAGTCATTAGGATGTGATCCTGTACCTGTGCCTCATCTGAATCTTGGAAATTCATCATTTCAAGCAAGGTACATGCCTCAACATATTTAATACAACCCTAGTGTCATAAGTACATTAATTAGGAGTTTTAAAATTGATTTAATAATTAATTTCAATCCTTGCAAGTACATCTTGTATTTTAACTTAAGATTACAGGGTTTTGAATCCAGGGTGCCAAATATGGCCAAGGGATTCCAGAAATCCCTAACTCCGATCGAACATCAAATCCAAGGGATCCCAAATTCAGGGATTCCCTAGTCCATGGGATTCCAAATCCAGGAAATCACAAGCCTATGGGATTCCAAAGTTCAGGAATTCCAAGTCCAATGGGTTTCCACCCCCACAGTTCCCTGTGGTGCAGCTCACCTAAGATCTGGATAGGGCTGAACCGTGGGCCCCTAGCTTAACACTGCCTAAAGAAGAGGATAAATGGCATGGATGGCAAAAAACATTAAGGTGGGCCCCATGTGTTGCCAAAAAAGGGCATCACTCCCTGCCCACTTTCGCCTTTTGTGTGGTCCGCATGAGATTCAGATCGGCCATTTTTATAATGACTATGTAAAACAAACAACGATATAATATAATAATCGTTGCCCTCAAATCCAAGTAATGTCACCACAATTACGGAGATAAGTAATTATTAGCCATCTTCATCCAATTATGATTGTAATTGGAAAACCAAACTATTTTATTTTAAATTTTTGTATGTGAGCGGTTGGGCGCGGATTGGATACTGACAAGGTCAGTAGCCAAATTGCTGCTGAAGTTATGTCACCAAGCTCTGTGGACCCTGAAGTGATGTCACCAAGCTCTGTGGACCCCACCATGATGCATGTGTTGTATCCATACCGTCCAACCATTTTTAGAGATCGTTTTATGGCATTACAAAGAGAATGAGATAGATCTAAAGTTCAAGTGGACCCCACCATAGAAAATAGTGGGGACAGTGACATCCACCATTCAAAACTTCTTAGGGGCCACAGTAGTTTCCGATGAAGCTGATATTTTTGTTTTCACTTCATCTATCTCTATGTTAACTTATGAATAGGATGGATCTCAAAAATACATCACTGTGGGCCCTATAAATGTTTCAACGGTGGGTGTGACGGCTCCCACGGTTTTCTGTAATGTGTCCACTTGAAATTTAGATGTATCTCATTCTCTTTGTAACACTGTAAAACGATCTCTAAAAATGGTTGGATGGTATGGATACAACACATGCATCATGGTGGGTCCACAGAGCTTGGCAACGTGACTTTAGTAGTGATTTCGCTACTGACCTTGTCAGTATCCAATCCGCACCCAAGGAAGAAGAACTTTATAACTCAACTTGAGATCTGGGAATTACAAAAAGTGCGAGTTTCAAAGAGCCCTAAGGTTTGTATTTAAATTTTTATAATGACTATGTAAAACAAACAACGATATAATATAATAATCGTTGCCCTCAAATCCAAGTAATGTCACCACAATTACGGAGATAAGTAATTATTAGCCATCTTCATCCAATTATGATTGTAATTGGAAAACCAAACAGGGCCCTAATCCCCTCCACATCGTCCTCATAGAAATTGAAGTAGGCTATTGAACGTTCCAAATGGAACCCTTTTTAAGTGTGGGCAAGAAATCTTGTCAGAGATGGAATCGCTAGTATGAGGTGGTCAGGCAATCAGAGGTCCACATAAATAGGCCGTGACCCCATTTGGATGGTATAGATTGTTTGCACATGGATTCAATTTTCCATACACACCTTACGTTGAAGATTGCATGCCATAGTCATATAAATAATTTATGTCCGATCACATCACACAACAAACACAGTGCAAAACTAAAATGAAAAGGGAAGAAAAGAAACACAAAACAAGACGAAGATTAAAAACAAACATAGACATAATTAGAAATGCTTATAGAGATGAGCAGGCAATCTAGGCGTTGGAACGGCTCGAAGTGGTGTACGCATGAAAGTAACCATCCCAGGATTCTCCGACATGTCGATATCATCTGGTTTAACACCTTCTGGTGGGGCCCAGTTGAAATGGTGTAACAGGTGGCCGAGCATCGATTGAACTAAGTTGATTCCCAGCTGGGCCCCAGGACACACACGCCGGCCTGCACCGAAAGGCAACAGGCGGAAATCATGGCCTTTCATGTCGATATCTTCCTCGAGAAAACGCTCGGGTTTGAACTCTAATGGATTCTTCCAGATAGCTGGGTCACGAGCAATGGCCCATGCATTGACGTGCACGATCGAGCCCTTGGGGATGTCGTAGCCACCGATCTTGACGTGATTAGCAGCTTTGTGAGGGAGCATGAGAGGTGTGGATGGGTGTAAACGCAGGGACTCTTTGGCGATGCATTGTAGGTAGGGGAGGTTGGGAAAGTCGGCTTCTGTCATGACACGATCAGAGCCGATCACTGCGTCCAGCTCCTCTTGGGCTTTTTGTTGCACCCTTGGGTTCTTGATTAGCTCTGTCATGGCCCACTCCACAGCTATGACTGTTGTATCCATGCCGGCAGTTACCATATCCTACAGAAATTTTAATTAATGGAAGGAAGTGTTTCGGTTAGAAAAGCAAGTTGGTTAAGGAGAGCAACGAATTTAACTGCCTGTTATTGCAAAAGGCTTTAGAGAACGGTTTTCTACTCTGACAGAGAGTGATCGTTGGTACACGAGAGATCAGAAACCGTACTTGTGTATACATAATAAAATCTAAACCACCCAAATTGAAAGACCCATTATAGATAGGCCTTAAACATAAAATCAGTTTGGTTTTGAACGACCCTAAGCCCGTTTGGCCTGTCGGATTGGAATGGACTGGATGGTATTGGAAGGGATTGGAAGTTAAATCCGGGATTGGCCGGGCGTGCCAAACAGAGTCGGTGATCTGATCCCAATCCCATGGATCTTAAGACAATCCACTGACAACACCATCATTACTTTTAAATCCCATCCAATCCACCTTAATCCGTTCAAATTTGCCTGGGACGTGTTTGGTTGGAGGGATTGGAAGGGATGGGAAGGTTTAATCCCGGGATTGGCCGGGCGTGCCAAACAGACTGGATATAGCAATCCAGGGATATAACAATCCCATGGATCTCAAGACAATCCACTGACAACACCATCATTACCTAGAAATCCATGCCATCCACCCTAATACCATTCAATCCCTTCCAATCCACCGGCCAAACGGGCCCTTAGAGTTATTTCATAATCTGTTTGCTGAATTAGATTTTTTTTTTTTCCATCGTAACTGTCTACTAAATGACCACCAATCGGTTAATAATAAAACAAAACAATCATGCTTTTTGGAATGTGGTCCATCTAAGGTAGGCCTCACAATTTAGATGGTTCAATATTAGTTATTTGTACAAAACTTAAAAAGTTCTGAATTGTAATTTTGAAATAATTTTATAAATTAAGGAATATTTTAACAAAAGGTGAAATGAAATAATAATGCACTGCCACTTTCAACATTCAGCAGCTTAAAAACAAACTCATATTTTTATTGAAAATTAATTTAAGCCTCAAATAATTTGAATTTTTCGAACTATCTCAAATGCATAAGTGCTAAAAATAAGTGACAAGTGCTGAAAATAAGTTTTATCAAATAGCGTAAGTGCAAAATGCAAGATGAGTTCTGATTAGGCTTGTTAGATGGGACTGGAGATGATCTTGGGCGAGACGTCAAGCCCAATCGCTTATTTCATATGGTTGGGCCAGCCCAACTAAGTTTGTTAGGCTTGTTAGTTGACTCGCAGACTTCTACAGGATGGGCCCCTGATTCCTAACCATCGGGCCATGATCCGATTGTTAGTTTATAGTATAGGCCTATATAGGTCATGGCCCGGCCCAGACGCCCCTTGCCTTAATTCATGTAAAAAATACACAAAAGTAGCTCGAAATTTGGGCAAAGCATGGTTTAAAAACCCAAAAAAATCGACTTGATATCCAAATGGGTCTGGTCGTGACTCAAATATGGAACTCAGTGAGTGACTCGCTTCAAGTTATGTCATGCAAACCAAGCGAGCGAGCCAGATTGATGGGTCATACCGAGTCTGAATCAAATCTTGCTAGTGAGTTTCGTAGCGACTCCATCTCGATTTCTCATCGAGTAGAGTTGACTCGGTCGAGTGTTTTCAGCTGAGTCACTGAGTTTTCAGAACTTTGGTGCAAAGTAGTTTATGGTAATTATTTGCAAGGCTAGCATTCAACACAATGATATAAGCTTTTGGATTGAAGAGGCACACAAGCATGGCCACATATCATAAGCTAGTAAGACAGTGACTCACCCATAGTAGGCCGATAATGGTGTCATCGCTGAGGTTGTATTGATCCTGTAGGGTTAGGAGGGCATCGACAAAGTGATGTTTGGCGCCATTTTTTAGACGAGCTTGCGTGTGTTCGTCCATGATGGCTTTGGTGAGTCGATTCCTACGGAGCTCACGTTTCTCTAGTGCGACTTCGTTGGTCCTATCGAACAATTTGAGCCACGGTACGTGCTCCGTTATGGGGAGGGACCCGCCGATCTTGATGCCTTCTGTGACGATTGACTTGAGCTCCTTGCCCTGATCATCTATCCTCCCTTCCCAGTCCATCAATCGCTTCCCCAAAGCCAGTCTAGTTATGTTGTTGAAGGATACAGGTGATAAGTAGTCCCTCACAGCCACACCGTTCCCATGGTTGCCTGTGAAGTAACATGATTTGTTAACTCTCCTTCCATGCAAATGGCTTTTTGTGGATGTGTGTGCGATGAGATCCAGGTTAGATGGTTTGAATTGTAAAGAAAACTGCTGATTGCAGGTTATAATTATGAAACTTTTCCACATTTGGCTTCACAGACAAGATTATCATTTTCTAATGAAAAATTAGATTTTTACCTAATATCTAAATAGACTTTCCTTCAAGGATACACTAGTGAATATTGTTGAAAAATATAATTATTACAGTTATCCATGTCCATACTTCGAATTCCTCGTGTCCAAAGGGTAAAATAAATTGAATTCGAATTATCTGTTTGCCACAAATAGAAATTTTATATTTTCTTATATTTTGATTAGTCAACGTCATCACTGACATTGTTAGCATTACTACACTAAATACAATATCTAATAATGTGGCTTAATATCATTGCAACAAATACAAAATTTTTATTTGTGGCAAGCATATAATCCAAATTCAAAGAAATTGAATTCTTGTGATTAGACAATAAGTTAGGACCACTAGGTTAGGGCCAAGCTAAGGTTTGTCGAAGCTTCGCCTGCAAAGTAAAACTTAGGCCAAAGCCCATCTTGGACCCGTGATAGGCCATAACGAATAAGCTTGCCTGACCCATGATGATTATGGGTGGCCTGGGCCTGAGTCAACTTGATCTCAAGCCTAAGGTTGTGCCCAAGGCCAACCATTCTCTTTTGTGCAAGATCTGGTCTACTCACTAGATGTATGCAACATGCAAGATATTGACAAAAATGCTCTTAAAACCTTAATCTAGTTAGCTGGGCTAAGAAGTTCTCATACATAGCATGAGCTTGGCCTAATCAATAAACATGCTTAATGTTTAGGCCTAGGCAAGCACCTTTGGTACAGTGTTTGAGTCTAAGCTTGGCAAGCTTGGCTAGAAAGCCTGGTGGGCTAATCCTAACTGCCAATTTAAATATTTTGAAAATAATAAATACTGCAGAATAATCATTATTCTTCAAATTAAATTCTAAAATTCAAAATATGAGGTAACAATTATCACATAAATGTAAGATTTCTACTTATCATCCATTTCTACATCTCTATGCTCTCATCGTGGCACCATGAAAATCCAAGGACCCTATTTCAAGAAACAAGCATACCCGGACCAAAGCTCAGGATTCTAAACTAATCCTATGTTGGCACTTAATTTAGGTTAGTGTACAATTCCGTACAGATTTCTTAGTGCCTGTGTATCAAAGGTTGTACTCAGCCAGAGTATCAAACAATTTCTATCATGATTGAAATAGGCTGGCCGGTTCCCATGGAAACGGATTGTTGGCTACTCCCCCTGCCACCAGCCATTGGCTGGTGGTGGGTGCTATGTGGGCCCCACCATGATGTATGTGTTTCATCCATGTCGTCCGTCTATTTTTCCAGATCATTTTATAGTGTGTGAACAAAAATGAGATATATCGCAATCTCGAGTGGACCACATTACATGAAACAGTGTTGAATGAGTGTTGACCACTAAAAACCTTTCGGGGGCCATAAAAGTTTTGGATCAAGCTGATCTTTGTTTTTCCATTCATCTAGGCCTGTATGATCTAATCAACAGATTGGATGTCAAACAAACAGTATGGTGGGCCTTAGGAAGATTTTAATGGTGGATATCCAATCACTATTGTTTTCCTGTGGTGTGGTCCACCTGAAATTTATATCCCTCTCATTTCTGGAATTAACCCCTAAAATGATCTGTAAAAATGGATGAACGGAATGGATGAAACACATACATCATGGTTGGCCCACAGAGCACCGACCACCAGCCACGGGGCTGGTGGCAGGGGGAGTAGCCAATCCGTTTCCGGTTCCTATGCTCTCCACCACTGGCATCGTTAAATGCGTACCAGACAATGACAGTGGTCTTAAAGGCTTCATCCATTCACCAACCTTATCACAAACGCATGGAAGGGTGCACCCAACATCAGCACATCATTGTACTGGTACATGTGCTAATCCCACTCTGCGGTCGCTTGTCTTTCATGCGTAACTTGCATTTATGCGTTTAGAACCCATGAATGTTGTTTCACATTCAATTCATCAGAAATGCATGGAAGGGCTCACCTAACATCATCACATCATTGTACTTGGACATGTGTTAATCGCATTTGGCAGTCAATGCATTTATGCATTTTGAGACTATTAATGTTATTTCACACCAAAGTCATAAAAAACACAGCTGGATTTCGCATGCTGCTGTAGAAAATGAGGGCGCAGATTAGGTACTACCCCCGCACGTTCCGAGCTCGGGACAGGCAGAGGTTCCGAGGGTCACTGAGGTGTCATCGTGATTTATGAGTTTTATCCACACTGTCCATTCATATTTTCATATCATTTTAGATTGTTGAACAAAAGATCAGGCAGATCTAAATCTCAAGTGGACCACACCACTAGAAGCAGCGGTCCCCCCACCATTGAAACCTTCTTAGGGCCCACTGTGTCGATTATTTTCCATCCAACCTGTTGATATGGTCATATACAGTTGGATGACGCAAAATCCAAAATTTCTATGGTTCCTATGAAATTTTCAACGGTAGGGATCTAATTCCCACTGTGTGGTCCATTTGAGCATTGAACATTCGCTATTTTTGGCTTAATTATCTAAAATGATATGTGAAAATGAATGAACAGCGTGGATAAAACTCATAAATCACGGTGGCCCCTCAGTGGCCCTCGGAGCCTCTGCCTATCCCGAGCTTAGAACAGGCAGGGTAGTACCTAATCCGCACCCAGAAAATGAATGCTTTGAACAGAAGCACGTGACGCAACTAAAATTTACTAAACAATTTAGTCGTCGTCCCTAACAGCAGTATATGACTCGATCAAATTTTGTGCGGCATGTATCTTAATCAAATCTCACCGGCGGCAATCCATATCTTGTTAACCCAAGGAGCGGATTGGATGGTGACCCATCACCATCCAGGTGCTCGGGTCCACCATCATTTATGTATTTTTTCTGCACTCTCTATCATGCTAGCTCATTTTTCAAACACAAGTCAAAAATAAAATAAAATGAGGCATATGAAAATCTTAAGGACAAAGTGGTGATCAGAGACTCACTATTAAAAATTTCAAGGCCACAAAGGTTTTGGATCGGGCTAATATTTGTGTTTTCCCTCCATTTAGGTTTTTGTGAACTTATCAACCGGTATAATGGTAAACCCTCCATTCGAGTTTATATAAACTTATAAATAGGTTAGATGGCAAATAAACATTAAAAGCGGGCATTAGAAGTGTTTCAACCATGGGTGTAATTATTCCCACTCTTTCTTATGGTGTGGTCCACTTCATATTTAAATTTGTTTCATTTTTTGGATCATGTCCTAAAATAAGATGACAAAAAGGACGTACACAATGATATAAAACACATACATCATGGTGGGCCCACAGCGCATCACCACTCAATTTCAGTTATCCAATTCTACTCTCATGTGGGCCACAACATTTAAAGTCATGCTTAATACCCTTAAAATCATGTGTGAAGGCCTAAGTTTGAAATGGCTTGATTATTTCGCTTTCCATACATCCAGATGGAAGCATCTCCTAAATTGATTAGATGGTGCGTAACAAAAAACGATGATCCCACATCTAATCCGCACATCTTTTCTTTCCTGTGGTGTGGACCACCTGAATTTTGGATGGTCCAGAGGACCAGAATCCTGTCGCTGATGGCAACATTATGGCACGCACGTGAAAACGCAGTAGCTGTCGATTTATACTTTTGCACGTTAATCGCGCAGGACAACCCGGAAGCGGTGGTTGGGTAGGCATTTTGTACACGGCGGGCTTATCTATTATCCTGGCGTGCATTTGTGGCAATCTAGACCGTCCAAACAGTTGGGCTCCTTGTCGATGGTACATGTTGAAATAAACATTAATTGCATGATCTTAACCATCTGATATAAATAATTGAATTTGGACCGTTGTACACCAACCATACGACAAGGCCTATTTCTTACTCGAGGGATCTACCTAACGGTGACAACGAGTGGCTCTAATCTCACGCACGTGTCCCTTATTTAATAACACACGGAACTTCGGCATTCCTACCGTTGAAAATGGTGTACGCTCATATCCCTTGTGGTCCCTCTCAAGACAATTCCGTCGACGACCAAGAGAAAGCATCTTTTTGGCCAGATTTCTTATATTACGGTAATAGCCGTTGAATATTCTTTTGTCATGACCATCTACTAGTTAGACCGTTCATCTGGTAGGTGAAGTCGTATAAGGGCCACGTGGAAAGCGAGACTAGGAAGTTCCATGTGATCCCGGGAGTTGGTAAGTCTCTTTCTAAAAGTTGGGAGTCGACGGGCGCGGATTTCTTACTGCGCAAGGATTCTGGGTGGGGCCCACCGAGATGTTTGTTAGAAATCCACCCTGTTCATCCCACTTTGAGAGCTCATTTTAGGACATGCTACAAAAAACGATGTGTATCCAAAACTTAAGTGGGTCACAACAGAGGAAAAAGTGGGGATTCAGTGTAAATTGTTGAAACGTTCTTGGGGCAGTAAAACTTTTGTGTCAGGCAATATTTTTGGTATTTTCACTTCATCCCAGTGGTAATGTCCTTATATACGGTTTGGATGGCATATAAACATCAAGGTGGAGCCCAGGAAGGTTTGAGCGGTAGGAATTTTTTTCCCCAATTTTCCCTCCCGTGTGACCCACTTGATTTTTGGGTCTACCTAATTTTTTGTTGCATTTCCTAGAATAAGCACTCAAAACAGATGGACGGGTGGATTTCTTATAAACATCTTTGTGGGCCCCACCTAACATCCTCGTGTAGGAACTCACAAATTTTTTATGAAAAAATTACCACCATAGAAGAGTCCATGATATGCCTTTTTTTTTTTTCTTTACCGCTCAAAAACTATCTCATTAAAGTGGATTTTTAGAGTATGAAAGTAAGTTTGTTTTATGAAAATACCTCTGCCTATTAGAGTAAAGCAGCTGGAAAAAGCAGGGGTATTTTCGCATTTCTAGGTTTGTCCGTACGAATAGAGGTCTAATTTGATTATTTAGGTTTTTTCGAATCGAATGAAAAAAGGTGGATAGTACGTCGCATCTATACTAAAAAAAATACTCATTTTTTAATATAGACCCGACTTACCACCCACCTTTTTTTATTCGACCCGAACAAAACCTACCTTACCGAACTAGACCTCTACCCGTATGGACGAACCAATAAAAATGAAAATACCTATATTTTTTCCAGCTACTTTACCCTAAAAACTAGAGATATTTTTATCCAAAACCCTCTTTCCGTACTCTAAAAATCTACTTTTACAACATAAGTTTTCAACCGTCGAAAAAAAAAAGAAGGCATAAAAGGGAAGTGTCTACCGTGCTAATTTTTTCAATTTTTTACTTTAGACATGACTTTCCATCCACCTTCTTTTTTTCGACCCGAACAAAACCTACCTTACCAATTTAGACCTCTACTCGTACGGACAAACTAATAAAGACGAAAATACCCCTACTTTTTCAGATGCTTTTACTTGAAAATTAGGAGTATTTTTGTCCAAAACCCTCTTTCCATACTTGAAAAATCTACTTTTGTAACGTAAGTTTTCAGCCGTTTAGAAAAAAAAATGCATTAAATGTAAGAAAAAATTAGCACTGTAGACATTTGTTTTTTATGTGTTTTTTTTTTCCAGAACGACCGAAAACTTATGTTACGAAAGTAGATTTTTCAGGTACGAAAAAAGAGTTTTGGACAAAAATACTCCTAGTTTTCAGGTAAAAGCAGATGAAAAGTAAGGATATTTTCATCTTTATTGAATTGTCCATACGAGTAGAAGTCTAAATTGATAAGTAAGTTTTGTTATAGTCGAAAAAAAAAAAGATAAATGGAAAGTCATATCTATAGTAAAAAAAATTACCTAAAAGGTAAGCGCCGTCCGTGCTAAGTTTTACAAAAGCATTCACAAGAAATCCGCCCTTTTCAAGGCAGGGTACATATTACCATGGGAAGCTGCCTAGCTAGAGGGCCTAGCAATTGAAGGTACATGTTTCAAAAATCACACCCACGAGACAATTCTAGCCCCCATTTTCTTCCTGGGGTAAGTCATCCTATCCGGTCTTCGTTTTACTCCGTTGCCTTGAAGACCACTGATTGGGTGATCCAGACCATCCAATCTACATGCATTTTGACCCATCATACATACACCACAGGGGAAACTAGATGAACGGTCCCTATTGATAAGTTTCCTGCCACGTGTACTGCATGAGTTTCAACTCCCGGTCAGGGGTTCGAGTACCCATCGGTGGTGAAATTCCACCAGCGTGAGTGTGTGGGGGTGCGTGTGCGTGTGTAAAAAAAAAAAAAGTTTCCTGCCACGTGTACTGCAGGTGAGATGGCTCTATCATCTACATCCCAGTTATGTTCGCGGATGATCTAACGGGGCCACCTGTCGTCATCCACGTCAGAGAGTAGAGGGCCGATGACGACTGACGACCGTCCACCTACTGGTCTCTGACTGTCCGCAAATACATTTCAGAATGGGAGTTGGTTAATACTCGGGCTGCGCATGACGTTTGATACGCAGGCACTAGGAATGGCACATGTGGTTAGATGTTGGCACGGAACGACTTGATCTGGCTAACTACTCGTCCGACTCGTTCAGATCCAACTTGACCCGAACAAAATGGGTGAGTCGGTCCAACCAAGTAGGATTCGCCTTTGCCCAATCCGAACTCAAACCGGGTCGAGTTCAAGTTACCTAGTAACTCGACTTGATTTGAAACCCGACTTGGCTCGGTTTCGAGTATGTGTGTGTGTGTGTGTGTCATCTCTAACCTTATCCGTCGCATCCTACCCTAATCCGATCCCAAACTCTCTTTCTTCCTCCCTCATTCTCTTCAACTTCTAAGCCCGGCAACCACCCACCACCATCACCCTCCTTTCTCTCCTCTTCACTATCTCAGTCTCTCCCTCCCTCATCTCTCAATCCTACTCAGTGCCAACTTAACTCGACTCGGTACTTCTGACTGAATTGGACTCCGTCTGGATCAGTCCATGCCAGACCGAACTTAGATCGAGTCAGGCATGCTGGGCTTGGCATCGAGTCGGATTGAATTTGGGTCAAGCCTATTTCAAAACTAGATCGAGTCGAGTTAGCCCTAACTCGGTCCGACTTGACTCAATGCCCAAGTCTACATGTGGTGCCTGTTAACCCAAATTAAATTGAGTAAATTGTTATAGTATAAAAGTCAGAATCAATGAACAATCCTAACCTCTGATTGGTTGAGGCTTGTTTTCTAAAAAATGAGCGTCCGATATTTTTCATTTCTAGCCGTCCAATAAATGTACAGCAATCTAATATTCCCGTTACCAAATAAGAATAATTTTGGTCTCACGATATATCTAAACTGCGCGGCCGAGATTTGGACAGTTCGGTTTGAATTATTTGTCTGCCAGATAAGCAATTGCGCGGCCGAGATTTGGACAGTTCGGTTTGAATTATTTGTCTGCCAGATAAGCAATTCCTAATTTCTGTGGAAGGGATTGGCAGGGACTTCCTGGTACGGAATCGGTGGGGCTACCGTGGTGTTTGTGAAAATCCACGTGGACAACTGTTTTTCCGGATCACGTTAGGACATGGGTCCAAAAACAGGGACAGATCCAAAACTCGAGTGGGTAACATGACATTAACAGTGGTACCCACCGTTGAAACCTCCCTGTGGCCGACCATGACATTTACATGCCATCCAAACCGTTCATAAGCCATTCTTACTTAATGAGCTGAAAACACAAAAATATTAGCCTATCCAAAACCCAATGTTTCAATTAGAGTTGTACAGGAGAAATGTTAGCTTAACTTACTTGACTCGACTCGACTTGAAAAAGCTCAGCTCGACTCGACTCGAATCGAAACTATGTTCGAACCAAGTTGGGCCATTTTTTGGGAGCTTGGAATATTTCAAGTCGAGTCCAAGCTGGACCTAGCTCGACTCAGTATTGACCTCGACTTGACTTGGATTGAGTTTTAAGTACATGTATAAGGGCTTTTACAAAAAACCCTTATTCGCCCGACCCTAGCCCATTTCACCCAACCCTAACCCAGCGAGCGTCTAGCGCCCAAATCATCCAACCTTAACCCATTTCTCCCTCCCTTTCGTTCAAATCGGCTGTCCGTTCGCCCAATACTTTCGCCATTCTCTACCGCTCGACGAAATTCCTCCTTCCAACATTTGTCCAGACGACCTCATCTCCTAAAGTAAGTCATTTCCTCCCCTCTCCATTTTTTTTCAGCGAGTAGCGTCCGTCTGAGTAGCGGAACCCATCCGACCAGCGACCACTGACCGGGTGGTTCTGGTATAGTCGGACGAATATCTAGTTTGGTCGGACCAACCCATCCGACCAACGACCACTCGACTTGAAAACTCAGCTCGAACTCAACTCGAACTGGACCAAGCTGCTAGCCGAGCCGAGCATGAACTGCTGTTCCAAGCTCGAAAGCCGAGCACAACCTGAGACTCAAACCGTCCTAGTTGAGCATAAGCTGGACAAAGCTCAACTCGTGTACACCCCTAGTTTCAATGATGGACGGTGAACATTCAACCCTCATTGTTTATGTTGTATTGCTTTGTTTATGTTGTATAGCACTTGATGGATTCGCTTCCCCCCCCCCCTCCCCAGCCCGGTGGCCGTGGGCCTTGCCATGATGTTGTGTCTCAGGGCTTGATTCCAAGAATGAGAGGGATATAAATCTTAGGTGTACCGCACCATGGGAAAACAACAGTTTCTGAACATCCACCATTAAAATCCTCCTAGGCCCGCTTAACTGTTTATTTGACATCAAATATGTTGATTAGGTCATCCAGACCTAGATGAAGGGAAAAAAAACAAAGATCAGCCTGATCCAAAACTTTTATGCCCCCGATAAGTTTTCAATAGTCGACGTTCATTCAACACTGATTCATGTAATGTGGTCCACTTGAGATTGTTATATACTTCATTTTTTATCTCATACCATAAAATCATCTAGAAAAATAAATGGACGGCATGGATGAAACAAATACATCGTGGTGGGGCCCACGGTGCACCGACCACCAGCCATTAGCTGGTGGCAGGGGCATATCCAATCCGTTTCCAAAACTGCTCTGAAATAACTTTTCAAAACGGATGAACGGCGTGTATATAAGGGACGCGGATTTCCGCTTTCGCAGGAAGTTCCTGCGCAAGAATGCTGTGTGGGGCCCACCATCATGTTTTTGGGAAATGTACTCCGTTCATCCGTTTGGTAAGCTCATTTTAGGAAAATTGACCAAAAACGAAGTGGATCCAAAACTAAAGTGGGCCACACGAGAGGAAACAGTAGGGATTCAGTTAGAACCGTTGAAGCATTCTTATGACCATAAAAGCTTTGTTTCAGGCTTTTTTTTTTTTTTTTTTTTTTTGTATTTTCACTTCATCCTTGTGTTAATAACCTTATAAACGGTTTGGATGGCATATAAACATCAAGGTGGAGCCCAGGAAGCTTTCAACGGTAGGTATTTCTTTCCCTCTCGTGTGGCCCACTTTAGTCTTGGATCCACTTCGTTTTTGGTCAATTTTCCTAAAATGAGCTCACCAAACGGATGAACGGAGTACATTTCCCAAAAACATGATGGTGGGCCCCACACAGCATTCTTGCGCAGGAACTTCCTGCGAAAGGCTTTCGCAGGAAATCCGCGTCCGTATAAAACTCACATACATCATGGTGGGCCCCACGGTCAGGGATCCCACCCACCTCGGTTAATGGATCGAAGCCCGCAGCCGACGACATCAAAGAAAAATGTCGTTTTTGTGAGGCCCATGGTTTGGTTTTCAAGGCATTGATGTGACGGATCCATCATGGACAGACCGCGAGTTCCAAAATCTAGCACGCGAACTAGGTACTACTCCGCCTGTTCGGAGCTCGGGACAGGCCGAGGCTCCAAGGGCCACTGAGGGGTTAGTATAATGTAAGAATTTTATCCACACCGTCCATCCAATTTTCCATATGATTGTAGATGTTGATTCCAAAAATAGTTAATATTCAAGTTTCAAATGCACCACACGGTGGGGATTAAATTCCTACCGTTGAAAAATTCTTACGGACTACAGAAGTGTTGGATCAAGATGAGATTTGTTTTTTTTACTTCATCTATGACCGTATGAACAGGTTGGATGGAAAATAAATGAGAAACAGTGGACCCTAAGAAGGTTTCAATAGTGGGCGTCCTTAGCAATGCTGCTTCCTGTGGTGTGGTCCACTTGAGCCTTTTATCTTTCTTATTTTTAGTACAGTGCTCTAAAATGATATGAAAAAATGGATGGACGGTGTGGATAGAAGTAATACATCACGGTGGCCCCTCAGTAGACATAGGAGCCCCCGCCTGTACCGAGCTCCAAACAGGCGGGGGTAGTACCTAATCCGCGCCCAAAATCTCCAAATTGGAAGATCCTACTGCTCTCATAGCACTACAAGTTATGGGCCCCACGAATGGTTGAACGGTGGACGTTCAATCCCCACCTTTTCCTGTCCTGTGGCCCACTTGAGTTTTGTATCTGCCTTTTTTTTTTTGGGCTCATCCCCTAACATTGAGCTAAAAAAACGGATGGACCGGATGGATTTCCATCAAACATCGCGATGGGCCAACCTAGCTTCCGACCGCACGAAGGTCGGGGTCACGGGCGATCCGCGTCCGTCTACAGTGAGATATTATGCAAAAAGACAAAATGTCTTAAATAGATGTATAAGCATTCGACTACTGTGTTAGTTTTGCACCATCTAAAATTGGGGGAGACTCATCCGTCTCAAATGTGTCATTTTAGAACAGCAATCCAGACCATCCAAATTGTGGGTCCCATTATAGACGTACCATATCTCGAAAATCACACTGACCCAGAAATCCTAACCATCCGATCAACGCATATAAAAAAAGAAAATAAGATATTTAATATTAATTCTCATTGCAATTTTCTTTCAGGTATGCTCCATCCACAGTGGGCCCACCCATTTGGACGGTCTGGATTTTAAGAGAGAAAAGGTCCTATACACGTACCTGGTTTGGTGCAATCTCTAAAGATAGCCTCAATCATAGCCGTCACTTCATCCTCTCTGATGGGCCTAAGTGCCTCAAGCCTCTTTGGAGTGAACAACTCCACCTGACAAACCTTCCTCACCTTAACATAGTGGGGCCCATAATCAGCCCATATCAGATCCTGACCATTCCTACTAAACAGCTCGACGGACTTATTCCTAGGCCTATCAGCCAGCATTTGATCATTATCCTTGAGTACTTCCTTAGCCAATTCAGAGCTCGACACGACAACGTTCAACGTCGATCCGAACCATACAGATACGATCGGACCATACGTGCTGGCCCACTCCGCGAAGCACCGGAACCTTACTGGCTTTATGTCGTAGAGGTTCCCAACAACGGGCCAGGGCTTGGGGCCCGGAGGGAGCTTGTATCTGCGCCGTAGGATGAGCTTGAAGGCCAGAAGAGAGATGAAGAGGATGAGGAGAGAGAGTGGGAGAGAGAGTGGGAGAGAGAAAGCCATTGGTGGAATGAAAGTGCCACCGTAGCTTGCGTGTGGGCGAAACCATTTTATAGAGATGAGGGGTTGTTAGGTTAGGGTGTGGTAACTGTTGTTTCATAAGGAGTAGTTTAGTGACTCGCATGAGCACCTGGAATGGTGAGTACTCGGGAGCGGATTGCCCGTGCCCTAGGAACAGAGATACACATGTGCGGCTGTGTGGGCCTCAAAGAGATGTATATGAGAAATCCACTCTATCCATCTGTTTTTGAAGACTACAATAGTTGGGATTATAAAAATTAGGCAGATATAAAACTCAGGTGGACCACCCAAACGAAACAGTCGGAATGGAAATGTCCACCGTTGAAACCTTTTTCGAACTGACCATGATGTTTATTTTCCATCCAAACCGTTCGTATGATTATTACCATTCAGATGAACTGCAAATACAAATATTATCCTGATACAAAGCTTCTATCATCCCAGGGGTTCAATTTCGTATATATGGCCCACATGAGTTTTGGATATGCATGAGTTTTAGATTCCTACTATACTGTGGTATTTCAAAACGGATGGAAGGAGCAGATTTGTCACAGAAACCCCTTTCGGGCCGCACAGCTGCACAGAGCCCGGGTCGGACGCAATCCACAGCCTCAATGGTTAAAATGCAGAGGACTCCTATGAGAGTTTATCACTACTTTTTAAATGGTGGTGACTATTCTTTTCGCACCAGGGCATCCGAAGTGCTCGTCCGCAGTTGGTGCAGCATCTCTCCGTATATGTATAAATATCCCGGAGATTTTGAAGGGTAGGTAGGTGTTGACGTATAAAAATCTAATAATTGCGTGGTCCCACAGGATAGGTGAGTTGTGTAGACGCGCAATGGAGAAAGGATTGCAGGACTGGGTACTGAGAAAGCGGAGGAGTTTTCAGCACAACAGGATGTTGTGCACTCGCACAAAAGGAGTGCATTATGCGACCTCGCAAGGGAAACTTATCTCGTGGATTACGTTGTTCACGTGTGTGGAGGTTTTTATAAATATCCCATTTATCTCTCATCTAAGTGATGAGAAAAATTCAAAAAGCATTAAGGAGCTCTCCGAGTTGGGAGTGGCATCAATCAGGTATTCCACGAAAAGTAGGAAAAAAGGAAAGCAGAATACGTGCGTTGGCCTATTGCGTGCCCGAGCAACAAGGCTCCCAGTGGTCGCACAACAGGGGCTCCGATAGTCTATTTGTCGTGCAAATGTGCAGATTTGTCCGTGATTCGTTCTCTTAGGTATATGTTCTCTGTATATTGGCGCGAAGCAAGGATTTTAACCCACATAACTCTTATGTCATTGCGACGTGCGTCATCCGAGCTGAGATGCTGCTAAAATCATCATTACTCTGTCTTTTCATTACATTGATCAAATATATTTTATTTTACAATCAGGGGCAATGCGAAGGATGTAATAAGAATTCAGAATTAATAAAATAAATGATGATATATGTTTTTCAATTTTCCTTTGTTTATTATTGAATGTAAATATTTCAATTCTCGATAATTATTTCTTATTGAAACAAAATGGTGACTCTTGCTAGGGATCGAACCCATAATCTCTAATTAGAATATCAATATTTAATATTAACAATAGAATGATTAAAGAACATTTATCATCAATTAGCGCCATAATAACATTAAAATGATGACTCTCAACGAGAACATCCTTCATTCATTTCTAAAACAAAGTACTATTCAACTTAATCGGAATAACTAATAGTCTGTTTTGGTAGTCGAAAACTTTGTTTTTACACGATCTCGATGGCTTTCCTTTCAATTAACGTGATCGTCTATTTCATGCTTAATGGATTCATTGTGGATTATATTGACAATATGCGATCGCCATTAAAGAATGTTATAGGGAAAGATGAGTCAGCTGCAACTAGAAGCAGATGACTCCAGGTAATATCCGGGGTGACTCTGCTTCACCACCGATGCAACAAGATGATGAAGAATGGACAGTGGTAACATCCAAAAGATAGAAGGCTCAATCCTCTTTCACGAGAAGCACGGTTCTGCCAAGTGTGATAAGAAAATCGATCATGAAAAATACTGAAAGGAGCAATCTTTACATAGAATTTACACACTTAGCAAAATGAATTTTCAGGAGTCCACCGACATCATTGGACTAGATAAAGTCATCACCATTTTCTTTACAAAAAAATAAAAATAAATAAATAAATAAAAATTACAACTTTGAGCTTCACCTACTAAGTACTAGGTAGGGTTGTTCACGAGTCAAGCTAGCTCGACTAACTCGCTCAACTCGGCTCGTTTAATAAGCATATTAATTATATATATATATATATATATAAGTCACTCAAACACCTGACCCCACCCAACCCTAGCAAGCAATCCCTTTCCCTTTCTTCTCTCTCTACCCACTGCACACCCGCCCGACACCCGACCAGCAGAAATCCACCGAACCACCACCACCGGCGCACGACCAGCACGCTACCTACCCGCTCGATCTCGCCGAGCGTAGAAGACTACACGGCTGCGCACCCAATCCTGACTCGGTCAGCACTTACCTGTATCCTGGCACATCCATGCCTTTATTTTAAGAAATTACTCCTTGCTTTTCTTCTTCTTCTTCTTCTTTTTTTTTTTTTTTTTTTGTTTTGTTTGGTTTTCTCATCTTATAGTTTCCAAATCATCCTCTTTTTTGCCTTTTTTCCAAATCATCTAATGCAGCTATGATTCGGATTTGGACACGGTTGAGCAATTAGAGATGGATTAGGAGGATGAACGACTGCTCTTGTTATAACACCAGGTCCCTATAACAAGGAGATGGAAATGCAATAAGGATTTTGAGAAAAAATGAAATTGGGTTTTCATTGAAAGTTAGACTTGAGGAATTATACGGTTGGGTAGTTGGTTTTTAAAAGTGGGGCCCATGGTTTGACGGTCTAGATTATTTTTATCCGGTCTGGTGGTGGATGGGCCACAATATAAGAATCTCCTTCGGAGAATCCTACCATTACTGGCTGCAGATAGTTTAAAAAGGGTGAAAAGATCACATGCATGCGTTTGAGCTGTGGACCCCATTCATGATGTGTATGTAGAATCCGAACCGTTCAACAGGTGAGATTCTTCATGGGGCACCATACATGTTAAGAATCATCTCCATCAAAATCTAGATGTTTATGTCTTAGTAATGGTGGCATATGATATGAGACATTTAATTTGTATTTTTTCGCCAAAATTTTAATAAGTTAACATATGAAAAAGCTTGAGCTCGACTTGAGGTAAACTCTACTCGACTCGAACTTGACTCGACAGCTTTAGCAAACAAGCCAAGCTTCAATGTTGAGCTTGAGGCTGAGCTCGAACTCGAGTACAGCATGGACAAGCCGAGCCGAGCTTGGCCCACCCCGACTCGACTTGGCTCGATGCCCACCCCTAGTACTAGGCTGCTCAACAAAGCCTATTCCATGCGCAAAGCCCTCAATGCCAAACTATCATGACAGGCATAGAGGTACTTACACAACAAATCTAAAGCTTCTTGGCCTGAGAAAATAGGGGCTCATAGAGCTATAAATACCCCACAACACACATATGAATGACAAGCATAGAAAATTTTTTACCACTTGTAAAATGATAAGCATTTAAATTACAAAGGGCTTCAGGCATAGATGCACACTACAATGAGCCTCACTTACCTAAACATTTTGCCCATTTAGAGGATCCTACACCATGCGCCAGACCCAATATAATAGAGCCTTGTGTCACTATTGGACTTATCAAAGCATATGCGCCAAGGTCGCAAGCGTAAGCAGCTTGAGACTGGCTTTATGGGGCTCACAGAGATGTCCGAAAAAAATCCACTTCGTCCATCTGTTTTGCAATACTATAATAGGACAATATTCTAAAATTTTGGTAGATCCAAAATTCATGTGGATCATACCACACGAAATAGTGGGATTGAACACCCGGGGTGACAAAAGTTTTTTGTATGGGGATGATATTTGTGCCTACAATTTATCTGAGTGGTAAAAACCCTATCAACGGTTTGGATGGCATATAAACATCATGATAAGCTCTAGGAAGGCTTCAATGGTGGATGGACGTGTTCATTCCCACTATTTTGTTTGGTGTTGCCCACTTGAGTTTTAGATCTTCTTGGATTTTAAATTCCTATCATAACATGTTCTTTCAAAACAAATGAACAAAGTTAATTTGTCACGGATATCTCTGTAAATTCCACACAACCCAAAAGGCTAGCGGAGGAGCTTCCTCTGCTTACTTTTATTTTCTGGGCTGTATGGGCCCATAAAGATGTCCGTGACAAATCCACTCCATTCATCTGTTTTAAAAGACCACATGAGACAGGAATGTAAAAATCAGAAAGATCCAAAACTCAGGTGGACCACACTAATGAAACAATGGGAATGGAGACATTCACTGTTAAAACCTCTCTTAAGCTAGCCATGATGTTTACCTGCCATCCAAACCATTCTAAAGTTATTACCACTTAGATAAATCGTAAGCACAAATACCATCTTGATATAAAACTTTGATCACCCGAGCCATTCAATCCCCATTATTCTGCATGGCATGGCTCACGTGAGTTTTAGATCTCCTTGATTTTTAGATGTTGTATTTTGTTTCAAAATAAACATTAAAATTTGATTTTCAAAATTTTTGGTTTCCCTCTACATTTGAAATTTTGGTGCTTTTGGGTCGTGGGTTTTATCCCACATCGAATTTTCTAAATAAAATCTTCTTGTATATAAGATAGGCTTTTTGCCTTTGGGCTTGAGCCCCATTCAAGGGGCATGTGAATTTGGTCTTGGGGGGTGTGCGAGTGTACTCATGTGAGTGTATGTATGGGTACTCGCGAGACTTTATTTGTGAGAGTGTACTCGCACTTGCGCCTTTTTGTTTTAAACAAGAGAGATGTGTTCGTTTCGGTTGATCACACCTGTTGGATTTAAACCCAATGGACCTAACCCTTTCTAAAAAGTGCTTATGCACCACTTCGAAGTCTATATAAAGACTTCCGATTCATATTTGAACATACGAAAAATCCTTTCTCCTCTTATAAAACTCTCTCTATTTTGGTTTACTGGTTTTATAAGTTTTTGTTGTTGCTGAGTTTATCGCTGAGTCAACTTAACACTTTCAGGTTAAATTGCAAGTGGTTCGAGCCCGCGTACAGTGAGTGCACTGCTGGGATCGGGTCATATTCATTATATCCTAGAGGTCAATTGCTCTAGAAACCTGTTACACTTGGGACACTATCCAAGGGGAGCAAATTCGATTTCAAGCCGAGTGACTCACGTCGTGCCTCGACTCAGTTCAATAAGTCTTCTTTCTCATATTTTATTTTCTTTTTTGGTTCTCAGTTTTTAGTAGTTTATTTAATTCAACCAAATATTCCAACATTAGATTCATGTCCTATAGTAATCTTGCTAAATAAATGGATAGAGTAGATTTGTAATAGATATCTTTTTGAATGCACTATTTAAATATCTTGACAGGGACAGGTATTTGTAAGTGATATACTGACACTCAGCTTTCATAACAGGTATGTGACTCATATATGTGGATTTTATTTGACATGTTGTTGTAGTCATCTATTTATACCTATCACATGTTGTTTTATAGTTGGAGTAATGCATTATTTATGAATTATGAAATAGGAAACTATGGTTTTATATGTCCACATTATTTTGCAGTTGAACGATCGCCAAAAATATTATGTAGTGACAGTTGATTCTCTCTATTTAATCCACATCATGTTTACTGTGGAAAATTATCAGTCGGTTAATGATATATGATTTGGATAAATGTATGAAGTGTAGATGAAATACGCACCTAATGGTAAGGTGCATGTATGAAATTTTCATAAAATGGGTGCTTGAGCACTATATGCATAAGCAGGTCTTGTTGGTGGTGTGTCAACATGGCCTATCCAAACGGTTGATGGGGCAAATCCAGCAGGTGAAATGAGTAAGTAAAATATAAGACAATCTGATGCATGGAGGGACGTGATGAGGTAAATCACCGACTTCCTTGGGGAGAGGTTGTTCACTGTATTCCTCAAGGGTTTTCTACTCTAAATATATGGAGCTCATTGAATTCTTCGCAGAGCTTCCTTGCATCACGAGGAATAAAATTAGAAATGTTTTTTAATAAATTCAAAATAACGTGATTGATTGTAAAAAATGAAATTGCAACTCTTTAAATACCGGACTCAAACCTAGAACCGAGTTTTAGACTCAAAACACTCTAAAAACATGACTTACTATGAATAGTAAACTTACTATTTATATATGACCTCTATTCCTATTAGACTTCATGATTTTTCGCTACAAATAGTAAATGTGCAATAATAAGTGTTCATGTTAGGCACGACTCTTACAACTCAAAGGATCAAAAGTTATAAGCAAACTAAATCTTGCTATTTATAATAACAATGAAAATAAATGGGACTTTTGACCATCGATCCGATGGAATCTCACAAATCTGGCATGGGAAACCTGGCATGACGGGGTTTTGGTTTTCTTAAGTAGGTTCTCTTATCCCAAAATCATATATAATATGTCAAAAAACTCATCCCGATTTGCAAGATATGATTGTTTTAAGGTTCTGATGGTCCAGATCATTTTCTCCTCCGATCGGGCCTTCTCTAGTCCATGTTCGACATAAAAGTGTCTGTGACCTGCTCTATATCAGTCCCCTCCACTTTAAAAGAACTCGACCTCGAGTTCTTGTTCAGTTTCAGTTTATGATATTCAGTCGGGTCTGCAACGTTAAAAGTACGCGAGATCTCCATGTCATTCAGAAGTTCGACAACGTAAGTGTTGTCATTGATCTTTCTGAGAATCAGTATTAGTTCATTCTTTTTGTTCTTCAACTTGTTGTAGGTCTCGATTGGAAATCTCTCCTTGTATAGATGCACCATAACATGGTCACCCACATGGCCACCTTGAACACCTTTTGTCATTAATGATCGTTGGCTTACTCCTTGTACTTTTCGTTCGAAGCTATAAACTTGGATTGCACATCCACATGAATTCCCATGATTCGGTCCATCATATGTACTCTTACAATGCCCATGCCTGGGAGCTTGGGCAAGGGGATCAAGTTAAGTGTGCAGCATGGCACTCGACCATAAACAATCTGGAATGAGGACTTCTCTATCAAGTTGTTCATCATATTGTTAAATACAAACTCCGCTTGAGACCATGTCAAATCTCACTACTTCGATTTTTCACCTAAAATACACCGAAGGAAGTTTTCCAACTTGCGATTCACAACTTCAGTCTGCCCATCGGTCTGTGGGTGGTAACCACTACTAAATTAAAGTCGTGTACCAAACTTATTTCATAAAGTTTATTAGAAGTAGCTAATGAACTTCATGTCAAGGTTAGAAGTAATGCTATTGGCAACCATGTGTAGCCGCACAACTTCTCTGAAAAATAGATTCACCACGTGTGTTGCATCGAAGGTTTTCTTACATGTGATAAAGTGCGCCATCTTTGAGAAACGATCTACCATCACGAACACCAAATCCATGTCACGTTGTGTTCGTGGGAGACTACGAAGTCCATAGATAAGTCTTCTCAAGGGTTGTTAGGCATAGGTAACGAGGTGTAGAGGCTCGTATTTTGAGATTGCCCGTTGGAGGTTTGACAAATACGACGGGGTTGCACTGCTTTACCCACATCAAGTACCAATTACGGCCAGTAATTTCATTCCTCAACAAGAGCTCGCGTGTTGTCTAGCCCAAGGTGTCCACCAAGGCCACCTCAATATAACTTTTGGATAATCTGCTTCCTCAAAAAACTTTGGGAGATGCACAATTGATTTTCTTTGAAGAGAAAACTGTATTGCATATGTAGGTCACTGGGATGACTCTCTTGTAACCTCATTCATGCATCATTGTCATACAACTCCCTAACACATTCGAAGCCAACCACCTAATTACTCATCGTAACAAGTAGTGATGCATAGTGGTTAAGTGCATCAATCACCTTGTTCTGCTACTCTGACTTGTGCTTTAAAACGAACGTGAATTCTTATAAAAATCTTAACCATCTAGCATGCACATGGTTCACATTAGCCTGAATGTTAATAAACTTTAAAGCTTGATGGTTAGTGTAGAAAATAAACTCTCTCTGAATTAGATAATGTCATCAATGTCGCAGTGCTTGAACCACTGCGTACAACTCAAGCTCATATATCTATCATTTATTTTGGGCTTCGCGGAGTTTATCACTGTAAAAGGTTACCGGCCTGCCTTCCTATGATAAGACTCTTCCAATTTCGACATATGAAGTGTCACACTCAACCTCAAACAGCTTGTCAAAATAGGGAAGAACTTAGACCAGTATTCTAAATAATCAAGCTTGATTTCAGCAAAGCTCTTGTCAGTGTCATCGGTCCACTGAAACGGGCATTTTTTTCATGCAATCTATAGTGGGTGCGACTATAGTGTTAAAATTTTGCGTGAATTGACAATTAAATATCGTCAACCTATGGAAATTCCCCACTTCATGAATGTTCATCAGAATTGGTCATTCCCTGATGGCTCGCACATTTTCATCATCGACATGGATGCCTGTGGACATCACAACATATCCTAAGAACAACAAGTTATCTATTAAAAATCTGCACTTCTTTAAGTTGAGCTAAAACTTGTTAACTGATAAGACCTATAGCACCTATCTAGGGTGTTCCATGCACTTCGTCTCAACCCTGGCTATATATCAGTATATTATCAAAATATATTATCATAAATTAGCCAATGAACATCTTTAACACTTGATTCATCAGACGTATAAAAATGCTTGGTGCGTTTGATAGACCGAAGGGCATGACTAACCACTTGTACAATAATTTCTTGGTCTTAAATATCATTCTACTCATCACCAAGTTGGATACGAATCTGAGGTTACCCACTCCTTAGATCTAGTTTAGAGAACACATTGGTACCTTCTAGCATATTAAGCATGTCGTCCAACTATGACATCAAAAATCGATATTTAATAGTAATCTTGTTAATTGCCTAGCTATTGACACACATGCACCAACTTATTGGCACGACTCATGGGCTCACACTCTCTCTCAAAAGACTCTTACAAATTAATTCCTCCACCTACTCTTGAAGTATCTCACATTCTTTCAAACTCATCCGATATTGAGGGCGGTTGGGCAAGCTAGCCCTAGGGATGATGTCTTTGTGATGTTGGATGTCTCGCATGAGGGGCAATCCATCGGGTAACACTTCGGGCCATATTTCTTTAAATTCGTTCAGTAATAGCTTTAAAATTGGAGAAATGTCTAATGGCTCTGATTCCTCACCATTTACCAGCACGACGTATTGCTGAGGGTCAAATATTACAAATTGGACCCCATTTATTACTTGGTATTATGAACATGATAATGCTTAATGTTTTATTTTAATCATGTTTGTGTTGCAAGGTGAATTTAAGAGCTTGGATTAGAAAGGTTGCTAAAAGTATGGATTTAATGCTCAAGAATCACTAAAGCCAACGATGGATCTTATAAGACCAAGAATGAAAAATTCAAATGCCAAAGATCCAAGAAAATTAAGTGAGGAATGAAGGGAACTAAAGACTTGAAGTGAAGAAAAGGGACCCTAAAAATCTGCCTCCTTCGACTAGTCCAAGTTCTTCCTCGACTAGTCAAAGGATCCTGCTCGACTAGTCAAAGGAACCTCGACTTGAACTCCAGTGAAAAAATTCTCAAAAATCCCATCATCCTTGACCAGTCGAAGGCTGTCCTCAACCAGTCGAGGGTTACGTAGATTTTGCACGAACTTTGTAATTTTGAGACAGTTTCTGAAAATTTCCAACTTGGTGTGAAAGGAGGTGATGCAAAATTATACATAGGGGTCCCCAGGGCATCCCTAGGCATCATCTAGGGTTTGAGGAGTGGATTAAAAGCGTGGAGAAGCCATCGCCAAGATTTTTTCTTCCCTTTCCTTAGTTGTTTTTATGCTTTTCTTAAGAGATTTTAGTTCAATCATGACTATGGTTAGCTAAATCTCTTAGCTAGGGCTAAGAGGTGAAGCTTGTAGCGTGATGGGATGTTTTCTATTGCTTTGATTCATGTTTAAGTTGAATTATCTTTGACTCTAGTTTGATATTTATGGAATACTTTCGGTTTTTAATGGTTTGTTGTGACTCGAATTACAATAGATTTGTAATAGCTTTGAGTATGTTCTTTTCATGTATTGAGATTGTAAAATTAGGACATCCTGTTATTCACCATCGTCCCATGGGTATGGTTGGATGATGAAATCATTCCTAACTTTCACACTGCTATTATGATTGGTTGTGGGATTGGTAAATCCTGTTGTTTGCGTTGTCGCCTGGGCATGGCTTTGTGATGGAATCACTTCCAGTTCTCATACCTCTCATCCATTAAGAATTAGGTCAAAGGAAGTTTAGATTTGGTTTTACTGAGATATCTTCCAATTGGATAAGATGGGACTCTGATTCCAGTTGTGTCCTTAAATCAAGCATAGATCTCCCTAATCTCTACAAGTGGATCATCGGAAACCTTAGATACCACTTTTGAATTTGTTAGTTTTTAATCACTTTAATCACAATTACTCTCTCAAACATTTCAAATTTAGGTTCACATCTTCTTCTAGTTCTAGCTCTAGTTGCTTTCAGAAACGTATGAGATTAGTCCCTGTGGATTCGACCTTGGTCTCACCGAGATTATTACTATATCGCGACCCTACACTTGGGGTTGTGAATAAGTTTTTGGCGCCGTTGCCTGCGATTAACGGTTGCATTTTTTTGAGATTAGCTAGTTTAAAAATTAGGTTAAGATTAGGGTTTTTCTACTTTCTATTTTTAGGTTTAAATTTTTCTGAATTATTTTAGAAACTAACCCTTTCTCTTTTTAGAAACTTTCTATTTTCTATTTTTAGAAAGTAGGTTTTTTTTTTATATATAGAAACTTTTCTTTTTAGAAACTAGTTTACTTTCCTAATTTATTTTTAGATACTAACTCATCTTTCTATTTCTAAGTTTAGAAACTTTCTAATTTTAGAATTTTTATTTTTAGAAATTGACTTATTTTGTTTTATTTTGCGTGATCTTAATTTAGTAACTTCTAATTTGGTAACTTCTTTCTAATTCCCTCTCTCTTTCTATTTCTAGATTTCTATTTTCCTTCTTTGTTTTAAATTTAGGTTAGAATTTGAAATTAAAGGCTGAGAGTGTTTTATGCCTAAGTGGGTCCGTGACAACACTCAATGTCTTTTGAGTGAAGAAGGATTGGTTGAGGGGTTATGTATCCATCACAAGATTAGACACCACTCAAGATCCTCAGAGTTAATTAAAGTAATGGCTACCAATCAACCGGTCAATTAACCAGGAAGACAACCTCAACCTCGAGTTGAGGAAGTCCAAGATGAGAATGAGGTACATCAAGCACCCCGCCTTGTACTTTACGAGGTTATTTACAACCGGTGAGGGTGAGCACACCTTCTTGTATGGTTCTTCCAGAAAATACAGGAAACATGGATATCAAGCCAGAAGTGATCCAATTCCTTCCAAAGTTCCTTGGACTTGAATATGAAAGTCCATACCTGCACTTGCAAGAATTTGACGAGGTTATAACCACTTTATACTTTCCTAGCGTGTTTGAAGACACGTCATGCTGAAACTCTTTCCTTTCTCCTTGCAAGAGAAAGCTAAGACATGGTTGTACTCACTACGTCCACAATCTATTGGCACATGGAATGACATGATGAAGGAGTTTATAAAAAAAATTCTTTCCATACCACAAGATGAACACCATCAGGAAGTTGATCATGAACTTTGCCCAAAAGGAAGATGAAACATTCTTTTAATGTTGGGAGCGGTTTAAGGATCTCATCAGTTCATGCTCACAACACGATTTTAAAATGTGGCGCATAACAACTTTCTTCCACGATGGACTGACATTTTCCATGTGCCAATTCATCGAGACGATGTGCAATGGGGAATTCATAAACAAGAATGTCGATGAGGTGTGGTATTACTTTGACAAACACACTGAAACCGCACAATCATGGGACATCACCCCAAAACCTAGCACCACATCTAAGCCTACTCAAGCAAGGGAGAGAGGTGGGATATACTTGCTAAAAGAGGATGATTATATAAATGCTAAAGTGGCTAATCTTATAAGGAAATTCGAGATCATGGAACTAAAGAAGGATAAGGCTAAGGAAACTATTTGCGGTATTTGTGCTTACAACATTCACACAACTGAAAATTGTCCAACAATACCTATTTTTCAAGAGGCATTAAATGAGGAATCTAATATCATGAATAATTACCAAAGACCTTTTAATGGACCCACCTCCAATACATATAATCCTAGTTGGAGAAATTATCCAAACTTCAGTTGGAGGAATGGACAAACGACTACTCCTCAGAGATTCCTTAATGAAATTCCATATCAAGGGAAACCTCAAGAGGATTCGGTTCTAAAACATATTCAAGACCAAGATCTACTTAATCGAAATTCGATACAAGCATTCCAGGATATCAGATCAGCAATAGGAAGGCTTGCGTCGTCTATTCAAAGGATAGAGTCACACTTAACAATTGAGGAAAAAGGGATTCTTCCAGCTCAACCTCTCCCCAATCCCAAACCACAATACGAAATAAGTGATCCAAGCTTTTCAAATCAAATTGAGCAAGCTAAGTCTATTACCACTCTTATGAGTGGGGAGAACATTAACAAAATTATTTCGGTTAGGGTTGAAAAGCCTAAGGACCCAGAAGAGGACAACGATGATAGACCTAGAACTGCTCTATAAGAATTAGAACCGGAACTTTACGGCAAGCCGATTGCACCATTCTCCCAACAGCTGATTACACCAAAATCTCTCTCTAACTCTCAGGATATTTTAGAGGTGTTGAAACAAGTGAGGGTCAAAATTCTTTTACTGGATGCGACAAATAAATACCTTCATATGCCAAATTTCTAAAAGACTTGTGTACGACCAAAAGACGACAAAATATTCAAAAGAAAATCTTTTTAACTGAAAAAGTGAGTGTTATCCTAAAGCAAGATGTGCCACAAAAATATAAAGATCCCAGTAGCCCAACCATCCCTTGTGTAATTGGGAACTACTAAATTGAGCACGCAGTTCTTGACTTAGGAGCGAGCGTAAATCTGATTCCTTACTTGGTCTAAAAATAGCTAGGTTTAGGTGAATTAAAACCCACTCTAACCACATTACAACTTGTTGATCGCTCAGTTCATGTACCGAGAGGGATAACTAAGGATTGTTGGTCCATGTTGATAAATTCTACTACCCGGTAATTTTATCATCCTGGATACACAACCCATTAGTAACATGAGCACTCAAATTCCCGTGATTCTTAGCCGCTCATTCCTCGCCACTTTAAATGCAATCATTAATTGCAGGAATGGAGTCATGAGTATGTCTTTCGAGAATATGACATTGGAGTTGAATATCTTTTTCAACACAGGCAAACAGTTAGAGGATGATGACGATTTCCACGACATTAACCTAATTGATTCTTTTGTGAAAGATAGAACACTTCTTACCTTATCCTCGGACCCTCTAAAGACGTGCCTGGCCCACTCCCATGATTTTGATGATGACATGATTAGGAAGATGAGGACCATGCTAGATACTGTGCTAGTACTTAAGTTAACCGGTGGAGACCAGGATTCAAAGAATTGCCCCAAACTGATGTAGTGCCTCTACCGTCTAACCTCAAGGCACTAAAGCTTGACATAAAACTTTTACCCTCTAATTTGAAATATATCTATTTAGGTCTAGATGAGACATACCCGGTAGTGATTTCTTCCCACTTTGAGTAAGAACAAGAGAGTATACTCATCTCTACTCTCATTAAGCACAAAGGAGCCCTTTGATGGTCGATTGCAGACCTCAAGGGAATTTGTCACGCCCCAAACTCGGGAACCGGGCTCACAAAATTCCCGATCGCCGAATCTGGCGCCGACAGCCTCCGTAGAACCCCATTCTCGGCTCCCAGCGCCCATTCGCCAGGTTCCGATCCTGGGATGCTACAAGGAGGATTTTTAACATCCGTTTGATTCGTAATAAGCATAACCAAAGGCATAACCCACAAACAACAACCAAAAACTCCATCACATTTCCACTATAATCAAAAACTTTACAAGTACAATGAGCATAAGGGAAATACAATGAATATAGACTAAAACTCCAAAAGAAGATCAGCCACGCGTCCAAGCCTCAGCGCTGCTGCGATCCAACGTCACCTGTACGCAACGGTCGTGCATAAGCTTATAGAAAGCTTAGAGGGTGGTGAAAGTGTATGCTCAAGGTGATAATGTAGTCATGCAGTATCAGAGTAATGCGGAACATGCTGATGAATGCTAAGAATCCCATTAGCCGTACCAAGGCCATGCGGTGCAAAGAATGATGTCGGCCATACCAAGGCCATGCAATGCAAAATGCAAGTCAAGCATACAAATCCTCATCTAAGTCCACATGTCAATACGGCTCAAATCTGGAATATCACCGGGGTCTAGTACACTCTAAGCCAGATTGCCGCCCCATCGCGCGCAATAAGGTGAGTGGAAAAGACCTCACTATCCGCCTGCCAATATCGGGCTCGGCTCGTCAATAGCGGACCCATTCCTCGAGCTGGTCAGACTCAGCCTAGCATTGCCCCCTACTCTCGGGCGGGTAAGGCCGCACCCCCTTCCAACCGACCACGACACAGTGGAAAGCGCAACCGTCTGGTAATCGGCAATCAGCGCTCATGCATCCACTCGGTCTAGACGTTGAAGCAACCTCCTGGTACCATAAGGGTTTAGGGACTTTCACCCAGGGATATCTATCGCACCCCATGTAGAACAGTATTTCCGGTATCCAATCCTGCCAACCACGATGCGTCTGTGGAGGCTATGGCCCTGATGTCGCTAGGGCGTACAGTGACAATATCACACAATGCAAATGCATGAATCACACTATCCAGTCATACAGCAATCCTGCGCATATCGTGCGCTCATGTAGGGCAACACCCCCTGTACGGGAGCCCCTAAACAATCTGCCTGAAGGCTATGCTATAATCAGTCATTTCTCATATCAAGCATACGTATGATGCATATGATCATGAATCATGGAATTAAATATGTTATATGGGGTGGATAATGCTCATAATGAAGACGGGCCTAGACGGCCTACATATTACACGTATGGGCCTATCAGTGGGCCCAAGGGAAAGTCATAATGCGGACATTTAACCACACTACACTTACAATGTGGACGTCAAACCAACATTGCTCCCAAGGCACGACTGCTACAAATACCATTTCATAAGTTATTTTGGGGATCACACATTGCAATGGACCTTAGGTGCATCCATTGGGCCCTTAAATACATCAAATTAACCAAGTCATATGGGCCTTATATTCATTAAGTGGGCCACACCAATGGGCCTTATGTACATTGCAATGGCTATAACCCGGGGGCTTCAGAACATATCAAATAGGCCTAAGCTTATGGGCCTTACACGTGTCAAATGGGCCTCGACAGCTGGGCTCCATATGTACATCAAATGGGTCTACTCACCTGGGCCTTATATGTATCAAATGGGCCTCACCAATTGGGCCCCATGTGCACATCAAATGGGCCTCAACTCATTGGCCCCATTACATCAAATGGGCCTCGACAGCTGGGCCTTACATCTATATCAAGGTGGGCCTCAATCACAGGCCACAACAAACTAAGGTGGGCCTCCCACCAATATTATATCAAACATGATATAATATAACATATATATATATATATAATACATATGATATTATATATAATATAATATTATATATATATATATATATATATATATATATATATATATATATGTATATAAATATACACACATGCATACACCACACGCACGCACACACACGCATGCACCCACCCACAGACGCACGCGCACGCGCACACACCCAGTGGGCTCCACCGTCCAGGCGGACGGTGGAGGTAAAACACATACATCACTGTGGGCTCCATGTGGGGCCCACCATAATGTTTATATGTCATTCAAACCCTTAATAAGGTCAAGCAGACCTAGATGAAGGGTGATAAAAAGTTTCACCTTGATCCAAGATTTCTGTGGGCCCAAAAAGGGTTTCAAAGGTAAATGTTCAATCCCACGGTTTCATACGGTGTGGGCCACCTGCGTCTTGGATCAAGCTGATTTTTGGGGTGGGCCCACGTCAGGTAGGGGCCCACCATATGAACGGTTTAGATAGCATATAATCATCAAGGTGGGGCCCACGGCTACAGCCGTGAGAAGCTGTCCGGTCGCCCGTCGCCCGAGCGCAGGTGCGCAGGCAGCGCCTGACACAGCAGCAATAGCTGCTGAGATCCTTTTTTTTTTTTTTTTTTTGATTTCTATTTTATTGAGGATCTTACTGGTGGGGTCCATATCCAGGCCATCCACTCCATCCAATGGCCTTCCATGGCCCTAGACAAGTTAAACGAGCCCAATATTGGACCTGTTTCGGTGCATAAAAACAATAGGGAAGGTTTTAATGGTAAAGACCACCATTTGCTACGGTATGGCCCGCTAGAAAATGGGATGGATCCCATCTTTCAGGTCAACGGCTAAAAAGAGCTTGGGAAGGGAATGGATGGTGTGGATTTAATACATGCATCAAGGTGGGGTCTACACAAGTGAGCCATCCCAAACCTAGCTAAAATTTAGCTTTCCCATGTAACGTCCAGCGTCCCTGGACGCTGGACTCTGCAAATATACTAGAGGTGGGCCTTGCTTATGTGGGCCACCTCATGGGGGATGGTGTGTATACTACACACAAGGTGGGCCCCATTCGTAGGTGAGTTGGATGGAATTCATACCCTATGGTGGGGTCCATTCAAGTGGGCCACATAACCTCATTAACATAAAAATAAAAATAAAAATAAAACAATTAAAAATAAAAAGGGAGAGAGATAGAGAGTGAGACCGTGTGATGGAGGGACCCCGGCACTATGGGCCCTCCCTTGCACTAAATCATACATTAAGTGGGCCCCATTTTATGTGGACCATTAAAAATTAAATCCAACGGTGGAGATCCCTTCTCCACCAAATTAAACGGTCTAGATGACCCTAAACATACAAGAAATAAACATCATGATGGGGTCCATGGAGAATGGCCCCATCATGGAATGATCATGATGATCCAAGTGGGCCGTTGGCCACATCTTAGGGTCCAAGGTGAGATCCAAACCATTGATCGGTTGGCCTCACTTGGCCTAACTTAAAAGCATCAAAATCTACCCTATAAAACACCCACCACTTGATCTTCTTGCTCCCTAGGCCTCCTTAGTTCCTTGAGCTCTTCTTTGATGGTGGAAGATGAGAAATGGATGGTTGAGATGAGAGATGAAGGGGTGGGAAAGGTGGACCTCACAAATAAAATTTTCTCACCATGGGAAGACCATACGTATGGGACTTGCTATGGGAGAGTTTGAATGAGAGAGAGACTTGTAAGGGAGAGAGAGAGAGGGAGTGAGATAGGGTGATGGAGTGATGGGGGATGGTTTGGGTTGAAAATGGTAAAAAGAGGTATGGTTGTTGTTGAAATTTGGAAAAGAGGAGTGGTGAGGTGGAAAGAAGGGTGGACTTTTGTAAAAGGTAGGGATGGGTTGATGTACTTGAGGTATGGGGTGCTTTGATGGTTGATTGATGGGACTAATAGTAGAGATTCCCTCGAAATCCGCAACGCGCGGTGTTTCTTCGGAATAAACGCTGATCGGCATCTTCTTGCCTGGGTATCGGTTCAGTGCGCAAGTCACGGCGTTGGAACCGCGGCGACGACGCAGTCGCTATGATATAACCTTCGGACCGAGCCGACGTCGGTGCGCGGGACCTGGCTTAGGATCATGCGCAAATACCGAATACGGTGCGAAGGTTGCCGAAATTTGACCGGAAGGATCACGGAAGCTAACGGAACAGTACGGATTAGGACACGGGTCTTACAGCTCTCCCCTCCTAATAGAAATTTCATTCTCGAAATTTACACAATTATCGAAACTAGGCAGAACTCAAGAGGGAGAAGAAACATAACATCACTATATAAAATCAAAGATAACATACAACATGCAACACAATCAATCATCAAAAAGATGGGGATAACGCTCTCGAATCTCAGCCTCACGCTCCCAAGAAGCCTCCTCAACAGAATGGTGACCCCACTGAACCTTCACCAACGGAATGACCTTGGTCCGGAAGACCTGCTCCTTCCGATCAAGGATACGGACTGGCTGCTCGATGTAAGAAGCGTCCTCACGAACCTCTAACGGCTGCCAATCGATAACAGGAACGATGTCTGACCCACACTTCCTCAACATGGAGACATGAAAAACGTTGTGGACGCCAGACAACTGAGATGGCAAGGCAAGCCGGTAGGCCACGGCGCCAACGCGCCCAGTGATCTCAAAAGGTCCTATGAATCTCGGGGCAAGCTTGCCCTTCGTTCTAAATCGAACTATGCCCTTCATGGGCGAGACCTTAAGATACACCCTGTCCCCAACATCGAACTCTAAGGGACGACATCGATGATCAGTAAAACTCTTCTGCACATCCTATGCTTAATGATATCGATAGCCTCTGACGTCTACTGTACAAGCTCAGGACCTATGAGACATTGCTCTCTAACCTCGGTTCAACAACTCAGAGATCTGCACGATCTGTCATACAATGCCTCAAAAGGAGTCATGCCAATGGTCACCTAATAGTTGTTGTTGTATGCGAACTTAGCCAATCACAGTTGTTCATCCCAGTTACCCCTGAAATCAATCGTGCAGGCCTGAAGCATATCCTCAAGGATCTGGTTGACCCTCTCAGTCTGGCCATCGGTCTGCGGATGGTACGCGGTGTTGAGCTGCAAATCAAAACCCATCGCTCTCTGGAAGCTCCCCAAAATCGAGACGTGAACCTCGGGTCTCGGTCGAAACGATCGAGACCGGAACGCCATGCAATCTCACAATATCCTCAATGAATAATCTCGCAAGCCGGTCCAAAGGCCAAGTCGCACGTATCGCAATAAAATGTGCCGACTTCGTCGGAAAGATCGATGACAACCCGGATGGCGTCATGACCGCTCCGAGTCCTCGGCAAGCCCATAATAAAATCTGCCGACACGTGCTCCCACTTCCACATCGGGACACTCAACGGCCGCAATAGACCGGGTCTCCGATGATCGGCCTTGACACGCCGGCACGTGTCACACTCGGCCACAAAGCCGGCGATCTGGCGCTTCATCCCCGCCAAAATACTGTCGCCTCATGTCATGGTACATCTTCGTCGAGCCGGGATGGATAGAAAACCGCGATCGATGTGCCTCGGTCATAAGATCTCGGCGTAGCTCAGGAATATCCGGGACACATAATCGGCCTCTGAAGCGAAGTCCACCATCTGTACCAATCTGCCAATCTGTCTGACTCTCAGATGCTGCCTCTGCTCGGTAATCCTGTAACGACTCGTCTGCCTGCTGAGCCTCGATCACCCTTGCGACAAGAGAGGGTTGAATCGACAAGCTCGATAACTGCACAATAGAAGACTGCAAGCCAAACTCAAAGTCGTACTCTGCTATATCCTCGAGCATCCGCCACTCCTGAATCATCATATGCGCCACCAGGCCTCGTGGCTGACGGCTGAGGGCATCCGCCACCACGTCCTTGCCAGGATAGTAGGAGACCTCGAACTTGAAGTTCTTCAAGGTTTCCATCCATCGGCGTTGCCTCATATTCAAATCTTTCTGGATGAATATATAGCGAAGGCTCTTATGGTCGCAAAAGAGCTCGAACCTAACCCCGTAGAGATAGTGTCTCCACACCTTCAGTGCGAAAACAACTGCAGCCAACTCTAAATCATGCGTGGGGTAGTTCAGCTCATGGATCTTGAGCTGGCGAGACGCGAAGGCTACAGGTCTACCGTGCTGCATCAGGACAGCACCCAAACCAATATGCGAGGCATCGGTGAATACAATAAATCCGTCACTCCCAGAGGGAAGAGTGAGGACAGGAGCGGACGTCAGACGGTCCTTTAACTCCATAAATGCTCGCTCACAGGCGTCACTCCAAATAAACTCTGCGCCCTTCCGAGTCAACCTAGTCAACGGGGCTGCAATACGGGAGAAGCCCTCAATGAAACGCCGATAATATCCCGCTAAACCAAGGAAACTGCGGATCTCGGACGCAGTCGTGGGCTGGCCCCACTGACGCACTGCCTCAACCTTCGAGGGGTCCACTGCGACACCCTCCCTCGTCACCACGTGACCGAGGAACTTCACCTCCTCCTGCCAAAACTCGCACTTCTCCAGCTTCGCATACAACTGGTGTGCGCGGAGGGTCTGCAATGTAACCTCCAAATGCTGCTCATGCTCTTCACGAGTCCTCGAATAAATCAGAATGTCGTCGATGAAGACTACAACAAACTGATCGAGATACGGACGGAAGACCTCGTTCATCAACTGCATGAATACTGCTGGCGCATTGGTCAGTCCGAAGGACATGACCTGAAACTCGAAATGACCATAACGCGTCCTGAATGCTGTCTTCGGAATGTCCTCCTCTCGGACCCGAATCTGATGATAACCGGAACGCAAGTCAATCTTCGAAAAGAACTGTGCACCCTGCAGTTGATCGAACAAATCATCAATCCTCGGGAGCGGGTACTTGTTCTTGATCGTGACCTTATTGAGCTCGCGGTAATCTACGCAGAGCCTCAACGAACCATCCTTCTTCTTCACGAAGAGTACTGGCGCTCCCCACGGCGAACTGCTCGGACGAATAAAGCCTAACTCGCGCAATTCGTCCAACTGCTTCTGCAGTTCCCGCAACTCCAATGGTGCCATACGATATGGGGCCTTTGAAATAGGCGCAGTACCGGGCACGAGATCAATCTGAAACTCGGTGAGTCGACGAGGCGGTAATCCCGGAATCTCCTGAAACACATCGGGAAAATCGCAAACCACAGGCAACTGGTCGACGCTCACCGCTAAGGGCTCCTCTATGGCACAAGACATCAAACAAGACAACGGCTCTCCTCTGGGCTCAGCAATGAACTGGAACTGCGGCAAGCCAGGTATACAAAACGTGACTGTCCTCGCGGAACAATCCAATATGGCGTGATACTCGGCAAGCCAATCCATGCCCAGGATGACATCGAACTCGGACATAGGCAAAGCAAACAGGTCGGCAGGTAAAAACATATCCCCAACCAGAACGGGGCAAGACAAGCAAAATCGGCCCAACACTGCAGTCTTCCCCAAGGGAGTCGATACTGTCAACCCCTCATGAGCAGACTCCAACGGTAAACCAGTCAATCGGCAAAAACTCTCGGCCACGAAAGAATGCGATGCACCAGAATCAAACAACACACGTGCAATGCATGCGGATACAGGAAGTATACCCTCAACGACTCCTCCAGATGACTGAGGATCCTGCTGGGCCGCATAGAATCGAGCCTGAGCTGCGTGGGAGGTGCCTGTCCCCTCGAGCGTCTTGCTTCTGCTGCGCCGAGGCGGTCGAAATCTTCGCCTCTGCTGCGCCTCGGAGGCCGATGCCGCCGCCTTCTGAGGTGGTCTCGGTGGTGGAGGCTGCTGCCGCTGCTGGTCTCTGCTGCTGCTGCGGTGGTGGAGGCTGCTGTGGACCTCTCTGCTGCTGCTGGGGGCGAGGACACTCCCACATACGGTGTCCTGTCGCACCGCACCTAAAACAAGTGCCAGAGAACTGTCTCGGAGGTGGTGCTGGAGGTGCTGGGGGTGCTGCTGGTGCTCGAAAGGCTGGGCGACCAGTGCGCCTCTGCGGTGGTCGACCCTGCTGGGTATCACTGGAAGGAGCCTGCCTCTTCCGGTCCCTCCTCTGACCGCGATCAGACTGAGAACTGTCCCACTCAACCTCAAAAATCTGGGCCTTCCGCACCACTTCCTCGAAGGTAGGGAGCTCATGCCCAATAACACGGCCTCGAAGACCGTAACGCAAGCCGGCCTCGAATCGGCGGGCTCTCCGCTCCTCATCATCCACTAAGTAAGGTGCAAATCGGGACAGTGCTACAAAACGAGCGGCATACTGAGCCACTGTCATATCGCCCTGCACCAAGGCCTCAAACTCCAATGCTCGCTGACGTCGGATGTGATCGGGAAAATACTGTCGGTCAAACCGATCCACAAAATCCTCCCAAGTCCAAACAAAATCAGTGCCCGCTGCTCGAGAGACTGACATCCACCAGTGCTCAGCCTCACCATGGAGAAGAAATACGGCTAATCGAACTCGCCGCTCGGTCGCGCATCCCATCGTCTCAAATATCTTCTCTACGTCAGCGCGCCATCTCTCGGCCACTGTCGGGTCTGGCTCACCCTGGAAATGCGGGGGATCGAGGCGTCGGAACTCTCGAAGGAGGGCACTCGAGCGCTCCTGCTCTGCCTGTGCTGGAGAAACGACTGGGGGTCTGCCCTGCCCCTGAAGTGCGGCCGTCACAGCCTGCAGCATCTGCTAGCTAGGAAGCACTCACAGATACGGTCGGCTCCGCACGGGTCTCTGGTGGAGGAGCTGCACCCATAGGCTGGGCAGCATGAATCCCTGGTAGATGGGCGGCATCCTCAGGTTGGGAGGTAGGGATCTCGGGTGGAGGAGCAGGGATCGTAGGTGGTAGTGCGGGAGCCGCAGGTGGTGGAGCCGGAGTCGATCGGGTCACTCTCCTGCGCGCCATGTCCTACAGGAAAGAGCGAAGGTGCCTAATCAACCTTGAAAACTCTCGGAGGCACACTCGTTAAGGGTCGGTAATAAAAGATCGCTAGGCTTCCCGAACTTAGGACTTAAATCATTCATAGCAGACATGTAATGTTGTTTTTGGTTATTCCCGAGTTATGCTCTGATACCAACTTCTGTCACGCCCCAAACTCGGGAACCGGGCTCACAAAATTCCCGATCGCCGAATCTGGCGCCGACAGCCTCCGTAGAACCCCATTCTCGGCTCTCAGCGCCCATTCGCCAGGTTCCGATCCTGGGATGCTACAAGGAGGATTTTTAACATCCGTTTGATTCGTAATAAGCATAACCAAAGGCATAACCCACAAACAACAACCAAAAACTCCATCACATTTCCACTATAATCAAAAACTTTACAAGTACAATGAGCATAAGGGAAATACAATGAATATAGACTAAAACTCCAAAAGAAGATCAGCCACGCGTCCAAGCCTCAGCGCTGCTGCGATCCAACGTCACCTGCACGCAACGGTCGTGCATAAGCTTATAGAAAGCTTAGAGGGTGGTGAAAGTGTATGCTCAAGGTGATAATGTAGTCATGCAGTATCAGAGTAATGCGGAACATGCTGATGAATGCTAAGAATCCCATTAGCCGTACCAAGGCCATGCGGTGCAAAGAATGATGTCGGCCATACCAAGGCCATGCAATGCAAAATGCAAGTCAAGCATACAAATCCTCATCTAAGTCCACATGTCAATACGGCTCAAATCTGGAATATCACCGGGTCTAGTACACTCCAAGCCGATTGCCGCCCCATCGCGCGCAATAAGGTGAGTGGAAAAGACCTCACTATCCGCCTTGCCAATATCGGGCTCGGATCGTCAATAGCGGACCCATTCCTCGAGCTGGTCAAACTCAGCCTAGCATTGCCGCCTACTCTCGGGCGGGTAAGGCCGCACCCCCTTCCAACCGACCACGACACAGTGGAAAGCGCAACCGTCTGGTAATCGGCACTCAGCGCTCATGCATCCACTCGGTCTAGACGTTGGAGCAACCTCCTGGTACCATAAGGGTTTAGGGACTTTCACCCAGGGATATCTATCGCACCCCATGTAGAACAGTATTCCGGTATCCAATCCTGCCAACCACGATGCGTCTGTGGAGGCTATGGCCCTGATGTCGCTAGGGCGTACAGTGACAATATCACACAATGCAAATGCATGAATCACACTATCCAGTCATACAGCAATCCTGCGCATATCGTGCGCTCATGTAGGGCAACACCCCCTGTACGGGAGCCCCTAAACAATCTGCCTGAAGGCTATGCTATAATCAGTCATTTCTCATATCAAGCATACGTATGATGCATATGATCATGAATCATGGAATTAAATATGTTATATGGGGTGGATAATGCTCATAATGAAGACGGGCCTAGACGGCCTACATATTACACGTATGGGCCTATCAGTGGGCCCAAGGGAAAGTCATAATGCGGACATTTAACCACACTACACTTACAATGTGGACGTCAAACCAACATTGCTCCCAAGGCACGACTGCTACAAATACCATTTCATAAGTTATTTTGGGGATCACACATTGCAATGGACCTTAGGTGCATCCATTGGGCCCTTAAATACATCAAATTAGCCAAGTCATATGGGCCTTATATTCATTAAGTGGGCCACACCAATGGGCCTTATGTACATTGCAATGGCTATAACCCGGGGGCTTCAGAACATATCAAATAGGCCTAAGCTTATGGGCCTTACACGTGTCAAATGGGCCTCGACAGCTGGGCTCCATATGTACATCAAATGGGTCTACTCACCTGGGCCTTATATGTATCAAATGGGCCTCACCAATTGGGCCCCATGTGCACATCAAATGGGCCTCAACTCATTGGCCCCATTACATCAAATGGGCCTCGACAGCTGGGCCTTACATCTATATCAAGGTGGGCCTCAATCACAGGCCACAACAAACTAAGGTGGGCCTCCCACCAATATTATATCAAACATGATATAATATAACATATATATATATATATATAATACATATGATATTATATATAATATAATATTATATATATATATATATATATGTGTATATAAATATACACACATGCATACACCACACGCACGCACACACACGCATGCACCCACCCACAGACGCACGCGCACGCGCACACACCCAGTGGGCTCCACCGTCCAGGCGGACGGTGGAGGTAAAACACATACATCACTGTGGGCTCCATGTGGGGCCCACCATAATGTTTATATGTCATTCAAACCCTTAATAAGGTCAAGCAGACCTAGATGAAGGGTGATAAAAAGTTTCACCTTGATCCAAGATTTCTGTGGGCCCAAAAAGGGTTTCAAAGGTAAATGTTCAATCCCACGGTTTCATACGGTGTGGGCCACCTGCGTCTTGGATCAAGCTGATTTTTGGGGTGGGCCCACGTCAGGTAGGGGCCCACCATATGAACGGTTTAGATAGCATATAATCATCAAGGTGGGGCCCACGGCTACAGCCGTGAGAAGCTGTCCGGTCGCCCGTCGCCCGAGCGCAGGTGCGCAGGCAGCGCCTGACACTGATCCCTTTTTTTTTTTGTTTATTTCTATTTTATTGAGGATCTTACTGGTGGGGTCCATATCCAGGCCATCCACTCCATCCAATGGCCTTCCATGGCCCTAGACAAGTTAAACGAGCCCAATATTGGACCTGTTTCGGTGCATAAAAACAATAGGGAAGGTTTTAATGGTAAGGACCACCATTTGCTACGGTATGGCCCGCCTGAAAGTCTGATGGATCCCATCTTTCAGGTCAACGGCTAAAAAGAGCTTGGGAAGGGAATGGATGGTGTGGATTTAATACATGCATCAAGGTGGGGTCTACACAAGTGAGCCATCCCAAACCTAGCTAAAATTTAGCTTTCCCATGTAACGTCCAGCGTCCCTGGACGCTGGACTCTGCAAATATACTAGAGGTGGGCCTTGCTTATGTGGGCCACCTCATGGGGGATGGTGTGTATACTACACACAAGGTGGGCCCCATTCGTAGGTGAGTTGGATGGAATTCATACCCTATGGTGGGGTCCATTCAAGTGGGCCACATAACCTCATTAACATAAAAATAAAAATAAAAATAAAACAATTAAATAAAAAGGGAGAGAGATAGAGAGTGAGACCGTGTGATGGAGGGACCCCGGCACTATGGGCCCTCCCTTGCACTAAATCATACATCAAGTGGGTCCCATTTTATGTGGCCCATTAAAAATTAAATCCAACGGTGGAGATCCCTTCTCCACCAAATTAAACGGTCTAGATGACCCTAAACATACAAGAAAATAAACATCATGATGGGGTCCATGGAGAATGGCCCCATCATGGAATGATCATGATGATCCAAGTGGGCCATCGGCCACATCTTAGGGTCCAAAGTGAGATCCAAACCATTGATCGGTTGGCCTCACTCGGCCCAACTTAAAAGCATCAAAATCTACCCTATAAAACACCCACCGCTTGATCTTCTTGCTCCCTTGGCTTCCTTAGCTCCTTGTGCTACTCTTAGATGGAGGAAGATGGGAAATGGATGGTTGAGATGAGAGATGAAGGGGTGGGAAAGGTGGACCTCACAAATAAAATTTTCTCACCATGGGAAGACCATACGTATGGGACTTGCTATGGGAGAGTTTGAATGAGAGAGAGACTTGTAAGGGAGAGAGAGAGAGGGAGTGAGATAGGGTGATGGAGTGATGGGGGATGGTTTGGGTTGAAAATGGCAAAAAGAGGTATGGTTGTTGTTGAAATTTGGAAAAGAGGAGTGGTGAGGTGGAAAGAATGGTGGACTTTTGTAAAAGGTGGTGATGGGTTGATGTACTTGAGGTATGGGGTGCTTTGATGGTTGATTGATGGGACTAATTGTAGAGATTCCCTCGAAATCCGCAACGCGCGGTGTTTCTTCGGAATAAACGCTGATCGGCATCTTCTTGCCTGGGTATCGGTTTGGTGCGCAAGTCACGGCGTTGGAACCGCGGCGACGACGCGGTCGCTATGATATAACCTTCGGACCGAGCCGACGTCGGTGCGCGGGACCTGGCTTAGGATCATGCGTAAATACCGAATACGGTGCGAAGGTTGCCGAAATTTGACCGGAAGGATCACGGAAGCTAACGGAACAGTACGGATTAGGACACGGGTCTTACAGAATTAACCCATTGATTTGTACTCTCCGCATTCATCTTAAGGATATTGCGAAGACCTCACGATAATCACAATGTAGACTAAATCCAAACATGAAGGAAGTGGTTAAGGCCGAGGTTCTTAAGCTATTGGATGTAGGTATCATGTACCCAATATCTGATAGCCAATGGGTGAGTCCAATTCAGGTGGTTCCCAAAAAGTTTGGAATCATCATAGCTAATGCCAATAATGAACTCGTGCCAACTAAGATCACTACTAGTTGAAGAATGTGCATTAACTATAGGAAGTTGAATACCGTCATAAGGAAGGACCACTTTTCTTTACCCTTTATCGATCAAATTTTGAAAAGGCTAGCTAGTCACTCTTACTATTGCTTCCGCAACGGTTATTCGGGCTATAATCAGATCGAGATAGCCCTCAAAGATCAGGAAAAGACCACATTTACATGTCCTTACGACACCTTTGCTTACCGAAGGATGCCATTCGGGCTATGTAATGCACCCGCCACTTTTCAACGATGCATGTTGAGTATTTTTTCTGACATGGTGGGGCAATATTTAGAAGTCTTCATAGACGACTTCTCGGTCTTTAGTCCATCCATCAACGAATGTTTAAAAATTTTAAAAATGTGCTAAAGCAATGCAAGGAAAAGAATAGGTACTGAATTGGGAGAAGTGTCATTTCATAGTTCGAAAGGAAATTGTCCTTAGACACATTATCTTGTCCAAGGGAATTGAGGTAGATAAGGCTAAAATTGATTTTATCTCTAACCTACCTCCACCCAAGAACATATGAGATGTGCGATCCTTTCTAGGACACGCCAAGTTTTACAGAACATTCGTAAAGGACTTTAGTCACCTCTCTTGTCATCTATGTAATCTACTTTAAAAGGATGCAACATACGGGTGGACTGAGCAATGCCAGGAAGCTTTTACTAAGCTCAAGAGCATGTTAACTACTGCACCTGTCATGCAGCCATCCGACTGGAGCCTTCTTTTTTAACTTATGTGCGACACGTCTGACTATGCTCTTGTGGCAATTTTAGGCCAAAGAAAAGAAAAGAAGCCCCACGTTATTCATTATGCAAGTAGAATTCTAAATCCTGTCCATGTAAACTACTCAACTACGAAAAAGGGACTCTTATCAGTAGTGTTTGCTTTAGATAAATTTAGGTCCTACTTGATCAGATCTAAGATCGTCATTTACACTGATCATGCGGCACTCAAGTATTTTTTTCTAAGAATGATGCTAAACCCCACTTGATAAGATGGATCCTTCTACTCTAGGAATTTGATTTGCAAATAAAAGATAAAAAGGGAGTAGAGAACGTAATGACTCACCATCTTTCTTGCCTTAATCTCTCCGATCCCCTTGAGACGACACAGATAAATGACATGTTCCCTGATGAACAATTGTTCAAAGTCTCCCATTCACTTTAGTTTGCTGACATTACTAATTATCTTGCCATAGGTTTCATGCTGACACATTTGACTGCGCAAGATAAGAAAAAATTCTTTGCTCAACTTTGTAAGTTCTTCTAAGATGATCTTTATTTATTTAAATATTGCTTAGACCAAATCTTAAGGATATATCTGCAAGACAATGAGCACCGAGGTGTCATCTCCTTCTGTCACTCTCAAGCCTATAGTGGTCACTTTTCTGCTACAAAGACCACGACCAAGATTCTGCAATGTGGCTTTTACTGGCCCATTATGTTCAGGGACACTCATAAGTTTTGCAAAGCTTGTGAGTATTGTCAGAAGTTGGGAGTATTGTCTCGTCGAAATATGATAGCTATGAACCCCATTCTGATCATTGAAGCATTTAATTGTTGGGGCATCGATTTCATGGGACCATTTCCCCATTTCAGACTATGTCACTAAATAGGTCGAAATGATTCCATGCCGAAACAATGACCATCAAATGGTCATTAAGTTTTTAAAAGAGAACATCCTTTCCCGATTCGTAACGTGTCAAGCTATCATTAGTGATGGGGGCTCATATTTTTGTAATAGGCCACTTGCGAACTTAATGAAGAAATATGGCATCTCTCACAAGGTGAGCACTCTATACTACCTACAAACAAGTGGGTAAGCTGAGATTTTCAATAGGAAAATTGAACACATCTTGGAAAAGACGGTTAACCCTGACCGTAAGGATTGGTTAATCCGATTGACTGATGCCTTATGGGCTTACCGTACCACAGTTAAGACCCCTATTGGAATGTCTCCTTTTAGACTTATCTATAGGAAGGCTTGCCACTTGCCTGTGGAGTTAGAACATAGAGCCTACTGGGCAATCAAAATTTTGAATTTTAATCTGGACAACGCTGGCTTGCTACGTAAACTTCAGTTGAATAAACTCGAAGAAATCTTAAATGATGTGTACGAGAATGCGAGAATTTATAAGGACAGGATGAAGGTGTTTGATGACCAACACATTCTTAGAAAATCATTCACATCCGGTCAGAAAGTCCTCTTGTATAATTCTCGGTTACATCTCTTTCCGGACAAACTTTGATCTCGTTAGACCAGTCCTTTCACTGTTACTAATGTCTATCCTCATGTGGCTGTCAAGATAAAAGATTCAAACAATGGTAAAGAATTCAAAGTAAAGGGACATCGATTAAATCCATTTGTTGAGAAATTTGATTCAGATGACATGTCCATCCCTCTGATTGATCCTGTTTACCAGGATTGACCTCCTAGTTTGACAAAGGTGTAGTTAGGCTTACTGCTTTCTGCTGTTTAGGATAGTTTGCTTCCATTGTTTTAGGATAGTTTGCTTTCTGTTTGCTTTGGATAGTTTGCTTTGTGGGTTAAATTCTTGTGCTAACTCACCTTCATGCTGAGATCCTTTGGAAAAAGTCTTCAATGTCTTCATCAGGTACTACTTTCCATCACTTCTCCTTCAATTACGTTGTCTCTTTTGCAATTTATGCTTATCTTTTTTACATTGAGGACAATGTAGATTTTAGGTTGGGGTGGGAGATTAGGTAAACTAATCTGTGTTTTCTTAGTTTTGAGCGAAATTTGTAATTTGTTTTTTCAAAATTCAATGCTTATCTATTTGGAAAGTGATAAGTTGTGTATTTAAGAATGTTTTGAGTATGATGATAAGATAGAGATTGAATTTTAAATTGTTGGAGTTTGGTCCTCTAACTAATATATCAATTACAGATCTAGTGCTCAATTGATTAAGAGAAAGTTTGAATATCATGTTATTCTAAATCACAAGACACGTTCAAATTATTTTCTATGAATAATGCTAGAATTCCTGATTGTTAGTATGAGAATCATTGCTAGATGGTGAGAATCAAGTCTAGAGAATTTTATCCATCTTAAAAGATGAAAAGAACCAGTTAAAAAATAGTGAAATAGATAAAAAAAAAGTCATGTATGATGAAAAGATAAAAAAAGACTGGAAAAGAATGCAAAAATAATGTAAGGTCTATAAAAGAATGAATAAAAATTGACCATCGATATAAAATAAAAAACTAGAAAAAGAAGAAAATGGGGATAAGTTCGGAATTAGTACTTAAGTTCTCAATTAATCTTGATATGGTAAACATAGTTAGCATGATGTAATGAAGTATCCTTATAGAAAGTAAGTTGATCTTCACTGCGCACATTGAAAAACTTGATAGGTGAACTATGCTCTGACTTAATGGATAAAGAACTTATTTGATTAATAGGTTTGAACATTGCGCATTAAAGTTCATTTTTCGCATACTTTGCTCGGGACTAGCAAAATGCTGGTTGAGATTTGTGTTGAGGGTCAAATATTGCATATTGGACCCAATTTATTACTTGGTTTTAAATATGATAATGCTTAATGTTCTATTTTAATCATGTTTGTGTTGCAAGGTGAATTTAAGAGCTTGGATTGGAAATGATGCTAAAAGCATGGATTTAACACTCAAGAATCATTAAATCCAAGGATGGATCTTATGAGACCAAGAATAAAGAATTCACATGCCAAAGATCCAAGAAAACCAAGTGAGGAATGAAGGGAACTGAAGACTTGAAGTGAAGAAAAGTGACCCTAAAAATATGCTTCCTTTGACTAGTCCAAGCTCTCTCTCAACTAGTCGAAGGATCTTACTCGACTAGCCGAAGGAACCTTGACTTGAACTCCAGTGACAAAATTCTTAAAAATCCCGTCATCCTCGACCAGTCACAGGAAACCCTCGACCAGTTGAAGGCTGTCCTCGACCAGTCGAGGGTTACGTAGATTTTGTGCGGACTGCATAAATTTGAGACGGTTTCCGAAAATTTCCAACTCAATGCGAAAGGAAATGATGCAAAACTATAAATAGGGGTCCTCAAGGCATCCCTAGGGTCATCTAGGGTTTGAGGAGTAGAGCAAATGCATAGAGAAGCCGTCATCAAGAGTTTTTCTTCTCTTTCCTTAGTTGTTTCTATGCTTTTCTTAAGAGACTTTAGTTCAATCATGACTATGGTTGGCTAAACCTCTTAGCTAGGGCTAAGAGGTGAAGCTTGTAGCTTGATGGGATGTTTTCTATTGCTTTAATTCATGTTTAAGTTGAACTATTTTTTATTCTAGTTTGATATTTAAGGAATACTTTTAGTTTTTAATGGTTTATTGTGACTCGAATTACAATAGATCTGCAATAACTTTGAGTATGTTCTTTTTATGTATTGAGATTATGAAATTAGGAAATCCTGTTGTTCACCATCGTCCCGTGGGTATGGTTGGATTGTGAAATCCTTCATAACTTTCACACTTCTCTTATGATTGGTTGTGGGATTGGTAAATCCTGTTGTTTGCCTTGTCTCCTGACTATGGTTTTGTGATGGAATCACTTCCAGTTCTCATACCTCTCATCCATTGAAAATTAGGTCAAAGAAAGTTCAGATATGTTTTACTGAGATATCTTCCAATTGGATAAGATGGGACTCTGATTCCAGTTGTGTCTTTGAATCAAGCATAGATCTCCTTGATCTCTATAAGTGGATCCTGAAAAACCCTAGTTACTACTTTTGAATTTGTTAGTTTTTAATCACTTTAATCACAATTACACTCTCAAATATTCCAGATTTCGGTTCACATCTTCTTCTAGTTCTAGCTCTAGTTGCTTTCAGAAACGTACGAGATTAGTCCTTGTGGATTCGACCTCGGTCTCACCAAGATTATTACTACATCGCGACCCTGCACTTGGGGTTGTGAACACATACACCTTGTCAATTTCTTTAGATTCCTCCACAAAATCCTGAATTGTCAGGAGGGAGCTCCCCTCCACTTTAGAAGCTTCAGAGTGCTTCTGTGGTGTCATAGGGGTAATGACCATCCTTCAACTATCCTTGACGAAGACGTAAACTTTGTGTCATCCTCTATAGGTCGTATCACAGTCTGATTACCTTAGTCAACCAAATAACATATGACATGCTTCTATGTCGACTACGTCACAAAGTACTTGATCTTTATAATTCCTACCAATTGAAAACAAGACAGTGGATTGTTCAGTTACCTTGGTCTTGTTAACATTTTTTATCTAACCAATCGAGTCAGAGGAATGATGTTTTGTCGTAGATAGCCACAACTTCTCCACCATCACCTTTGAGACGATGTTCTTGCCACTGCCCTTGTCTATAGTTATATTACAGACTTTGCCATTGATGGTACACTGCGTATGTAATATATTATGTCGCTTCAAGTGCAACTCTTTCCTTGGAGTGTATAATAATCGCCTCACGACCAAGGATTCGCCATGATCCTCAGCCAACCATTCTTTGTCAGTAGCTCATTTTTCAACGACTTGTTCATCCTCATCAAATTTAGGGCCTTCTTCCACTATGTCTCCTTAAGTGCCCAATTCGTTAATGGCCAAGTGGGTTATGGGGCGTTGAGGGTAGGTGTTTTATAAGTGGCTCAGTTAGCCACATCAGTAACAATTGTTCGACCTTGGTCGACCATAAGGATTTGAAAACCTACTTGGACCCACTGTTGTGGGCGTTGCACGTTGAGACCTAAATGGAATATTCCCCATGTCACAGTTCGCGGTTGTAGGAAGTTGAAAATGCCCTCCTAGTGGTTCATTTCCTTTGGTCAGCGCTGAATCATGTATGACACCTGTCATGGGGGGCCAAGTTGAAGGATAAGGCCAAATAGGGACTCTTCTAAGTTGCCTTTCCACCCTACCTACCAACTAAACTGCTTCATCCATGGTCCCGACTGATGCTTCTGAATTTGGTTCTAAATTGTCAGTCGCAAGCCGCTTATGAACCGTACTACCTTCTGTGATTTGATCTTTGAAAAATCATTCCACGTTGTCAACCACTGGAATTCTTTGGTGTAATATGTGATGGTCTGATTTCTCTGCCGGTAATTTTAGTATTTCTGGAAAAACTCTTGCTTATAATAATTAGAGATGAATCGTGATCGAACAAAGCATCTCATTCGTGGCCATGATCGGATGGGCTCCTTGTTCTATCGGGTATGTAAAAGTTGTAATTACTTCCACCATATGGAAGCACCAGATTTCAACTTGAATGCAACCAACTTTACTTTTTTATGTTTTGACATGTCCATGTAATCTAGATACTATTATACTTTGGCTATCTAATCAAGGAAGTCTTCTATACATAATAATCTATTAAAACTAGGAAGTTCATTCTTGCCTCAATAATATCTTTCAGTACAATCTAATCGATCATCTCCATGGACCATTCATTGGGCAACGACACCACTGACATCCCCGTCGCTGGAGCTTGACTCATTTGGGATAGCCCTATGATTCACCTTCGTAGGTGCTATACGAAAATCGGGGTTGTTCTGTATAACGATCACGAGCCACTAAGCATCGCCTTGGGCTCGGGGTAGAATTAGTGCATCTGCAATACAATTAAGACTTACCTCCAATTCTTGCATGGTCAACTGACTCTCTCGGTGAAAAGCTTCCATTCTTTCTGATAGATAACAAATCCATGAATCGTCGCTCATAGGATTCTAATACCACTTGACACAGGGAGGCACGTGATGAGGTTGATCACCGTCTTCCTTAGGGGATACTATCTGAATCCATAAAACTCTCTGGATTCCTCACAGAGCTTCCTCGAATCCAAGAGGGATAAAAGTAGAAATAATTTCTAATAAATTCGAAATAACTTGATTGATTGTAAAAAAAAAAAAAAGAAATTACAAGTCTTCCAAATAGGAACTCAAACCTAGTACGGAGTTTTAAACTCAAACACCTTAAAAACTTAAGATTTATACATGACCTTTATTCCTATTAGACTTCATGGTTTTCGAACAAAAGTAGTAGGTGTCCAATTTAGCCCAACCACATTATTCTCCTAACTTTTCTAAGACATTTTCATGTTGGGCAGAACTCTTACAACTCAAAGGATCAAAAGACATACCCAAACAAAAACTTATTATTTATAGTAAAAATGAAAATAAATAAGACCTTTGACTGTTAATCTGATGAATTCTTACAAATCCAAAATCTGACGTGGGTAACCCGGCATAGCATGGTTGGATTAAGTAGGTTTTCCTACCCAAAATCATATATAATATGCGAAAAACTCATCCTAATTTGCAAGATAAGACTGTTTTAAGGTTCTAACACTCCGAATCATTTTAGCCTTATTAGGCCTTCTCTGCTCCGTCTTTATCATGAAAGTACCTGCGACTTGCTCCACATTAACTCCATCGGTCCAAACACGCCCTTAATTGTTTCATCCCAAGTTATATTGCTTATTTAGATGCTTTTATTTGATTACAGTTACCTTCTAACCATCGATTGAATATGGTGTAAATTGCTGACTCCATCTTCTGAGTAAATGGTGCTAAACTATAATACTAGTCCCACATGATTATTGTTATGGGAAATATGGTCCGACCCCCCTTAAACAGCTCGGTAGGGCTTTTGTGACATCAGCCTCCGACCCCAAAGTAGTATTCATGTAAGTTCTCCCATCTCGAGCCGACGTGCAAAACAAACAAGGAATCACGTCGAGTTACAATCTGTTCGGACTCTAGCCCAAACTAGGTCATCGCCCGAGTTCGGCCCATTTGGTCCATTTAAGTTCAGCAGGGCTTGATTTGAGCTCGTTCATCGTCAATAGGTAACTGAGCTCAGTCCATTTAGGCTGGGCTCGGCCTTTTTAGGCTCGGCACAGATATCACTAATCTGACCAAGTTAACTCGGCTTGAGTAGTTAACAACCTGTCAATGGGGTTATATTCACTTTAGTAATGCTCGATAAGAGTAATTGCCTCATCTACAATCACGGTGTACCCATCGACGTCATCACTTCTGCACTTCTCGCCTAATGGCTGAGATCATGCCGAAGGTGACGGAACCATGACATGCTATTCATACTATAAATACAGAATCACTCCAGGAAGACATGTACGCAAAATCTCTCACTCGAAACCCCATTTACACTACTTAGACCTAAATTCCTAGCCTAACTTTGACATCAGAGGGTCCCTTGCTCAAGTCAGGGTCCCTTGCTCGGAGCTCGGAAGAGGGTGATCCAGATTTTTGCATCAACATTTTGGCAACGTCTGTGGGACACAGAAGTAAAAAATCATTCCTATTCTACCAAAGATCGAAATGGTGAAAGGAAAGAAGAAAGAACTTCCTCTGACCATTACTGCTGATCCCGAGCTGGCTAGGCAGTGAAACTTGTCTTCCTAATTGCACGTTGAGTCAACTCCGACGGGACCAACGCAACGATCTCGGAATCGAGGAAGCCAGTATCATTCATTACAAAATCAGTTCAAGACATTAGTAAATGAGCTCAGTCTCATGAAACAACAGATGGCAAGGCATCTCCCTCCCCCCGCTTAGGAAGTAGTTACCCCAGTGACGGTGGAAAGCTCGGTCCCTGTTGGTTCCCAAAGAGGAGCGCCTCGGAGCATGCCAACACGAGCGCCGACCCACGTCCCGAGAACCTCGATATTAGCTCCTAACAACCTCCACCATGAATTGGAAAAGAGGAGATGCAGGAAAACTCCCGAGGCAGATCCGCTTCATGAAACTGTCGCCGAGAATAAAAACCCCTGGGAAGCTTAACTCGACTAATTACGAGGCCAGATCGGTACCATGCATGGAGCTTTTCAAGCACAAGCTTTGACCAAAATAGAGGCAATGATGGAGGAGACAGAGCCCTCATTCACAAGTGAAATAATGAGTACAATCATGCCTCCGAGGTTCCGAATGCCTCCTATCGCATAATATTCAGGTTCTGGGGATCCGATCGAGCACATGGAATCCTATCGGTCTTAGATGGAGCTCCAGTCGGCCTCCGGGCCGATCATGTGTCGCGCCTTGTCTTTGACCCTCACGGGAGTTGCACAAGGTAGGTACCGATAGTTGAAGCTGAAGTCAATCGACTCATTTGTCGAGCTCAGCAAAGCATTCCTAACATAGTTCATCGTCGGGAAGCAACGCCGAAAGCCTTTCGCTCATTTGTTGACCATCGAGTAAAAGGAGGGAGAAATGTTGAAGGATTATATTCTTCGGTTTAACGGGGAAGCGATGTAAGTCGACAACTACTCCGACAAGATTGCTCTGGCTGTGATGATTTTTGAACTCAGAGAAGGAAGGTTTCTCTTCTCGATAGGGCAAAACCCTCCAACCACGCTAGGAGAGCTTATGAACCGAGCTCAGAAATACTCAAACACTGAAGATATCTTTAGCTCCCAGAAAGGGGCCCAAAGCATGAAAAACTCCACAAGGGATAAGAAGCGTAAGGAGGCCCACACCAGTCGAGCTCGAATAAGAAGAGGTCAGATGAGGAGACCTTGCGTAGCCAAAGGCCGAGCAGACGTCTCGAGAGCCAATTTACCCTTAACACATCTCCAGAGCAAGTCCTCCTAGAGATGTGAGACGAGAAGCTTTTAAGGTGGCCGAATTGTATGAAAACGGATGCGAGTCAACGAGATACGCTTAAATATTGTCGCTTTCATCACGACCATGGCCATAACACTAGTGATTGCATTGATCTCAAGGAGGAGATCGAAACCATAATCGGCAAAGGGCATTTGTGTGAGTACGTCAAGAAGGATAAACAAGCTCGGGAAGATGAACAACCGAATAGAGTAGCAGACGACAGTGTTAAGATTCGAACTATTTACGGAGGACCATCCGGGGGCAGAGACTCAAACCGAGCACATAAGGCTCATGCTCGGAAAACTATCCTGAACATTATATCCACCTAGCAGATAGACTAAGCAAGGAGCTGCAAATGGGTCCGTCTAGCCTAATATTTACAGAGGATGACGCCCGCGGTATTCAACATCCTCACGACGATGCTCTAGTAGTAGCTATATCTATAGCTAATCGAAAGGTATGCCACATTTTGGTCGATACAGGAAGCTCAACCGACATACTATACTCTTGAGGCATTCGACAAGATGGGCATCAGTAGATCACGTCTTTGACCCCGCTGCATGGATTTGCGAGGGATAAGGTCATCTCCGAAGGCATGATCCTCCTCCATGTCACGGTCGAGGAGGGACAAAATTAGGTCACCTTGATGGTGGATTTCCTGGTGGTGAACTGTCTGTCGACCTATAGCATGATCCTCGGACGACCTTCGCTCAACTCCATGAGAGTAGTGGTATCTACATACCACTTAATGATGAAGTTCTCCGCAGTAGGTGGGGCGGTTATCTCCAAGGAGACCAATGTGCAACTCAATATTGTTATTCAATCACGGTGATGAAAGGCATACCCAAGCAAGCCCTAATGATTAACTCACTCGATCCTAGAGAAGAGTTACCATTAAAAGGCTCCCCAATGGAAGAGCTTATTTAACATCCCATACTTTTCAATATTCGGGTGTTACCGTATAATCTAACTTAATTGAATGTTATCCTAAACTAGGCTAAGAACCCTAAAAATCATCAATAATTATATCTAGAATTGATCTAACCTTTAAGTTATCAAGGATTATTAGTAGACACTCTAATCTGAGAATTATGGTCCAGCTAAGCTATTGATCTGCCCCGTTGTTGGATGAGTAGGTGATCATGAATTATTAGACTTAATGGACGAGTTAGATTCTTAGAGAGATCATTGTAAGCCCCTAAGACCATTCTAGTTCAGGTTTGGGAACAATCTAACCATTGGATATGCAAGGATTAACAAACTTAGACAAATTAAACCATTCATCATCGATTGTAGGATTTAAATATAAAACCCCACTGATCGTTAAGTCTATAGCATCTTGTTCAATAATCAAACATTAAATCATATGAAATCTGACTGCTAGATTGTAATAGTGACAATCAGTTGCACCTAGACTAGTTTGGAGTCCTTTAAGGCCATTAATCATTAACATTGAGTCAATCTGATCGTTAAGCTTACTCTAAAATGGACTAAGACCCTATATGAGACTTAAAGAGCGGATCTAGAAATTATCGGATCGTCGAGTTGATAGAAGCCCCCCAAATAGGACCAAGAATCATGTAATGAGGCCCATCTAAGCTTTGGATATCCCTGGTTTTCGGTCAGAGATCCTAATGGGGACCCCTAAACTGAATGGATTGGAATGGATTGAAATCAAAGGAGATCTGACAGTTAGTTCATTAGAAAATACTGTTTCATCACGCAAATCGAGTTGTGAGGCCCACTTGTTCCATTAGAGTAATGACCCACTATCATGGTCATTTGGCCAATCCGAACCCTCCACCTTGTCGGTGGGCCAAATACGACTAAACCCTGGGAAGTTGCACCCATAGCTAGACACAGGTGTGTGCACAAAGATAAGCATAAGTAGAGTTACAGATTCGGTGTTTTGACAAAAACGAAAAGATTCTGTTGTTAGGTGTCGTGCTGGCAATCCATTTGGGCGATATTAGGCCGATCCTCACCTTCCAATCAAGTAAATCATAGCCATCTGATGCCTTTCATGCGGATTAGGACTCCCGTAGAAAACCAACTTCAACAATATCTCGGGCTGCCTATTTCTAGAAACTGGACAACTGTCGAAATCCAAACCATCTGCTCTCATCCAACGGGTTTGAGAAATCCTAGGGCAATGCTATTAGAAGGAGGAGATCAACAACAACATCTTCTCCTCCATTTCCCTCGGTTACACTCGAAAAATGGTCAGTTCCCATCTTCCCTCGAAACCATTAGGAAAACCTCCATGAGCTCTGTTCTCCTCCCTCTTCAAGCTTCCTGGGACATGTCAAAGCCCTTCAGAAACACCATTTCAGAGAAATACCTATCGAGATCTACCATTAATGGCAGAACTTCTTCCTCGACAAAGAAGCTCGCCAGATCTCCCTTACTACACACCCAATCTTAGATCTATTTTGTTCAGCAAGGTCACATGGGTGTAGTTTCATCACCCTTAGATCAGCCAAGGTTAGCGCAACAAAGGTCACAGCAGCACCTAGAGTCGTGTGAGCTTTTTGGTGCATGAACGGTGCTCGTCACACGAGCTGTCAGGTCTGTCCTGGTGAGGGTCCGACCTGTTGCTAGGTTGCTGAGAAAGAAAAGAAGGAGAAAGGAAAGAAGATGAAGAGAGAGAGAGAGAGAGAGAGAAGGAGAGAGAGTAGGGGTGGTGCAGCTACACTGTCACCAAGCTATTGCACCAACCTGACTCAGTTGGGTCGTGGCTAGGTTGAGTCCAGAGGTCGCTGGACCTCTCTAAATGATAAGAAGAGAGAGAGTGGGAGATGAAATAGAGAAAGAGAAGGAGAGAGTGATAGAGAAGAGAGAGGAATGAGAGAGAGAAAGAGGGAGAGTTTGGGTTAGAGTGTAAGTTGACTCGCTGCCAAGTCAGTTGGTTCGAGTCAGGGGCCTGCTGGACGTTCCAGCAGGAAAGAAAGGAAGAATAGAAGCAGGAAAAGAGTGAGAGAAAAGAGAGAAAGGAAGACGAAGAGAGAAGCAGAAAAAGAGAGAAAAGAGAGAAAGGAAGAAGGGAGAGAAGAAGAGAAACCAGAGAAGAGACCGAGTCAATTTGGCTGGAACCGAGTCAACTTGACTGGAACCAAGTTCAGCTGGGTCGGGTCATGCTTGGGCTAGGTCCAGGCTTGGCTAAGGTCCAATAGGGAGAGATAGAGGTAGATAGAGAGAAAGAGAGATATGGAGAGTCCATATGGTGGCCATTTGCCACACCAACACGACTTGAGCCATTCATGGACTGAGTTAGGTCCATTTTGGTGCATGTCCAACCTCTTGACAAGTTAAGTAGACTGGACACGCCGAGTCTGAGTTGAGCCGCATCCAACTCCTGCTAAGGTATAAACTCTCTACCCTCTTTTGTGTAATTTAAATTTGATTATTTAATTAGATATTGTATCTATGAAGTTTGTTGTTCTCAAAACCCTAACCTTAGGTTAGATTGTAGGTTGAAGTTCATTAGATAACATAATTAAGACCCTAACGTCGATCCTAGCCGTAGATAGTTTGTAAAACATTAATCTAACCATACGACTTACAATTCATGGTAGGATTCAAATCTAAGGGCGCACACACTTCCTAGTAACATTGGGAGCAATTCGACTCATAAGGTGATGAATCTTTCCCCTTAAGCTTTCTTATTAGTCTAAGTAATAGCTCATTTTATTTCAATTGCTAATTGATATCCCTAATTCATGATAACTTGTGTTAGATAATGAATCTGATTATCATTCATATGCTCAACACTTAGCTCGTATGAATATCCATATGTTGTACTTGTGTATCTTTCATGTTTATGGATTGTTTATAGATTGCTTGAAGAACTTGAACTGTTACATCTATTAGTGGAAAACCCCACTTATATATGTACACCCTAACTTGGGATGTAACTTGACTGACTGTGATTATAATGGACCCTTACCTAGTGGCTATTTTGGCTGATGAATTAAATGAAACATTGATATGGGCTTACCATCCATGGATTGTTGTGCCTATCTAGCTTCTTCCTGCTTGATATTTTCCCCTTGTGGGCATATTTGCCTTAAGTGGCTTGATAGATTATTTTGTGTGATCATGCGATAGCAAGTCTCACTTGATAGACTGTGATTGGCCACTGGTTGAGGAGGATGCCATTAATCAACCTAATGATGGAGTCTCATGAGTCGAGGATGGTGGAATGGGACATTATGCCCAAACTGTCGACTTATGCTGGGTGACAAACCCCTCATAGTGACCTTTGAGCTTTTTTAAATTGGTTGCTTGCAAATTGGAATAATAATGGCTGGGATTAATCATGCATTCAAGGCATTTGCATTTTGAATGGACCGACTCTTTGAAAGGTCCATTCTCTTGTTAGGATGAGCCAACTATTTGAAAGGCCCATCCCCATGCCTGAATGAGCCAACAGTTTGAAATGTTGATGATTCTTGCTTAAATAAGCCAACTGTTAGAAAGGCTCACTATCTCACTTGAGCGGGTTGACTGTTTGAAAGACCTGTTCCCTCGCAAGTTGAATGAGTCGACTATTTAAAAGGCCCATCTCTTGCTTAATGGACTGACTGTTTGAAAGGTCCAGTCTCTTATTAAAAATAGGTTAATTGTTTGAAAGACTCATCCTATTACTTGAATGAGCCGGCTGCTTGAAAGGCTCATTCTTGTTTTAGTGAACCGACTGTTTGAAAGGCCCACTATCTTACTTGAGCGGGTCGACTGTTTGAAAGACCTGTTCTTTTGCAAATTGAATGAGTCGACTATTTGAAAGACCTATTCTCTTGCCCGAATGGACTGACTGTTTGAAAGGTTCATTCCCCTATTAGAGATGACTGACTATTTGAAAGGCTTATCCCCAAGTATGAATGAGCTGATTGTTTGAAAGGTCCATTCATGTCTAAGTGAGCCGACTGTTTGAAAGGCCCATTATCTTGCAAGTTGAATGAGATGACTATTTGAAAGGCCCATTCTCTTACATGAATGGACTAACTGTTTAAAAGGTCCATTTAATTGGCCAACTGGATGTGCATCCTCAGTTGATATGCATTTATGCATCCATGCACTTAAATAAGATCGCATCATTAAATATTTTATATGTTTTATTGTTTAAAACTATGCTTAACTAATGCGTCAGTGTGTAATCTTCAGGAAAATTCACACTGAGCTGGCCACTCATTCATCGAATATATAACTGTATAGGTAGCGCAGGTGGTTTAAATGATATTCATGTTTAGATTGATGAGGAGCATGGTACAATGGTCAAAGATGCATGGTTGTAATTGCTAAGAGAAGCTGTGCGATGTTGCGACTCAAATTTATATCCATTTTATCATTTCACATGTGTTAAATCTTATTATTCTTGTATTTGTTAATATTGAGACATTGGTTTGTATAAGTCATTTTGGGAATCACTCTTATAATTTGAATGTATATACAATTTCCTTTATACTTAATTTGTCCATATTCCGCTTAAATGCTCACTCTGAAAAAAGAAAAGAAAAAAATGCACATGGAATTTGGCTATCTTTAAAGGTTAACACTCGGGTTTTTGGAAAATGAGTCATGTACTCGGGTTTCAAAAACTCAGGGCATTACAGCTTATTACCATCCCTCTCGACAAGAACGACCCAAACAAAACGGTACAGGTTGAATCATCTTTAGCTCCCGACCATCATACTCAAATGATGAGTTTACTCCTGGAAAACAAAAACGTGTTTGCCTAGTCTCATCAAGATATGTCGGGCATTGATCTTGAGGTGAGGTTAATAAATTGAATTTAGACCCGAGCTTTAAGCCGGTCAACCAAAAAAGGAGAATGTTCGAACCAGAGAGATATGTAGCGATCGTTAAAGAGGTCGGCAAACTGCTGGACGCAGGCTTCATTGAAAAAGTTTATTATCTTGAATGGATAGCCAACGTGGTGTTGGTTAAGAAATCCAATGGGAAATGGTGAGTCTGCATCGACTATTCTGACCTAAACAAAGCGTGTCCCAAGGACAACTTTCCTCTTCCCAGAATCGGCCAACTGGTCAACAACACAAATGGGCACGAGCTCCTGACATTCATGGACGTGTACTTAGGTTACAATCAGATAGTGATGAGTTCCCTAGATAAGCAGAAGACTACCTTTGTCACTGACAAAGGTCTCTACAACTATAAGGGCATGCCATTCGGTCTGAAGAACGTAGGGGTGACATATCAGCGACTAGTGAACAAGATGTTTGCTCAGTAGATCGGCCACACAATGGAGGTGTATGTTGATGACATGCTAGTGAAAAATGTCAAGGTGACTAACCAACTAACTAACCTCAGCCTGAGGAAGTATTGAATGAAGTTGAATCCAACCAAGTACGCGTTCGGGGTCGGCTTGGGTAAATTCCTTAGTTTTCAGGTCAGACAGAGGGGCATCGAAGCAAATCCGGATAAGATTAAAGCTCTACTGGATAAGGGGTCTCTCCGAATACTAAAAGAGATCCAATGCCTTACCAGAAGGGTGGCGGCCCTAAACCGATTTGATTCTAGAGCAACGGATAAGTATCTCCCATTTTTCCAACAACTAAAAGGCAACAAAAAGGCAGAGCGAACCTCAGACTGCGAGCAAGCATTTCAATAGTTAAAGAAGTACTTAGGATTTCCCCCGCTACTATCCAAACTAGTAGAAGGAGAACCATTGCAACTCTACCCGGCTGTATCCACCTCGATCGTGAGCTCAGCCCTTGTCCGAGAATCTAAAGGAAAGAAGTACCCTGTGTACGATGTCAGCAAAGTGTTAGTCCCCATCAAGAGTCAGTATTTGAACATAGATAAGCTCGCTCTAGCCTTAGTAATTTCATCCAAACAACTTCGTCCCTACTTTCAAGCTCACACCATAGTGGTCCTCACTGACCAGCCTCTTTGTTAAGTTCTCCAGAGACCCGAGGTGTCAGGGTGACTGACCAAATTGACAGTTGAGCTCGGTGAGTTCGACATTTGATATCAACCCAGGACTGCTATCAAAGGTCAGGCGGTGGCTGATTTCATTGTCGAGCTCTCCGTTCAAGGCAAGGAGGCAGCCGCAAGCAGCTTCGGAGAATCGTCTAATCAAACAGAGACATCTGATCTTTACGATGGAACTCTTTAGCCCCCTGTCCGGCTGAGGACTCTGGGGCAAAGAAGGTTGACCCAAACAGTTGGACACTCTACGTAGATGGGTCATCTAATGCAAGACGTGGGGGAGCAGGGGTTGTCCTACTAGTCCCCAACTAGACGACTGTCCGGTATGCTATAAGGCTTGGGTTCCATGCCTTGAACAATGTGGCTGAATCGAAGCACTGTTAGCCAAACTCAAGCTAGCAGTCTCCACGGGGATCAAAACACTTGAGGTTCGATGTGATTCACAGCTCGTCGTTAACCAAATATCAACATAGTACCAGGCAAAGGAAGCTCGGATGATTGCTTACTTAGCTGAAGCTTGGAAGCTGATCAACAAGTTCCAAAGCTACAAAATCAGTTAGATCCTGAGAGCAGATAATTCATGGGCGGACACCCTTGCGAACCTAGCCTTCGCGACAAATGGAGACGTTCCAAAGCTCATCCAATAGAATTCCTTGCCAAGCTGAGCATTGACCACATGAACCATGAGGTTGTCCAACTTGTGCAAGTAGCCTAAAGTTGGATGGACCCAATCATTAAGTACATCCAGGAGTGGAAGCTCCTCGAGGATAGACTAGAAGCAAGACAATTGAGACTCAGATCAGCTTGGTATGTGATCCTCGGTGGCATTCTATATAAGAAAGGTTTCTCTATACCTTACTTAAGATGTCTTAGACCTGATGAAGCTGACTACGTCCCGCGGGAGACTCATGAAGGCATCTGCGGTGACCATTCTGGTAGCCAAGCCTTAGCTCACAAGATCATCCGACAAGGGTACTTTTGGCCAATACTACAGGAGGATTCCAAGAGCTTCGCCCGAAGATGTGATAAGTATTAGAGGTTCGCAGCCGTCCTCAGGCAACCTGCAGAGGAGCTGACCCCATGAGTGGGCCATGGCCGTTCATTCAGTGGGGGATTAATATCATTGGACCATTACCCCCAGGCAAAGGTCAAACAAAGTATGCAATTGTGGTAGTCGATTATTTTAGTAAATGGGCGAAAGCTGAGCCCGTGACCAGGATCGCCGAGCAAAAGGTGACGTACTTCGTGTGGAAGAATATAATCTACATATTCGGGATCCCGCATACCATAGTATTCGATAATGGGAGACAGTTTAACAATGAAAGGTTCTGAGGAATGTGCCAAAGGCTCGGCATCCGGAATTCTTATTCATCATCTCGACATCCTTAGTCAAATGGATAGGTCAAGACAGTAAATAAGATAATAAAAAATCACCTTAAGACCAGGCTCGAGAAAGCAAAAGGTGCCTGGGCAGATGAGCTCTCCTTCGTATATGGACTTATAAGACCATGGATCGGTCCTCCATTCTCTTTATCCTTTGGGGTCGAGGCAATGGTCCCAGTCAAAATAGGGATCCCTACAGCACGAGTGCGATCATTCGACGAGGATCAAAATTCTGAGCACTTGGCAACACACCTCGACCTCTTCGAAGAAGTATAAGATCTGGCTGCACTTAGAACAACATCCCGACAGCAATAGGTGGCCCGATTCTATAATTCTTGAGTTAAGGTAAGGCACTTCTAGCGTGGGGACCTTGTCCTCAGCAAAACATTCTAGAACACTACTGAGCCCGGCACGGGGGCTGTAGGAACAACATGGGAAGGTCCTTATCGTTTGACTAGTTCAGCTAAGCCAGGCTCCTACCGACTTGAATATCTCGAGGGTCGACCGCAACCACACCCATGCAATGCCGAGCACCTGAAGATCTACTCGTATAAAAATTGTAAAGGTTGGAACTTGATTGTGATGAATATGCTCTTTAATAAAAAGAATTCCTCGACACGGTAATGCCCGACCCTATGCGCTTTATACCTCTCTATGTAACGCAGGGCCTCCTATGGGAGAGAAAGCCTTTTTAATGAAACAACCCTTAAATTAGGGCTCGAGTCATTAAAAATAGTGTGGTCTATGAAGGACCTTCTGTCAAGTACAGAGAAACAACCCTCTGATGACCCGACCCTTAAAGAAGAGGTCGGCTCGTCAACTATAATTAATGGTAATTCAAGCAATCACTACTCTACAACAATCAATCATAAAATAAAAATATTAAAATAATCAAAGTATTTAAAATTATTCATGAAAAAGTGGCACCCAATTGCCACAATATCCGTTTAAGCAAACAAAAAAAGGAAAAATATATTCAGGGGCGTATTAATCCACTCGACGAAGAGGTAGATCGACATGAAGGGTCTGGTCGGCAGGAGGGGGTTAGCCAGTAAGGGCAGCTTGCTCGGGAGTTTTATCTTTGGCATCCTCAACAATAAGGGCATCTAAGTTGAAATCTGGATAGAGGCCCTTGACATCCTCGAGGCAAGGATCATAGCCGCAGTGGAAGAAGTTGTTAGCCTCGGCGATTCTTTTCGCTGAAGACTTGAATTCCTCCACAACCGCAACCCTGATTGAAGCTGTTGAAGCTTCGAACTCGACCCATTGGGAAATCGAGTTGGCCTTTGACTCCCTCAACTTAGTCATCAACTTGGTGGCATCGTCAATAACAGAGGAAAGGTGAGCTTTCACTCTCGACAACTCAGCCTGAGCCGCCTTTAGATGGGACATGGACCCAGAGAGTTCGGTCATCACCAAGACCTCCTTCATCATGGCTTTAGCCAACTGAGCCTTTAGAGCAACCCGTTCCTCGTTGAAAGATGCCATCCGAGCTTCAGCCTTGGCCCTCACCTTCTATGTGGTTTCAACCTCAGCCGTCTTCTCTTGAAGTGCCGCTCCATAGCATCCTAATCTCGAGTCATCTGTACCACCTTCTCATGGATAGACAGAAACATCAGGACCACCTAGACTAAAGGTAAATGATGAATAAGTTCATAGATAAGTGAAACAGTCGAGGAAATAACAGCTCGGATGATGTGAGGTTCTTACCCTATAACAAACTGATGTGATATCAGTTAGGAAGGCCTCAGGGCCGAAAGTCAGGAGTTTTGTAATATCCACCTCTAAGACATGCTTCATCGCCTAGCAGACCAGCTGGGACCTGTAGTAGTCCAATGGGAGAACTTTCACGCCGGAGGGAGAAGGCGCGGACCCAACAACACTGCCGACATCGCTAGTGATCGACGCCTGGGGCTCGGCTTCGCTAGCGATGTAGGAAGAGAGAGAGAAGTGAGGTTGGGAGAGTGCGTGTCGGCAATGCGGGATATGGGGTCTCTCCATAGATTAAGGGTAGCTTTTACATTGATTATAAATGATACCTTAAAGCTTGAATAATTATATGATTAGCTTCCCTGAATATATGATTAAGAATTGGTAATCTATGGATATGAGAATCAAATGCATATGCTAGACCTTGTTTCATTTAGTAACTCTTGAATTATATTTACATTTGTACTCGAGTTTTGCTTTAATTGATTAAATAGTACCCTAGTCACTTAGGATGATTCAATACTTAATCATTATGCCATTTCCACATGCTATTGGACTGTTTGTAAGACACATGTAAAATCGAAATCTCTCTAGATAAATAGAGGAATCTCTACCTATAAAAGAAAGTCCGTGCTTAAGGTATAATAAGATTCGTTGTGCTAAGAACAGACCCTCAACGTGAAGGTTATGATAGTGACAAATTATTCATGGGATTTACCATCTATGGGGTGATTCCATCTACCTGACTATGGGATGAATCATTTAACATTTTTAATTGTCATTGTTTTACCGTATTTGAAGCATGCATGCCGATTCATTTTAATCGTTTAATTTAGTATCTACTCTTGCGGCTTTGACATTGCGGCTTTGACATTTCATTCCCACTCAAACATACGATGGTAACTATTCCTTATATTAAAAGTTAATTGACCACTTGTTGATGGGTTCTATCAAACACCCTAAGGCGGTAGATTTATGGGCCAGGGATGGTGGTATGGGACAATATGTCCGAACCATCGGCCTACACTGGGTGGTGAGCCCCCCCCCCCCCCCCCCCCCCCGTAGTGATCTTGAGCTTCACCAAACTAGCTGATTGTAAATGGATTAATAACGGTTGGGCTAATCATGCATACATAACATTCGGGTGATGATAGATAGCTAATTTTAGATGTTGTAGCACGTGTCGTTGGTCGTGGTATTGCTTCGCTAGCTCTTAAACCAATAACTATTGACCCACATTCGGTGAGTTTGACATACGCATGTACTATGTACTTTCACTGGTGACCGGCCACGTGTATGGGTTCTTCCCAAAAGCCAACTAGATGAGCATCCCTAGTTGATGTGCACTCATACATCCATGCATATAATAATATTGCATTTTGTTTTGTTTTGTATGCCCTATATGTTTTTCATGCTATACTTGTCTAAGGCAGCGATGTGTAATCTTGAGGGGAAATCACACTGAGCCGACCACTCATCCATCGAATATTCAACCATATAGAGTATGAAGGTATAGACAATAGTGATTACGGTGCAGGCCCCGTGAACATGACGGCTAGGTCAGGAGATGAATGCGACGAAGAGGAACCGTCCCAGGAAGTAGCTAAATATTTTAGATTTAACCAGTAGATATAATATTTTCCTTATAGTTTGTCTGGTTACATTGGAACTTATAAGTTTTATATTTGGGTCCCCATCTAAGTGGACAAGATATCATTATTTGCTTTTATGGCTTCATCTATGCTTGGTTTCGCTATTACACTTTGACTCTACTTTTGATTGCCAATTAATTGATTATTAACTCCCAGGTTTTCAGGGAATGAGTTGTTTACTCGGGTTCTGAAAACTGGGGTGTTACACCTCGACCTAAATAAACATATTTTAAATCAGAGGGCAAAGGTTTTAGGTCAAGATTCAGTGTCTTGAGGTTAAACGGTAGAGACACTACATCATTTTAGGGCAATTCTTTGAATTGTGGCCTCCATTAGTTAACTTCAAGTACCGACACGGTATCTAGCATGGTCCCCATCTCTCTAATCATGTCATTATCAAAATCATGGGAGTGGGCCAGGCACGTCTCTAGAGGGTTAGAGGATAAGGTCAGAAGTGCTCTATCTTCCACGAAAGAATTAATCAGGCTAATGTTATGGAAATCATCATCATCCTCTAACTGTTTGCCTGTGTTGAAAATTATATTCAACTCTAATGTAATATTCCCGAAAGACATACTCATGACTCCATTCCTACAATTAATGATTGCGTTTGAAGTGGCGAGGAACAGGCGACCAATAATCATAGGAATTTGAGTGCTCATATTACTGATGGGTTGCATATCCAAGATAAAATTTACTGGTTAGTAGAATTTATCAACCTGGACCAACACATTCTCAATTACCCCTCTTGGTACATGAACTGAGCGATCAACAAGTTGTAATGTGGTTAGGGTGGGTTTCAATTTACCCAAACCCAGCTATTTGTAGACCGAGTAAGGAATCAGATTTACGCTCGCTCCTAAGTCAAGAAGTGCGTGCTCAATTCGGTAGTTTCCAATTACATAAGGTATGATTGGACTAGCAAAATCTTTATAATTTTGTGGCACATCTTACTTTAGGATAACACTCATTTTTTCAGTTAAAAAGATTTTCTTTTGAATATTTTGTCATCTTTTGGTCGTACACAAGTCTTTCAGAAATTTGACAAATAAAGGTATTTGTTTAACCACATCCAGTAAAGGAATATTGACCTTCACTTGTTTCAACACCTCTAGAATGTTCTGAGAGTTAGAGAAAGATTTTAGTGCAAGTAACCATTGGGGGAATGGTGCAATCGGCTTGCTTTGGAGTTCCGGTTCTAACTCTTGTGGAGTGTTGCTAGGTCTATCAGTTTCATCTACTTCTAGGTCCTTAACTTTTCAGCCCTTATCAGAATAGATTTGTTAATTATCTTCCCACTCCTGAGAGTGGTGACAGACTTAACTTGATCCATTTGATTTAAAGAGCTTGGATCACTTATTTCGTATTGTGGTTTAGGATTTGGGAAAGGTTGGGCTGGAAGAATCCCCTTTTCCCCAATTGAATTTTTTTATCTCACGCCCTTGTATGGCTTTTGAAGGGTCTTGAAGGGTTTGCAATATACTCTGAGTGATAAACTCTTGATTTTGAATATGCTTCCAGACTGGATCCTCGTGAGGTTTCCCTTGATTCACGAATTGGTTAGGGATTCCTTGAGGAGTAGCAGTTTGTCCATTCCTCCAACTAAAGTTCAGATGATTTCTCCAATTAGGATTGTATGTGTTAGAGATGGGTCCACTGAAAGGTCTTTGGTAGTTGTTCATGGCATTCAATTACTCGTTCAGTGCCTCTCGAAAAGCAACTATCATTAGGCAATTTTCTGTTGTATGTATGTTATAAGCACAGATACCGCAAACAACTTCCTTAACCTTATCCTTCTTAAGTTCCATGGCCTCGACCTTCCTTGTGAGACTGGCCACTTTAGCATTTATATCATCATCCTCTTTCAGTAAGTATATCCCACCTCTCTCCCTTGCTTGAGTAGGCATAGATGTGGTGCTAGGTTTTGGGGTGATGTCCCATGATTATGCAGTTTCAGTGAGTTTATCAAAGCAATCCCACACCTCATTGACATTATCATTCATGAATTCCACATTGCACATCATCTAGACGAATTGACGCATGGAAGATGTCAGCCCATCGTGGAAGAAAGTTGTTATGCGCCACGTTTCAAAACCGTGTTGTGGGCATGAATTGACGAGATCCTTGTACCACTTCCAACATTGGAAGAATGTTTCATCTTCCCTTTGGGTGAAGTTTATGATCGACTTCTTGATGGTGTTCGTCTTATGGTGTGGAAAGATTTTTTTATGAACTCCTTCATCATGTCATTCCATGTGCCAATAGATCATGGACATAGTGAGTGCAACCACGTCTTAGCTTTTTTTCAAGGAGAAAGGAAAGAGTTTCAACCTAACCATGTCCTCAGACACATTAGGAAAGTATAAAGTTGTTATAACCTCGTCAAAATCTTGTAAGTGTAGGTATGGACTTCCCGACAAGATGAACGGTTCCGATTGTCCCTGAAATAGCGGTAAAGACCACTTTAGTTGAAGTAGGAATATGCCAATATGTCCTAGAGGGGGGTGAATAGGACTTTTTAAAGTTCTATGGTTTATTTAAAATCCTATTACATTAATCCTAACAACATGCACATATTAGGATTACTCAAGGGTAACTCTACTGGCTTCTAAGCCCGGTAGAGGATCCACTCACAAACTATTTAAGAAGTAAACAATATGCAAACTAGTTTATGATGGATATGATTATGTAAGTGTGTGAGGTGTAATCATAGATATTCAGATATAAAAATATTAAAGCAAATCACACAAATAAAAGAATAACAATCTCAAACACAGTCATTTTTATAGTGGTTCGATTACTTATCTATTCCATTCCCGTTAACCGCACTCAACCCTTGAGTGTACCGGATTTCACTAAGGACGTTTCATAGCGGTTCACCTCAAACGTAAGGTTTTAAATTAGGTTCACCTTTAACCTTTACAACCTACACTGAGGCTGACTGTTTATACTCCCTGAGTAAGGGTCAACATATAACACCCGATTTTAGGCACACTGGCCAAGGATCCACAGAAGGAACCTATGTTTATGCTCCCACGAGCAAGGGTCAACACAACCCACCTAGTTTTAGGCACACTGGCTAAGGATCCACACAAGGAACCTAACTGTTTATGCACTCCACAGAGCAAGGGTCAACACATCGCACCCACAGCGTACACTCCCACCGAAGGCCTCCTACGAGAGCTTACAAGGGTGAGAAACACCTTAGACCCAATCCAAAAAAGAAATGATTACAAGTGTCCTCTGGACTCTAATAACTTACAAAGAAGTGGATGAGTCCCATTTAGCACGTTGACGAAGATCTCCTCCTTGTTGATGAAGAATCTTCTGCTTCCTTGATCCGCAACACAGATGATGTACCAATATACGGCTTCGGGTTTGGTCAAGGTCAAGACAGAATCTTACTCTATTAAATGTTTTCTTATACGAAAGATAGAGTGATTCCAGTCATCTATGCATTCAAGGCATACCAGCTTAATGATTTGCCATTAAGGTAATAGCTGGAGGATCCTTAAATTCGAAAGTTCATTCCCCAATCCACTCTATTGAATATCAATGATGAGGGTGGATTGGAGGATGAACTCCCATGAGAGAAAGGGCTTTGGGTATATGATCTAAGGTAAAACACTTAAAAGCACTTTCTTCTTTCTCTACTAACAACAATAGACAAGTTCTCTTTATATAGGCAAAAGGTTCCAACGGATATAAAATGGTCACATTAATGACAGAATTCGATATCATCGAGCAGGGTTGATATCATCAAGCGTATACTCTCGATTGCATCGACTTGTGGCTCGATGACATAAACTCAAATGTCATACGTTTTTTAACCCTTTTGCCAGCAAGTTGATGGAATCGAAACACATGTCGATGTCATCAGATTTCGAACTTCGATATCATCGATGGGAGGTTCGATTCATCGATACTTTGAAAAATGAGAGAGACTTGCTATGAAATATTTTAGGTTTACAAGGATGATCAAGGGACCATTGAGATCATCAGAATTTGAATGTCGATGATATCGATAGATGTGTCGAGGCATCGATAAATCTAAAGAATTTTTGATTAAGTTTGCTGAACAGTTTCTATCCCTATTCGATGCCATCGAAACCGTACCGATATCATCAATACTTGAATATCGATTCTATCGGGTGACCCTCGATCATAGATAAACTATCCTAAAATAATTGTTAGAAGTCTAGGCCCCCATGATCAATAACATCGCGGGCCTTCCAATATCATCGAGATTTGAATTTCAATGGTATCGAGAAGGGCTTTGATATATCGATACACATGTAATTTTCTTAAGTAAAAACAGGGGCACCGGAGATCTTTCTGTCGATATTATCGAGTCACCTTCGATGGACTCGAAATTTAAATATTGATGACATCGATAAGTATATCGATTCATCGATAAATCCGTCCAGAGGTATATGTGGTTGCTGGACGTATTTAGTCCTCATTTTGATGATATCGTTTAAGCATCGAGGACATCGACAGCACAGGTCGATCATATCGAGATGTGTATTGATAAAATCGACAAAGTAAGAAAACTTAGAGAATTTTCTGATTTTTGAAAAAAGTTTTCTTAATTTAAAAACCCTATGATGTTCTAGTTTGTTTTAAGGGTTTTATATACCTGGTGTTTTGGGACATGGGATGTGAAGCTTAGATTTACCTGTGGCGAGCTTGCACACATCCAGTTGAGGCAGACGCTTTGAATTGATCTTCCTATGAGGCTCTGCGGTCTAGCTGACTCAACACTCACGCTAATTGACAAACAAGGGCACTTTCAGTCCCAAGGGGTGGTCATGGTGGGCCACTGATCAAAACAGACAGACGACGTCTGTCCATCTGTGGCTGGAGACAACAAAGAGTGAGAGAGAAATTCTCTTTATTTAAGGGAATTTGCGGTCAGCCCTGGTTTGATCGGGGCTGGCACACCTGATGCACATCAGGTGCACTACACCATGGTGTATGTGCACCGCAAATATGGGGCCCACAGTGATGTTTTACACAATCCCCTCTGTCCATTCACTTTGGGGGCCTCACGCAGGACATTTGACTAAAGGCTAAGCAGATCCAATGCCTAGGTGGGGCCCACAACTTGACTTACGTCCTGTTTGTGGATTTCTCGCTGATATTTTGGTCGGATCAGTCTGAATTCGAACGTCAACAACTAAAAGGGTCCAAGGGACCACCCAAGCTATAAATCACTAGTTAGATCATGGATATATGACATGTTATGTTTTAATAACACTAAATATCATGTTGCATTACTCTTAATAATGTTATTTATTATTATTATTACTACTACTACTATCACTTATATATTTTATATTATCACCGGTTATTATCATGTAAATTGTACGAATGTTAGCAAGCAAAGATTAATGTATATATCATTTGTACATTATTTGTAGGGTTACATGTGTTATGTTTTAATTTCATATAAGTTGTTAAATTGTTTGGAATATGTTGTTCATTGTAACCTTTTCTAGTATATTTTACTTTTATGTATTATAGATTTTGTAATTTATATTAATGATATCGTAAGTGTATAAATATAATATGAGTTATAGTTACCTATCATCTTAACATGAAATTTTAAATCTTTACTAGGTTTATAAATAACATTTCATGGTGCATGTATTTATGTCATATTATTTCACTTAGTTTAATGATAATTAAATAGTTAGATCACGAAATACGTATATATATGTGATAGGTTATGTATATTAGATAATTATTACATATTACATATCCTGAATTGGATGACCAATCTAATGATCAAATAATTCTACAACTGATCCTAAGCGCACCTAATGTTTCTTGTTCTAGTTTAGGGAACTTTTGACAATTACATTTATAACCTGATGGCTAACCTAGATTGCAAGGTTGGATGGTTATACGAGACGCAAACCCATTATGATAAATCAACTCTCAACCCAAGGTGGATTGACTTCAGACCTTATCAATGTATTGTGGGTTGTCCTAACCCATATTCAGGCATCACAATGATCAAAGGTTCTAAATCTAAGATGGTCAGTTAGATCTTTCTATTAATGAAATTAAAATCCTAAGAGTCCTCCTAACGACGTGACAACCCTTCTCGCGCGACAACGGATGGACAGTTTGGTACACGGATGGAGATTTTTTCTCAATGATTGGATTTAGGCTAGAATGAACGTGAGTGTTCACTTAAGCCATGCTTGTATTTATATTAAATTAGAGTACATGGTAACACCCAGTACTAGAAAGTACGGTGTGTTACAATCTACCCCCTTAAAGAGAATTTCATCCCTGAAATTCAGCACTTCTACCGTGGACAAGAACGATGACAATCTAACCTACAATGCTTCTAAGCATTCGCCATTTTCCCTTGAATGTTGTGTGTTCGTATGAATGTATACGACTAATTATAGAAATTGGGGTCGTTACAGATTCGGTTCTAAAACACTTTCCAAAGCAAGAGCTTTTCAATTAGGGTATGCTACAAGCCTTTCAAGACCTTACAAAAGCAATATAAGGACTTAAGGTTGAAAATACGATTGTGAACAAGGGGAGCTTCCCAGCTCAACCTCTTCCCAATCCTAAACTGCAATATGAAGTTAGCGACCCAAGCTCTTCAAATCAGATGGAGCAAGCTAATTCCATCACCACTCTTAGGAGTAGGAAGATCATTGACAAAACTATTCCAATTAGGGCTGAAAAGCCTAAGGACCCGGAAGTGGACAAAGAAGATGGATCTAGCCATGCCCCACCAGAGTTAGAACCGGAACCTCAAGGGAAGTCGGTTGCTCCATTTCCCTAACGGTTAGTTACACCAAAACCTCTCTCTAACTCTCAGGATATTCTAGAGGTGTTGAAACAAGTGAAGGTCAACATTCCTCTACTTGATGCCGTGAAACAAATACCTTCATATGTCAAATTTCTGAAAGACTTATGTAGGACCAAAAGAGGACAGAATATTTAAAAGAAAATCTTCTTGACTGAGAATGTAAGTGTCATCCTAAAGTAAGATATGCCATAGAAATTCAAAGATCCTAGTAACCCAACCATATCATGTGTAATCAGGGACTATTGAATTGAGCACACACTTCTTGACTTAGGAGCGAGCGTTAATCTGATTCCCTACTTGGTATATAAACAGTTAAGTTTGGGTAAATTAAAACCCACCCTAACCACACTACAACTTGCTGATCACTTTGTTCATGCACCAAGAGGGATAATTAAGGATGTGTTGGTCCAGGTTGACAGATTTTACTACCCTATAAATTTTATCATCCTGGATACCGAACCCATCGGTAATATGAGCACTCAGATTCCCATTATTCTTGGTCGCCCATTCCTTGCCACCTCAAACACAATTATCAATTGCAGGAATGGTGTCATGAGTATGTCTTTTAGGAATATGATATTAGAAATGAATATCTTTTTTAACACAAGCAGACGATTAGAGGATGATGACGATTTCCACAACATTAACATGATTGACACTTTCGTAGAAGATAGGACAGCCTTTACCTTATCCTCTAATCCTCTAGAGACGCGCCTGGCCCCCTCCCATGATTTTGATGATGACATGATTAGGGAGATGTGTACAATGCTTGATGCTACGCTGATACTTGAAGTTAACCGGTGGAGGTTACAATTTGAAGAGTTACCCCAAACTGATAAAGTGCCTCTATCATCTAATTCAAGCCACCGAAGCTTGACCTAAAACCTTTGCCCTCTGATTTGAAATATGCATATTTAGGTCAAAATAAGAATACTCTGTGGTGATTTCTACCCACCTTGAGAAAGAATAAGAGAGTATGCTCATATCTACTCTTATTGAGTATAAGGGAGCCCTTGGATGGACAATTGCGGACCTCAAGGGAATTGAACCCTCGATTTATACTCACCTCATTTATCTTGAGGATAATGCGAAGATCGCTCAGTAATCACAACGTAGACTAAATCCAAATATGAAAGAAGTGGTTAAGGCCGATGTTCTTAAACTATTGGATGTGGGTATCATATACCCTATATCTGATAGTCAATGGGTGAGTCCAACTCAGGTGGTTCTTAAGAAGTCCAGGATCACCATCATAGCCAATGCCAATAATGAACTCATGCCAAATAGAGTTACTATTGGTTGGAGAATGTGAATTGACTACAGGAAGTTGAATACCGTCACGAGAAAGGACAACTTTCCTTTGCCCTTCATTGATCAGATCTTAGAAAGGTTAGCTGGTCATTCATACTACTATTTCCTTGACGGGTATTCGGGATACAATCAGATAGAAATATCCCCTGAAGATCTGAAAAAGACCACATTTACATGTCCCTATGGCACCTTTCCTTACCGAAGGATGCCATTCGGACTATGTAATGCCCCTGCCAACTTTTAGCTGTCACGCCCCAAACCCGGTGACGGACAGCTTCCGTGATACCCCGAATTCGGCACTCGACTTCCATACACCAAGTCCCGAGTTCGGCACACCACAAGGAAGATTTTTGACTGAATTTTTTTTTATAGATACATAGTAATACCTGAGCATGAAGATCCATGATCAAACTACCAAGCAACACACTCCATTATAAGTCCCGATGGTTATGAGTATAATGCTTTACAAAAGATACGTAACGTCAATATTGCCCAAATCGAAGAATAGATGCAATGCATCGAGAAAGCTAAGTCTTCCAAGCTACTCCAACCCTGAAAAAAAATGGAAAATAGGAGGCTTAGGCAAAAAGCCTAGTGAGTACACACGTGTGTGCAGTGTATCCTACATGCAGGCAAGATAAATATGCTACAAGGAAATCATACCACAGTCATAACCATATTACATGCATCCGTAATCACATCATCATCATCATATTGTCATGCCATAATTATACAATATCGGAAATACTGACAAGTCCATGAGTCATACAATATCAGAGTACGCAATATAAATCAGCATGTAAATGAGGAGTTATAAAGAGCCAAATATCAGATGTCGAGGATGCAATGCAATATGTGGTGCGAATGAAATGACTATGCTGGAGTGAAGTCGGGATGGTGGTACGTAGTATCGCAGACTATGGGGTCTATCACAAGGGACTTCTATCCAAAATAGTCCCATACCTAATTTGGATAGTCAGACTCAATATGGTAAACTCCTGATCTCAGGTTAGTCGCGCGCCCCAACCGAAATCCTGGCCATTGCGAAGGTACACACAATAAATAGTTGCACACCACCAGCCCGAGTGAATAGTGAATGAATGAATGAATGAGTATGCAACTCTTGCTCAATAAGTCCACATATCAGTACATTTTATCTCTGGGATCATCACCGGGGTTTAGTACACTCTAAATGACACTGTCTCTCTCCTAGCAGCACAGTCCAAGTGAGCGTAAGAAACCTCACTATCCGCCTGGCCAATAGTCTGCCAATACCTATCCGGCACGTCGATAGCGGACCCATTCACGAGCTGGTCAAACTCAGCCTAGTAATGCCCCCTACCCTCGGGCGGGTAAGGCCACACCCCCTTTTAACCGACCACGACACAGTGGGAGACGCGGCCTCCTGGTATTCGACACTCGGGCGCTCATGTATCCACTCGGTCTCGACGTTGGGGCGTCTCCTGGCCTCGGAGGTTTAGAGATTTTCACCCAGGGACATCTATGGCGCCCGTATGCTAGAACCAAATATTTTCGGTGTCCCATCTGGCCATCCACGATATGCCTGTGGAGGCTACGGCCCTGATGTCGCTAGGGCACACAATGCAAGATGCATGAGTCATACAATACAGTCATGCATCAATCCTGCGCATACCGTGCACTCATGTGAGATAACCTCCACCTATCAGGGAGTCTCATAACAATCTGTCCAACGACATATGCAATGGTCAACCACATCTCATAACAAACATGCAGATGATGCGTATGGGCATGTATGATAATGCTGTGCTGTCACATACTCATAATCAGTATCAATAACCGGCCTCAACAATCGGCTTCGACAATGTGGACATTTAACCAACATTATCCCCAAGGAATGACCCACATAAATATCAATACATACATCATGGTGAAATCACACCACATCGGTCCTCAGATACATCACTTCAGGTCTCACATAAGGGCCGCACATTCATCGCATTGGGCCTCACTCATGGGCCATGAATACACCACATCAGGCTGTACGACCCATGAGCTTCAAATACTTAAGAGGTGAGCCCTACACATAGGCCTCAAATACATCACAATGAGCCACAACCATGGGCCTAAAATATATCTCAATTAGCCACGCCTATGAGTCTCAATTACATCACATTGGGCTTCGCTCATGGGCCTCGAATACATTTCAAGTGGCCTCAAATCTATTTCACAGGTAGACCACATACCTGGGCCTAATACACATCACTATGGGCCGTATCACATGGGCCGAAAATACATCACAATGAGCTTCATCATATGGACCGGAAATATATCTCAATGGGCCTTGCCTATAGGCCACGAATACATGGCTACACCAATTATGATAAGTCCTATACTACAACCACTTCGCACGTCACATAGATAATGACTCATATTTGGTGTCACCTGGTTAAGGGCCAAGAGCCACATTTCATCATACCATTTATAGTTTAAAGATTACATTGTATAAAAATCCAGGATCTTGATAGCATTAGCTTGGGTAATATAACCTTAAATCATATTCGGTTTAGTGTACAACTTGGTCATGTGTGATTCAAGTGGTGGTATCTATGTCGATAAGTACAAATCTACATTGTTGAATGGTCTTCAATGCCACTTGATTTCATACGGTTAGGTGGCCTTGTACGTATTTCACATTCATACAATTAGATGACTACGTATACTACATGTACTCCACCATTGCCTATGATTAGGTGGCTATACATACATCAAATACCCACATGATCAATGGGCTAAACAAGTAATATCACACCCTCACACCACTAGAGTTTATATATTTGTTATAATTAAACATGTTTTTAAGAGTTTAAACACAAGTATCATGATCTTATTACTTGGGGCCGCACTCTAACCAAAGTGCCAAGTGATCAAGGGATGTCCACAATCAGCCCATTTAAAGGATTAATCATCATTACTTCAAAAATTATAATACCAGTTCATCATACATTCCACACATGGAAATTACAAACTCTTATTGAAGAGGCCCAATGGTTAGCCCAAACAAGGCTATCACTGATGGGTCCACATGGCGTTCACTCAAAATGGGCCTTAACAGTCTTAGGCTCACATATCAATGGAATTCATAATGGGTCCTATGCAGTAGAGTCCATGGGGATTTCCCATGAGGTTGAGTTGTGTGTGACCCACCTACGACTTAGGTCTGCTTTGATTATTTTAGTCCAAGTCCTAAAATGATATGAGGAAGTGGATGGTCTACATGGATTAAATAGATACACCATGGTGGCCTTAAGTTGGATTCAATAGTTAAGTACTTATCCTCACAACCTTGTATTGTATGGTCCAATTCAGGTTGGATTGACTGTTCTGTGGGATAATGGCCTAAAGGAAACCTGGTATATGGGTCGATATCTAATACATCGTCAGGATGGCCCATAATGAATTTTCAATGATGAGAGTTTAATTTGCATTATTTCAGAACGTACGACTATCTAATCATTGGATGGGCCTAAGTCTTGGTAACATATCGTTAAAAAAGTTGATAAAATAGATAAACGATGAGGATCTTAAATATAAATCATGTCATAACCATGGTGGATTAAGTGGCATAACACCTACATCAAAGTGGGTCATACCATACACAAGTTGAGAGGGTTACCCTCCCTTAAATATTCATAATTATTTGTTGGGCCCACAGAGGTGTGGTTCATAAATCTAGCCCATCCCTTATGTGTGTCCCACTTGATTGAGTGGTCAGACCAAGTTTCAGATACATCCAAATTTCAGGTGGACCTAACAGGTGATTTACATACTCGAGCTTCGAGTTGTACAGATAGTTAAGGAGATCAAAGTTACATGGGTGCAGAGAGATGTATTTATTGCATATACACAGTTCATCTATTTTTATTTTTTTATTATTTTTATTTCTTTTTGTTTTGAGATCATTTTATAGCACCATCCAAAAATGAATCATATCCAAAGAATTATCTGGACCTCACCACAAACAGTAGTGGAGATAATGATTTCACCGTTAAACAATTTACAGGGCCCACCATACCGTTTATTTTCCATCCAATCTGTTCATAAGGTCACAAAGACCTGAATTAAGGGGAAAAGTTAATTTCATATTGGTCTAAAACTTCTATGACCCAAAAAGGGTTCCAATGGTAGACGTTCAATCCTGCTGCTTTCGTAGTGTGGCCCACTTGATAGTTAGATCTATCTTTTTTTTTTTCCTCAAGCCTTAAGACAAACTTACCAAATGGATGGACGGTTTGGATATAACACATACCTCATGATCAGATTGATCCAAATCTTTTTTTTTTGTAATTATTATTTATTATTAATATATATATATATATTTATGGTGTGGGCCGCCTGAGTTCTGTGTACAGCTGAAATTTGGGGGTGACCTATTTTTAAATAGGACCCATCAAATGCAGGGTGCTGATGTTCGACATACATTAAGGTGGGGCCTATAGTGGGGCCCACCTCCTTCCAGCGTCAGTGGAGACGCTGGCAGCAACAGCGTCACCGCTGTTGTGTTATATTTATTTATTTATTTATTTTTTTTATTTTTTTTTCATATATGGGGCCCACAAAAGGATGATCCAGTCCATCTATTGTGTGTGTCCCACTTGATGGAGGGGACGGTCCAAGTTTCAGATGCATCCAAATTTCAGATGGGGCCCAGCAAGTGCTTTTATATGTTTTAGCCATGTCTGCACATTATTTTAAATGGTGTGGGCCACCTAGGTTCTTTGTACGGTTAATTTTTGGCGTGACCCATTTTTAAGAGGGGACCCATCAAATTCACGGTGCTGATGTTCAACATACATCAAGCTAAGGCCTATGGTGGGGCCACCTCTTTCCAACGTCAAAAGAGACGCTGCATGCTGCAGCGTCAACGTTGTTTTGTTTTTTTTTTGTGTTTTTTTTTTGTTTCTCATATATGGGGCCCACAACAGGACGATCTAGTCCATCTGTTGTGTGTGTCCCACATGGTGGAGCGTCCAATCCAAGTTTCAAATGCATAAAAATTTCAATTGGGTGTTTTAGTATATCTTCACATGATTTTTGATGGTGTGGCCTACCAAAGAAATGGATTGACTTTATTTTTTGGCTCAACGCGTAAAATGATCTGAAAAATTGAATGGACAGCATGGATTTAATACATACATCATGGGTGGGGCCCATTGTGGACCCACACCTCTACCCTTCTTTTTCTTTCAAACGGCGGCAGGCGTCCAAACGCCTGCCCCTTTTTTTTTGTGTGTATGCACGTGTGCATGTGTGAGCCTGTGGCTAACCAAATTGCCATACTTAAACAATTTGGATGGCTACAAAATTCTGGTGGGGCCCACTATCAATGGGTCCCACATAAAGCCTATAATAAATTATTATTTTTATTAGTTTTATTTTTATTTTTTTTTCCATGCATCTATACCATTAATTACATCCTTATCATCATATCATCTCAAGTATTAATTATTATTATTTACATGTACTCTCTTATGTATCCACACCATTGATCACATCATTATTCTCAAATCATTTCCACTAATAATCATACAAATAATTAAAAAAACAAACAACCAAGAGTGGAGTGGGTGTACTCACCTTGATGAATTAGATGGATGATTGAGATGGATGGAAGGGATGAAATTAATGGTTGAGATGGATGGAAGGTATGGGATTGATGGAGTTGATGGCCCACCAAGATCACTCCTCTCTCTCTCTCTCATGGAAAAATAGTGAAATGCTAAAGGGTGGAGGGGTATTTATAAAGAAATGGATAAAAATTTTGGTTAAGTTAAGCTAATGTGATTAATATTATCTTAGGCTAGGATTATGGTACTTAATTCATGCTTTGTAATTAATGGTAGATTAAAGGAGCATGGGATGGCATGGTGTGGTGATGTCATGCATAGTATATGGCATGGAGAAAGGTTGACATCACACGAGAGAGAAGAGGTATGGGTATGTGACATCACACACATGGGTAGAGATTCTCTCACCCATGTGTGGCATGTACATGTGTGCATGACATGTGTTGTGCACATGTGTGGAATAAAATACATGGTGCCATGCGCACATGATATATTTATTATTCTTCACGGCGTATCTCACTAACGGAGTATCATACCGATGCACGGGTGGTACCTCCACGATCGCGGCGATGGGGCGATCGACATGAGATAAGTTTCGAGGTCTTGGGGTTCTGATCAGTTGGGTGTGTACTATGAATGATCAATCCATGTCTAGCTAAGGGCTTCAATCATCATAAATATGGAAAATAGTACCGAATGGACTAAGATGTATGATGAGTATCTTTTCTGACATGGTGGGGTAATATCTAGAGGTCTTTATAGACGATTTCTCTGCCTTTGGTCCATCCTTCAGCAAGTGCTTAGAAAGTCTTAAATATGTGCTGAAAAGATATGAAGAAAAGAACTTGGTACTTAATTGGGAGAAGTGTCATTTCATGGTTCATAAGGAAATTGTCCTTGGACATATTATTTCGTCTAAAGGAATCGAGGTGGATAAGGCAAACATCAATCTTATCTCTAACCTACCTCCACCTAAGAACATATGGGACGTGCGATCCTTCTTAGTATATACCAGGTTTTACAGAAGACTCATAAAGGACTTTAGTCTTATCTCTTGTCCTCTATGTAATCTACTTCAAAAGGATGCACCATACGAGTGGACTGAGCCATTTTAGGAAGCTTTCACTAAGCTTAAGGGCATGTTGATTAGTGCACCTATCATACTGCCACCTGACTGGAGCATTCCTTTTGAACTTATGTGTGACACGTTTGATTATGCTCTTGAGGTGATTCTAGGCTAGAGAAAAGATAAGAAACCCTACATTATTCATTATGCAAGTAAGACTGTAAATTCTGCCCAAGTGAACTACTCAACTACAGAAAAGGAACTCTTGGCCGTAGTGTTCACTTTGGACAAATTTAGGTCTTACTTGATCGGATCCAAGATCATTATTTATAAAGATCATGTGGCGCTCAAGTATCCTGATAAGATAAATCCTCCTACTCAAGGAATTTGACTTAGAAATAAAAGATTAAAAGGGAATAGAGAACGTAGTGGCTGACTATCTCTCTTGCCTTGATCTCTCTGATTCCCTTGAGAGGACACATATCAATGACATGTTCCCTTATGAACATTTATTCAGAGTCTCCCATTCACCTTGGTTCGCTGATATTACTAATTATCTTGCCAGAGGTTTCATACTAACACATTAGACTACGCAAGATAAGAAGAAAATTTTCACCGAGGTGTGCAACTTTTTCTAGGATGATCCATATTTGTTTGAATATTCCCAGACCAAATCTTAAGGAGATTTGTGCCAGACAATGAGCATCAGAGGTCATTTCCTTCTGTCACTCATAGGCCTGCTACTAAAAAGACCATGGCCAAGATTCTGCAGTGTGGCCTTTACTGGCCCACTATGTTTAGGGACACTCATAAGTTTTGCAAAGCTTGTGAGCGTTGTCAAAAGTTGGGAGCATTGTCCCATCGAAGTATGATGCCTTTGAACCCCATTCTTATCATAGAGACATTTGATTGTTGGGGCATCAATTTCATGGGACCATTCCCCCAATCTTCTACAAATCTATATATTTTGCTCACCGTAAACTATGTCGCTAAATGGGTTGAAGCGATTCTGTGTTGGAATAATGAACATGCACGATCATTAAATTCCTAAATGAAAACATCCTTTCCCGATTCGGAACACCTCGAGCCATCATTAGTGATGGGGGCTCACACTTTTGTAATAGACCAATAGAGAGTTTAATGAAGAAATATGATATCTCTCATAAGGTGAGCACCCCATACTACCCACAGACAAGTGGGCAAGCTGAGATTTCTATTAGGGAGATCAAACACATTTTGGAGAAAACGGTTAACCCTGACCGTAAGGATTGGTCAATCCAATTGACCGATGCCTTATGGGCTTACCGTACTGCTTTTAAAACCCTTACTGGAATGTCTCCCTTTAGACTTGTATATGGAAAAGCTTGCCACTTGCCTGTGGAGTTGGAACATAGAGCTTACTGGGCGATCAAAAATCTAAATTTCAATCTAGACAACGCTGGCTCACTACACAAACTTCATTGAATGAACTTGAAGAAATTCGGAATGACGCATACGAGAACTCGAGAATTTACAAGGATAGGATGAAGGTGTTTCATGACCAGCATATTCTGCGGATATCATTCACGCCTGGTCAGAAAGTCTTTTTGTATAATTCTCGATTATATCTCTTTTCGGGTAAGCTTCGATCTCGTAGAAAGGCCTTCTTACCATTATCATTGTTTATCCTCATGGGGCTGTCGAGATTCGAAATCTAAACAATGGCAATGAGTTTAAAGTAAATGGACATCGCCTAAAACCATTTGTCGAGAAATTTAATGCAGAGGACATGTCCATACCTCTGATTGATCCTGTTTACCAGGATTGATCTCCTAGTCTGATGGAGGTATAGATAGGTTTACTACTTTCATAGGACTAGGGTAGTTTGCTTTATGTTGTTCTAGGTTAGTCGATTTTATGTCATTAGGTTAGTTTACTTTCTACATTGTTTTAGGATAGTTTACTTTTATTGGTTTCTCTCTTGTGCTGACCTGCTCTCACGCTGATATCTTTGGAAAGCCTCGTGATTTTTCGGCCAGGTACTATCTTTTCATCACTCCTCTTTTACTTTCATTGTCCTATGTGTATTGTATGCTTATTTCTTTTACATTGAGGACAATGTAGATTTTAGGTTGGGAGTCGGCGATTAGGTCACCCAATTAGTGTTTTCTCGGTCTTGAGGAAAAATTGTGAAAATTTTTATAATTCTTCTGAAAATTCTTGTGAATTCGAAGTGATTTTGACGGCCATCATTGATTTAGAATTATAAGATATGGAGTGTTGGAGATTTACGTCTCTTGGATTTAGCCGTCTATTAGATTTCACATGTAAGTTCGAATTATTAATATATGATTAGAAGTTTTAAACATTGATTGAATCATGATTTGATGTTTTAAACCTATGGTGAAGACCATTCGTTTACACATTGATGTTTCAGTTCGATATTGAAGGATTAACTTGGTAATCACTAAGTATGAAAGGAACCAGCCTGAGATAATTGAAAGGGTTGGGAAATGGTCTTCACCATAGGTTTTCTCCCTATAAGTAAAGGTTCGATTCCCCAAGGTTGACATTCGGAAAGGGTTGGGGGACTGGTCTTCACTGTAGGTTTGCTCCCTATAGGTGAGGATTTGATTCCCCTCCTTGTGTTACCTTCAATGAAAAAATCAAAAGCTGGAAGAATGAAAAGATGATCTATGAGGTAAGCTTTGGTTGAGGTTTTGGTTGTCATAAATTCTCTTGTTGGTTACCAATGATATCATGAAATTGACAATTAGATCTCTTAATGATGATAAGCCGAGATTACACTATATACCCATGGAACTCAATGTTTAGAATTTGTTCTAATTGATGGATCAATACTTTGAACTTGATTATGAAGTCTACCGTGCGCTTGAATCTAGGAGACAGTAATGCCCAACATTCTTGAATCTTAGACTTCTAGTATTTGGTTTAGAATTCAAAAATCACTCAAGTTTTTAGAAATTGTCCTGTAATTCTCAACTTATTTTTTACATACTTTGCTCGAGACTAGCAAAATGCTGGTTGGGAGTTGTTTTGAGGGTTAAATATTGCATATTAGACCCATATTATTACTCGACTTTGCGAACATGATACTATTTAACGGCCTATTTTAATCGTGTTTGTGATATAAGGTTATTTAGGAGCCTGGACTGAAAAAGGGTACTAAAAGTGTGGATTTGATGCTCATAAATCACCAAGGCAAGGGACGGACTCCAAAGGACCGAGATCGAAGAATTTACACACCAGAGATTCGAGAAAATCCAGTAACTCACATTAAAGAGGCCTGAAATTCATCCAGAATGCAAGATCACAAGGTTCTCACCATCTGTTCAGTTCGAAACTTTATATCTGGCATAAGGGCCATAAATTAACCCTACATGTCAAATTTTAACTCTTGGATCCCTGTGAAAGTGGCCCAATGGACATATCAGCCCACAAATCATCAACACGGGGCCCACCTGATATCTAGATACACTTCAATTTTGGTTTCAACCTCTTAAATAAGGTGGTAAAATGAATGGACAGAGTGGATTTCTTGACCGACTTCAATCATGGGCCTCACCAATCATTACAACGCATACGCAGGCCCTATTTACGTGCGTCTAAGACCTGATCCGGGCCGTTTTGCATTCGTGGATCCTGGCCATTCAAAATCTTCCCAAGGTGGGGCCGACCAAGCCTAGGGCATCTGACTGGAGTGGATCCCATGTTAGACTTCGATTCTTACTAAAACAATTTTCGCTACGCAAAGAGTGCCTTCTGTTACTGCGTAGGCCCCATTTTTTACACACCGACTTGCTGAACCACCTCTTGTGCGAAAGAGTTCCACTGCCTAAACCAACTCCCTTGGTTCTATATAAAGGAGAGGAGGAGAAGGAAAAACATTCAAGCCTGGACATGTAACAAAGAGAGAGAGAGAGAGAGAGAGAGAGAGAGAGAGCTGGACGTGGAGTAGTTTTCTCTAAACGGAGTTCTTTTCTCTCCTTTATTTTTTTATTTGTTTGTTGATTTATGTTTTTTCAGAGATTAGTTAATCATGGTCATGATTTGCTAAACCTCTTAGCTAGGGCTAAGTGGTGAAGCTTGTGGTGTGATAGGAAGGATTCTATGGTCTTAATTCATGTTTTGAACTAATTTGATTATAGTTTGATTAATAGGAATGCTTTCAGTTTTTAATGGTTTGTTGTGACTGAAATTACAATGGATCTGCGATGGCTTTGAGTATTTCCTTTCCATTATTTTGATTGTGAAGTTAGGAAGCCCTGTTGTTCACCATTGCCCCTTGGACATGGTTGGGTGATGGAATCCTTCCTAACATTCATACATCTTTCAGATTGGTTGTGGATTGGTTTAATTCTGTTGTTTACTTTGTATCATGGGCATGGTTTTGTGATGGAATCCACTCTAATTCTCATACTTTTTATCTCTTTGAAAACTAGATCAAAGGAAGTTCAGATTGAGCTTTAATGATATATCTTCCAACTGGATGAAGATGGGACTCGAAGTCCAGTTGAGTTTGTGAATCAAGCATAGATTTGCCTAATCTCTACAAGTGGATCCTCTGAATCCCTAGTTTTTCACCTTTGAATTTTACAAGTTTCAGTTAATTAATTCACCATTATTCTCTTAATTCTCCCTGATTTAGATTACATCTTTGCCTAGTTCTAGTTCTGGTTACTTTCAAATTATGTACAAGGTTCAGTCCCTGTGGATTCGACCTCGGTCTTGCTGAGATTATTACTCTATCATAACCCTATACTTGGGGTGTGAACACCCCATGTCCGAGTACATGCACAGCTGCATGGGGTGGTCTGGTCAACTTAGACCTGATTGTCCAGAGTCTTCTTACACAGTGGATGGTTCAAATCTTTCAGAAGGTGGCCCAAAGTGGGCCACGACTCATCCTAAACGGAAGTTGTCTGTCGATCGCACCTAACGAAGGCAGTAGGGAGGCATTCCCTCTCTTTTTCAAAAAACTCATGGGTCAGCGCTTGTTTGACCCGACGTGCGGTCCAATGCGATTCATGCACAGTGGCTGCGGTGTACACACACCCCAATGTGGGGTCCATTATGATGTTTGTGATTGATCCACTCCGTCCATTCTACCTGGAGGGCCCAATTAGGGCCCCTGACCAAAGATGAGGTGGATGTGAAGCTCAGGTGGGCCGTATTGTGTGTCCTAGGCTCCATTTAGTAAGTTCTTATTGATCTTATGGTTGGATCGATTTAAAAATCTTATTCAACGATTAAATGGGAACTCGAGAGGTAGGGGTTGATTAGTTAGTCACTTACTAGCTTCCGAGGGACGATCATAGTTACATTTGTCCATGTTGTTCTATGACCGAATGATCTATCCATTGGTGAAGGTTATCTAAACTTAAGATGGTCAGTCAGACTTACCCTTGTGGCTAGTGTAAGGTCCTTCTTAGCTCCTAGGGGACCTTGATGGACGGCTTCAATGGTGGGTGAAGGTTCCCTCTTGTATGGGTTTAAGTTAGAATTATTCATTAATTAGATTTGAAATTTTACTAGTATGAGTTTAAATGGTAACACTCGCGTACCAGATGTGTAGGGTGTTACACAAGATGAGACATACCCGGTGGTGATTTCTTCCCACCTTGAGTAAGAACAGGAGAGTATGCTCATCTCTACTCTCATTGAGCATAAAAAAGCCCTTAGATGGTCGATTGCTGACCTCAAGGGAATTGACCCTTTGATTTGTACTCACCATATTCATATTGAGGATAATGCGAAGACCTCACGACAACCACAATGTAGACTAAATCCAAACATGAAGGAAGTGGTTAAGGCCGAGGTTCTTAAGCTATTGGATGTAGGTATCATATACCCAATATCTGATAGCCAATGGGTGAGTCCAACTCAGGTGGTTCCCAAGAAGTCTGGAATCACCATCGTAGCCAATGCCAATAATCAACTTGTGCCAACTAGGATCACTACTGGTTGGAGAATGTGCATTGACTATAGGAAGTTGAATACCATCACGAGGAAGGACCACTTTCCTTTGCCCTTTATCGATCAAATTTTGGAAAGGCTAGCTGGTCACTCTTACTATTGCTTCCTCGATGGTTATTCGGGTTACAATCAGATGGAGATAGCCCTTGAAGATTAGGAAAAGACCACATTTACATGTCCTTATGGCACTTTTGCTTACCGAAGGATGCCATTCGGGTTATGTAATGCACCTACCACTTTTCAGGGATACACGTTGAGTATTTTTTCTGACATGATGGGGCAATATTTAGAAGTCTTCATGGACGACTTCTCGGTCTTTGGTCCATCCTTCAGCGAATGTTTGAAAATTTTGAAAAATGAGCTGAAGCGAACTTAGTATTAAATTGGGAAAAGTACCGCTTCATGGTTCGTAAGGGAATTGTCTTTGGACACATCATCTCATCCAAAGGAATTGACGTAGATAAGGCTAAAATTAATCTTATCTCTAACCTAACTCCACCCAAAAACATATGAGACGTGCGATCCTTCTTAGGACACGCTAGTTTTTACAGGAGATTCACAAAGGACTTTAGTCACCTCTCTCATCCTCTATGTAATCTACTTCAAAAGGATGCATCATACGAGTGGACTGAGCAATGACAGGAAGCTTTTACTAAGCTCAAGGGCATGTTAACCACTACACCTATCATGCAGCCACCCGACTGGAGCCTTAATTTTGAACTTATGTGCGACACGTCTAACTATGCTCTTGGGGCGGTTTTAGGCCAAAGAAAAGAAAAGAAGCCCCACGTTATTCATTATGTAAGTAGAACTCTAAATCCTGCCCAAGTAAACTACTCAACTACAGAAAAGGAACTCTAAGCTGTAGTATTCATTTTGGACAAATTTAGGTCCTACTTGATCGGATATAAGATCGTCATTTACATTGATCATGCGATGCGCAAGTATCTTCTTTTTAAGAATGATGCTAAGCCCTGCTTGATAAGATGGATCCTCTACTCAAGGAATTTGATTTGGAAATAAAAGACAAAAAGGGAGTAGAGAACGTAGTGGCTGACTATCTTTCCCACCTTAATCTCTCTGATCCCCTTGAGACGACACAGATAAATGATATGTTTCCTGACGAACAATTGTTCAAAGTCTCCCATTCACCTTGGTTTGCTAATATTGCTAATTATCTTGCCACAAGTTTCACACCAACACATTGGACTGCGCAAGATAAAAAAATTCATCACCAAGGTTCGTAAGTTCTTCTAGGATGATCCTTATTTGTTTCAATATTGCCCAAACCAAATCTTAAGGAGATGTGTACCGGACAATGAACACCAAAGTGTCATCTCCTTCTGTCACTCTCGGGCCTGTGGTGGTCACTTTGTTGCTAAAAAACACCACAGCCAAGATTCTGTTGTGTGGCTTTTACTGTCCCACTATGTTCAAGGACACTCATGAATTTTGCAAAGCTTGTGAGCGTTGTTAGAAGTTGAGAGCAGTGTCCCGTCGAAATATGGTGCCTCTGAACCCTATTCTGATCATTGAAGCATTTAATTATTAGGGCATTGATTTCCTAGGACCATTCCCCCAATCCTTTGGGAATTTATACATTCTACTAGCAGTAGACTATGTCACTAAATGGGTTAAAGTGATTCTATGCTGAAACAATGATCATCAAATGGTCATTAAGTTTTTAAAAGAGAACATCCTTTCCCTGTTCGGAATGCCTCGAGCCATCATTAGTGATGGGGGCTCACATTTTTATAATAGGTCATTCGCGAACTTAATGAAAAAATATGACATCTCTCACAAGGTGAGCACTCCATAGCACCCACAAACAAGTGGGCAAGCTAAGATTTCTAATAGGGAAATTAAATACATCTTGGAAAAGACGGTTAACCCTGACCGTAAGGATTGGTCAATCCGATTGCACATATAAGACCCCTATTAAATGTCTCCTTTTAGACTTGTCTATGGGAAGGCTTGCCACTTGCCTATGGAATTGGAACATAGAGCCTACTAGGCGATCAAAAATTTGAATCTCAATCTGGACAACGCTGGCTCACTATGCAAACTTCAGTTGAATGAACTCGAAGAAATCCGAAATGATGTGTATGAGAACATGAGAATTTACAAGGACAGGATGAAGGTGTTTCATGACCAACACATTCTTTGAAAATCATTCACACTCGGTCAGAAAGTCCTCTTGTATAATTCTCGATTACATCTCTTTCCAGGCAAACTCCAATCTCGTTGGACCAGTCCTTTCACTGTTACTAATGCCTATCCTCATGGGGCCGTCGAGATAAAAGATCCGAACAATGGCAAAAAATTCAAAGTAAATGGACATCGATTAAAGCCATTTGTTGAGAAATTTGATTAAGAGGACATGTCCATACCTTTGAGTGATCTTGTTTACCAGGATTGATCTCCTAGTTTGATAGAGGTATAGATAGATTTATCACTTTCCTAGGACTAGGGTTGTTTGCTTCCGCTGTTTTAGGATAGCTTGCTTATACTCTATTAAGTTTTATTTTGTGTTAACCCGTTTTATGCTGAGATCCGTAGAAAAGCTTCAAAATTCCAGGTACTATCTTTCTAACACCATATCCTTTATTTTTATTGCTTCTTTTGCATTACATGCTTATTTCTTATACATTGAGGACAATGTAGCTTCTTTATGGGGGGTGTGGGGCATTGGGTAACCTAATCAGTATTTTTCTCAGTTTTAAGTAAAATTTTTGAAAATTTTCAATGTTTTAAGATTAAAATCTAGTGAGGAAGTGATGATTTGTGAAATTAAGAATGCTTTGAGTGAGATAAGATGGAGATTGAATCTTGAATTGCTGGAGTCTAATCATCTAAGTAACTTACCCCCTAAGTTCTTGTGTACAATTATCTTAGAGGTAGTTTGAATATATATTTATCTAGACCACAGGACACATTTAATTTGTCTTCTGTGAGACATGCTAGAATTTCTGATTGTTAATATGTGAATCATTAATAGATGGTGATAATCAAGTCTGAAGAATTGTATCCACCTTAAAAGAAGAAACTAATCAGTTAAAAAACAGGAGATCGACAAAGAAGTCATGAAAAAAAATGAAAAGAATGAAAAATCTGGAAAAGAATGTGAAAAGAAAGAACAAAAAAATTGACCGTCGATATAAAATTAAAAACTAGAAAAAGAATGAGAAGAGGATGAGTTCGGAATCAGTACTTGAGTTCAAACCAACCTTGAAGTGATGAACATGGCTAACATTATGAAACGATAGTAGTCATACGGAAAGTAAATTGATTTTCACTGAACACATTGAAAAACATGGTATATAGACTTATACTTTGATTTGATTGACAAAGAACTTACTTGATTGGTTAACTATGTGATTCAACTCTAGGAATTTCAAAAACTCACCTTCTTGTCTTGTTTGTACTCATCCATACTTGATTGCACAAAAGATCATCTTCCAAAAAAGGTTTTTGAACTTGAGATTGAAGATTATTTTTTACATATTTTACTCGGGACTAGCAAAATGCTGGTTGGGGGTTGTATTGAGGGTTAAATATTGCATATTATCCCCCATTTATTTCTTGGTTTTACAAACATAATATGGCTTAATGGTATATTTTACATGTGTTTGTGTTGTAAGGTGAATTTAAGAGCTTGGATTGAAAAGAATGCTAAAAGCATGGATTTAGTGCTTAAAAGTCACCAAGGCACAGAAAGGATCTTTGAAGATCAACATTGAAGATTTCAAGAATCTAAGATCTAAGAAAACCAAGTGAAGAAGGAAAGAAGTCAAAAGAACAAGCACGAAAAACACGAAAATTGTGTCATCGAGAACCGTTCGATGACATCGAACACTGGATGATGACATCGAAATTATGAGGAAAAATCGAGTTGGTTGCTGGACATATTGGGTGCTTTTCTCGATCAATTCCAAGACATGTTCGATGACTCGAAGGAAGGTGCTCGATGACATCGAAGACTTCTCGATGGCATTAAATTTATTGAAGAAATTGAAGCAAATCTCTGTACTGTTTTAGACACATTCTCGATGACTCGAAGACCTTTTCGATGAATTGAAGCTTCGCTCGATGACATCAAAGGACAGTTCAATGGCACAGAGACTTACGCAGCGCGAAAGAAGAAAAGGCGCTACTTTCGGATTCAAACCCCTTTGATGACATCGAAGGCGTTACGCAGTCTGCGTAAATTAGATCCGGTTTTGCGATTTTACAGAACTTTCCTTATAAATAGGGGTTTCTAGGCACTTTCTAGGATATCTAGGGTTTTGAGGAGTAGAGTAAAAGGGTGGAGCCGCTTTTCAAGAGTTCTTCTTCCCTTCTCTTTAGTTTTTAATGCTTTCTTCTAGAGTTTTTAATCCAATCGTGTCTATGGTTGGCTAGATTCCTTAGCTAGGGCTAATGGGTGAAGCTTGTAGCGTGATTGAGATGTTTTTCTTATTTGATTCTTGTTATTGTTGAACTCCTTTGATTCTTGTTTGATATTTAAGGAATACTTTCAGTGTTTAATAGTTTGTTATGACTGAAATTACAATGGATCTGTAATAGCTTCTTGAAGTATCTTCTTTTTTCTATTTGGAGTTTGTGAAAATAGGAAATCCTGTTGTTCTCCTTCGTCCCTTGGACATGGTTGAGTGAGGGAACCCCTTCTATTCTTCACAATTCTCCTATGTTGGTTGTTGGATTGCTATATCCTATTGTCTACCATAATCTCGTGGGCATGGTTAGGTGATGGAATCACTTCTAATCTTCACAACTTCTATCTGTTGAGAATTAGGTCAATGGAAGGTCAGATTTTATCTTATTGAATATCTTCCAATTGGACAAGATAGGACTCCAATTCCAATTGAGTGTCTTGAATCGAATAAGGAAACATCTTAATAGCTGCAAGTGGATCCCTAGAAACTCTTGTTTCTTACCTTTAAATTCTCAAGTTTCTAAATTCATCATCTCACAATTACCCTTTACTTTCCTGATTTAGGTTAGATCTTTTTCTAGTTTTGATTCTAATTACTCTCAGAATAAATACACAAGATTAGTCCATGTGGATTTGACCCTGGTCTCACTGAGATTATTACTACATTGCGACCATACACTTGGGGTTGTGAATAGCAGGGCTGTCGTGACATCAGCCTCCGACCTCGAAATAGTATTTGTGTAAGTTCTCTCATCCTGAGCTAGCGTACAAAACAAACAAGGAATCACGTCGAGCTACGATCTATTCGGACCCTAGCCCGAACTAAGTCGTGGCCTAAGTTCGGCCCATTCGGTCCATTTAAGTTCAGCAGGGCTTGGTCTGAGCTTAGTCATCGTCAACAGGTTGCTAAGCTCAGTCCATTTAAGTTGGGCTCGACCCTTTCGCTTGGCACGGATATCACTTAGCCGACTAGGTAAGCTTGGCTCGGGTAGTTAACAACCTACCAACGGGGCAGGATTCACTCCAGTAACGCCCGATAAGAGTAACTGCCTCATCCATGATCATAGAGTAACCATCGACGTGATTACTTCTACACATCTCACCTAATAGCCGAGATCATGCCGAAGGTGATGGAACCACGACACGTTGCTCATACTATAAGTGCAGAATCACTTCAGGGAGACAGGTATGCAAAATCTTTCACTCAAAACCTCATATACACCGATAGCCACACTCAGACACATATTCCTAGTCCGACTTTGGCATCCGAGGGTTTTATTAATTTTTACACGTGCTTAGACCTTGGAAGAGGGATATGGTGATTTTTGCATCAGCAAATACAACATTTTCTCTTTGGTCTATGGTTAAAAAGATACTCATGGGCATGGTTTCGGCGTTTTTTCATTTTTAAAAATTAAAAAGATTTTGTGGTCGACAGTTTAAAAGAAATTCATATGACAGACGCTAAGATTTTCGAGAATATGCTATCCAGAGGTTATCATTCTCTCACTGATGGGATTTTTGGCGCATGATCGATGTAGGGTGTGAAACGTGAGAAAATAGGAAGCCCACGTGTCACAGTTGAAACCATGTGTAACTCCAAAAGCCTGGCGCCGCCTGGACCCCACAAGCCTTCATCATTCAATGCACCGTGCCGTGTGGAACGTGATTTGGATAGTGACCTCAGCACCTGACAAGACAGGTAGCTGGGTCAAAGCTTCCTGTGTTTTATCCACCTATTTTGCCACGCGATTTGTATGCTGACGCTGCCAGGAGCGACACGGTGCTCGTCGGTGCTTGGAGCCTCACAGTGTTTTACCTATACCATCCATTTTTATTTTTTATTTTTTCAGGTAATTTTATGGCATAAGTCCAAAAATTGAGCTGATCCAAACCTTAAGTGGACTACAAAAGGTTTGGATCAAATTGAAATTTATGATTTCCTTTTATACATGTGAGTGTGAGCTAATTAACCGGTTAGAAGGTAAATAAACATTACAGTTGGCCCTTGGAAAGTTTTCAACGGCGGGCGTTCAATCACTACTATTTTATTGTAGTCTCATTTACATGAGATTTAGATCTGCATCATTTTTATTTTTTTAATGATCATATCTTAAAATAATAATCCAAAATGGATAGACAGCATGGCTAAAACAAAACATCATTGGTGAGCTCCCTTAGGACTGACTCCTACAGGCAGTGTCACTGGAGATCCACGACTCTATCAATCCATTGCAGAGGTACACGAGTTGAGCCGAGTCAAGTTGCGAGCTATGGCTCATCCACTAGCTGACCCAAGCTTGAGTTCTGCTCTGCTCAGTTGAGTCAACAGCTTGTGCCAAGTCAAGCAGAGTATGGGCCAAGATTGAGCCAAGTTCGCTTTTACGGCATTTTCACATACACATACACTACACATTTATATTCTCATTGTATGTAAAATAGTAGCGATAGTTTTATAGGAATTTGTTCAAGCACCTTGTATGCAATATCAAAATCAAAAAAGTTGTATTTGTTTCGTATACATACCTTCCTTGCCACCAGCCGACACTCCCTTGAGTCATTTCATCGAACATGTGGTGAGCAACATCAATATCAAAGTAACCGAGTCACCAAAATAGTTCGATTCAAGTTCAATTTGAACTAGGGTTCGATCTGAGTCAAGTCGAGCTTAGGCAAGCTTGAACTCGGTTCGAAATCCTTTCGAGCTAAAAAAAATTAGCTCAACTTGGCTCGAACTCAGTTTTGAACTGAGTCTAATCGAGCTTTTTCGAGTCGAGTCGAGCGAGCTAACCGAGCTAACTTGGTTCGTGTACAACCCTGATCCATTGGAGCCATCATGTTAGTGGAACATTTTCCATCACCGAAAGCATATTAGACGGACCATTCATGCACGTGGAATGGACTGGATTTGTATATAACACCTATTTTGGTCCCATCTCTCTCTCTCTCTCTCTCTCTCTCTCTCAAAGCCGGCAGAGTTGTGATTCAAGTGGGAAAGAGACATTCACTTTAATTTTTGTAAGGCCCAATGTGGAGAGAATGTGAAATCCACTCCAACCATTAAATGTCACACCAAAAGCTAGGCCTAATACTTGAAAATCAAGCATATAAGTGATTTAAGTGGCCACACTATGGGAAACACTTTGGAGGGTGCACTTTTTATATAAACGGTTTCTAATCTTGTGGTCCACGTGAATCATGGATTGGACTGACTTTTTGGTGATGGTTCTAGCATGAGGTAATTAGTCACTTGGGAAGTGGATTGCATCCTATCCCTGCCCGTCCCACCAACAGGCATTTCTATGTAGGGGCCCGTCACTATGTATCCGTTTATCCATGTTTTCTATCCATTTTCTCATATGGTTTTAAAATATGAGCCTAAAATTGAGGTAGATCCAACGCTAAAGTGAGCCAAACTAAATAGAAAGCTTGGTTTGCATAAAATGCAAGTGTCATTTGTGATATGGTCCAATTTAGCATTAGATCTACTTATTTTTGGGCTTATACATTAAAATCATCTGAAAATAAAATAAAATGGATGACGTGAATAAACAGACACATCAAGGTGGAGCCTCACATAGATCTGCATGTTCTTAGGTAGAGACAGGCGGGTAGGACGCAATCTGCTTCCACTCATCTGGATGATTGATTGGATTTTACATTAACTCTATACTACAGCTAGCAATTCCTTTCTTTGAAATAACTTTTATCTAGACAAGATTTATTATTATTATTATTTAGAGCTAATTTGTAATTAATTGGACGTCTAATTACTTCCGTGAGAGTATTACTTTTTTTTTAGTGTGGATCATCTGCCTTCAAGGCACAGGAAATTTCAGTGATGTTGCTTCTCATTGGTCCGGTCATCGTGGTTGACTACAGCTAACAGGATGAGCCAGATTTCTCTCTTCCAAATAGATTGTGTGCTCCATAATATAACTTTTAACATGTGGAACTTTTCTGAGTCCACCATAAATTTTTTTGTTAGATCTACACCATCCATCTATTTTTCAGGATAATTATTGAGCATGAGGTAAAAAATAAGTACATCCAAAGCTCAAGTGGATCACACTACATAAAATAGTAGGGATTGAGCAAACTACTGTTTAAACTTTTCCGAGGACTAACTGTGAGGCTTATTTTTCCACCGGACTTGCCCGTAGGATCACATATACCTTAATGAAGTAAAACTATAAATATCAGTTAGAGCCTTTTGGGGCCCCAATAAGTGTTTTTCTTCATCGATAGCATTATTTCTTACCGTCTTCAATGGTGTGGTTCACTTTAGCTTTGGATATGCGTTATTTTTGGGTTTGTATCCTAGAATGATTTGAAAAAATGGATGGACAGTATGGATCTAAGAAATACATGATCTTGGGGCCACGTAAATTTCACACCTCAAGAAATTCCGTTGCTTGTTGTGTGGTGCAAGAGTGGATTAGGTGAGACCTCAACCTTACCCAAGATAGTACAACCCTTACCATGGGGCCCACTTTAATGTGTGTATTTTGTATCCACTCCATCCATCTATTTTTTCATATCAATTTAGAGCATAATACTATAGACATCCTAACTAAAATGATAATAAGTCACACTTTGAGCTTCAACTTGACTTCAATAAAATTATCTTCTATTGGTTTAGAAATCATAGAAAATATGAACGGGTCAAATAGAGAGCATCCTTGGCATATCTTGGAAACAACCAATAGACCCATTCTATTAGCGCTAAATCTAGTAGCTACCCAGTCATGGTCGTGCACCTGAACTCTAGAACCTTGAAAATTCCCTGTATGTATCAACTGATGTGTGATTCTAGTCTTGTTAGGAAACTTATACTGAACGATTGGTCAAATTGCATGTATCAACTGATGTGGGATTCTAGTCTTGAAAACTCTCTGTATGCATCAACTGAAGTGTGATTTTAACCAAAGATTATCGAAAACAGACAAATAGTCAAATTGTAGACAACTAATTTCATAGACTGAATGATCGTACTTTCGACATGTCAAATAGAATCTGATTGAAGTGATTGTAGTCATGTTAGGAAGATTATCTTATTATCTTTCCAACGAGAGTAAGATTACCGAAAACGGATGAACAACGAAAAAGATATATGTATTTAAACAGTTTATTTTTTCTTTTTTTTTTAAAAAAAAAAGACAAAAACTAATCATGACGTTTTATCTATATATATATATATATATATATATATATATATATATATATATATATATATATATATATATATATATATATATATCTATATGTATAAAGTCATCATTATTGTTAATTTATATATATAATATTATATATTATATTTTAAAATATTTACTTTATGTCAAACGTACGATATATAATATATTATTTTATAACTTAAATAGCGGGGACCCACAACACAATTCTAAAAGTAGTGGCCATCTTAAAAATTGTGGTAGCAAATTGCGTTATATAAGAAGCTCATTGCCATGAGGAAATAAAGGAAAAAGAACACAAACGGAGGAAAGTGAGACGAAGAGGGAGAGAGCGAAAGAGAAAGAAACAAAGAACAAAAGGAGACATAAGAAAATACAGAGAGGGTCTTAGGGTTGGAGTTCACCAGGAAGTGCTGCTCAAGGTACCTTAAAGATTTTCAATATGCCGACATGCTACCCAACATAGGATACAAAAAAAACAACAAAGAAGTGATTGAATCTAAGAGTTTGTATACCTTCATTTAAATTGCATTCCACTCCATACATACTAAGTGCATCAAATACATTTACATTTCTTTCTATCTCATTTTACATTATTCTCCATATTTCATTTTATTTTTCTACCCAGGATCTTAAATCCTGTGAAATAAGGTTAGTTTGTACTTCATCTTATTTACTGCATTTTATTTTATTTGCCTACCTGTTGCTATTTAGGTCCATAAAATAATGATAGTTTGCATTTTATTTTACTCAACACATTTTTACTTTATTTACCTACCCGGGGTCACTTGGCTCTACGATGTAAGGCTAAATAGTTTTATTTTTTTTTATTTTTTTCATGTTCGGCCCTTATGGTCGGGTTATGCAAAGTATGACTATATATATATATATATATATATATATATATATATATATATATATATATATATATATATTAAAGGTTGAAATTCTGTTGAATCCTTAAAAAAAATATAAAATCTTGTGAAGTAGAGACTGCACATTGTGGGGGCAAAAAAGTATGCCTAATTATGCCTAATTTCTTCATTTTTCATCACCAACGACTTTACTCAAATTCTATAGTCCCAGACCAACCACGGGAGTCAATTGAGTTAGGGAATAGTAAAATTCCCTGACCCTTAAGTGATTTTATGGTTCTAGCTAGTCGTAAATTTTGAATTTCATTTGGTTAGTGGTGACTCTAAATCAAATGCAATTTTACATTTGAGTCAATAACATACTTTAAATACACTAACAAATCAGTACTAAAGCCAATGAAGTGAGGGCATTGCTGCACTCACACGGGGGAAAACATTCAAAGATACCAAAAATTAAGAAGATACAATTATTAAGTGGACCTTGCTACAGGAAATAATGGTGATTGGACACCCTACCATTAAAAACTTCTTAGGGCTCACCTTATTTTTTCTATAGTTTTTATTTGCCATCCAATTTGTTGATAAGTTCACATAAGTCTGGATGAAGATTTTTTATTTTTATTTTTTTAAAATCATCTTGACACAACTTTCACAGCCATTAATGGTCAATCACCATAGTTTCCCATAGTATGGTTCACCTGAAAATTGGATCCACTTTATTATTATTTTTTATAATGCCCTAAAATAATCTCGAAAAAGAGATGAACATGGTAGATACAGAATACACACATGAATTTGGGCGCCATGGTAAGGGCCGCACCATCTTGGGTGAGGCCGGGGCTCACCTAATCCACTCCCCTGTGCAGCACATTACAGGCCGTTAGAGAAGAAAATCGAAAGTGTTGAGACATGGAACATCCGTGGCCTCATCATGATGTATGTATCCGATCCACACCGCCCATTCAATTTTTCCATACCATTGTATGGAGTGAGGTAAAAAACAAGGTAGATCCAAAGCTCAAGTGGGCCACACTACAGAAGGAGTGGGAATTGGATGTCTACTGTTGAAAACTTCTTGGGGCCTTTGGAAGGCTATTAAGATGATATTTATGTTTTACCTTCATAGGGGATACTTAATAAAGAGGTCAGGTGGCAAATAAACCTCATGGTGGACCCTAAAGAGGTTCCAACGGTAGTTGTTCAATCCCCACTACTTTACGTGGTGTGGTGTGGTCCGCTTGAGTTTCGGACGTGCCTCATTTTTATGCTCACGCTCTATAATGGCCTGTAAAAATCGATGGACTTTGTGAATCTAAAACATTAAAAGTCATGTTGTGAAGCTTGCAGTGTATTTAGGAGAGAAATCCAGCGTATCTCATTAACGAGAGTCATCCGTGATGAACGGCATTAAATTTTCCTGTGCCTTTACGACACAGACAATCCGCCCTTATATATATATATATATACCTGTCCATTCATGGAGTGAGCCCGCCCGTAGCATGTCCAGCCCGAGAATCAGACAAGACCTCTCATCAGCTGGACAGAAAGCGAGGTAAAACGGGGTGGTAAAGAAAAGAACGATCCACGTCCTATGTTCAATATACATGTGTGGCTATCCTAATCTGCTGATTTTCGAGAGATGTCACATCTCCACGGAGGACCTCACGTGATGAATGGTGAGGATCCAGTAGGCGTGCGCCACATTGGTTTGTGCGGTGGGGATCGCCTTTTCATTCTCTCCCAAAGCCAACCCCCTGGGTAGAGCGGTACACGACTCAAACGAGTCGAGCTTGGCACAGCTCGACTTGGCTCGGCCACTAACTTACCCAGCTTGAATTCAAGTCGGCTCGTTCAGTCAAGAACTCGGGCTAGTTCGAGTTGAGTTCGAATGAAGATTGAGCTTACGCGGTATTTTTTTGGACACATAGAGTGCACGTCACTTTCTCAAGTATGTAAAATAGTAGTAGTCTACAGGTATTTTATCAAACACTAAGGTTCAACATCAAAATCAAAATACAATGGTATTTTTTTTATATCCATACATTCCTCACCATCGGCCCACACATCTTTGAGTCATTTCATTGAACACTTTGTGAGAAATATCAATATCAAAGTAACCAAGTCACCGAACTAGTTCAATCCGAGTTTGATTCTTGAAATTTTTTAGAGCTCTAAAAATCAGTTCGACCTGGCTCGAAATCAATTTTGAGCAGAGTCGAATCAAGCTTTTTCAAGCCGAGGCGGGCGAGTTAAATGAGCTACCTCAATTTGTGTACAGCTCTACCCTAGGCATCTTAAAACAAAAAGCTCTACCTACTTTCATATTTATTCACTCCCCAAGTATAGGGTTGTGATGTAGTAATAAACTTGGTAAGACCGAGGTCGAATCCACAGGGACTGAAACTTGTACGTTGTCTGAAACCAAGTAGAACTAGAAATAGACTAAGATGTGATCTAAACCAAATAGAATTAAAGGAATAATTTGTGGAATAATTATCTAATAACTTAAGGAATTCAAAGGAAGGAAACTAGGGATTCAGAGGATCCACTTGTAGGGATCAGGGAGATCTCATGCCTGCATCAAGATTTATTGAATTTAAACTGAACTGACTTGATCTGGTTTTCAAGAGATGAAAGGTATAAGAATTAGAATGGATTCCATCATCTAACCATGCCCAGGAGACAAACCAAACAACAGGATTAAACTAATTACCAACCAATCAATAGTGCATGAAAGTTAGGAAGGGTACCGTCATCCAACCATGCCCATAAGACGATGGTGAACAACAGGGCTTCCTGACGTCATAAACTTAAAAGGAAAGGAACATGCTTAAAGCTATCTCAGACCCATTGTAATTTCAGTCACAATAAACCATTAAAAACTACAAACATCCCTTAATAATTAAACCATAATCAAGTTTAATTCACAATTAAATAATTAAATCAACAAATAGAGTCTTCCATCTCACTACAAGCTTCACCTCTTAGCCCTAGCTAAGAGGATTAGCCCGTCATGATGTGGCTACCCTTAAACAAAAATAAAGAAAATAAAAAAAAACTTTCCTTTCTATCTCTTTCCCTGCTCCACGTCCAGCCCCAAACCGTCCTTTCCGTTTTCAGCCTCCATGTTCCACGTTCCTCTGCTCCCTCCCCTTCCGTTGTCTCTTATAGCCAGCCTCAGTCGGCTGAGTGTTGGTTCGAGATTACGCACTCCCCTGCGTAAGATTTGTTTACGCACAGAGACTTCCGCAGCAGCACTTCTGCGAAACCTTGGGTTGCGATTGATCCGATTTTAGTCGGATATCATGGGATTTTCCACCATCAAGACCTTTCAGATTGTTGGCCATTTGATGTCTGGTGGCCCACCAGCAAATTATTCTTAAACTGTTGATTGGACGGTCCTGTTTGATTGGACGATTTGCGAAAGTGCCTCCCAGGTGTTGCGGCTGTCTTGCGTGAGAAATCAGCAGACTCCAAATTTTCTACTTGCTTCCCTTCCAAAAGGACAACGTCCTCTGGGAGATTTGTGGCAGACCTACATGATGAACGGCTCAGATCAGCCGTCCGATCGCCCCCACGAGCGCACAGCTCGCCGTGAAAACCGGACAACGTCCAGTTGCAAAACAAAGTGCGTTATGCACTTACACTGTTTGATGGTGGGGCCCACATAGCTTCTGTTTTGGGAAATCCACTTCGTCCACTATGTTCTGCTCGAAAAACCAGGCAGGAATCACTGTTTTTGGATCCAAATCGGTGTGGTCCATGGATGCTTTCATTCAGCCGTCCGTCCTACATTTAAACCGAGACCTATGCATATATACGTGCATGGGTTTGGAGAAACTCCTTTTGTACGGTCGGTTCGATCTTCTAGAGTGACTGGACGGTCCGGATTGACCGTGTGATCGAAGGTAGTGGCCCACTAGATGTCAGCCGCGACTATCTATTCGCGTTCACAGCGGCAAAAAAACCAGAATTCGATTCCTGTGTTGCCATGCACGTTTAGTGCAAAAAGTGTACTATGTACACTGTATGATGATTATGAGAAATTCACACCATCCATCTTGTTCCCCATTTCATTTGAGCCGTGGGGGTCGAAGTTAAAGCGTATCTGGACAGCGGGTGGGCCCCAAATCAGGGTTTTATGGACTGATCTGTTAGTTCTGCCACTTTCACAAGGATCCAATGGCTGAAATTTGACGTGTACGGTTAGTTTTTGGTTCTCAAGCCATATATAAAGTTTCGAGCCAAACAGATGATGGAAACCCATTGATCTTGCATTCTGGTTGACTTTCAGGCCGCTTGAGCTTCAGTTTCTCAATTTTCGTGGATTCCTGGCATGTAATTCCATCGATCTTGGTCCCCTGGAGTCCGTCCCTTGCCTTGGTGCATTATGAATGTTAAATCCGTGCTTTTAGCATCCCGATCTAGTCTCAGCTCGCAATTCCACCTTGCAACACAAACATGATTAAAATGGGCTATTCAACGGTACCATGTTCATAAATCCAGGCAATAACTGGGTCTGATATGCAATATTTGACCCTCAACACAACCCCCAACCAGCATTTTGCTAGTCCCTAGCAAAATATGCTAAAAGTAAGTTGAGAATTACAGAACAATTTCCATAAACTCGAGTGATTTTTGCAGAATAATCCAGATATGAGAATTCTCAGATTCATGAATGTTGGCATTACTTTATCCTGCAATCAAGCTCAAATATTAATCCATTAATTAGAACGATTCTAAATATTGAGTTTTATGAGTGTATAGTGTAATCTTAGCTTAACACTATTAAAATTCACTTCTCTATTTCAGGATATCATTGGTAACCACAATAGAATTTATGATAACCAACATCTAAACCAAAACTTGATTCATTCTTCCAGCTTTTGATGATTTTCACACTATGTTAACTTTTTTTTAAAAGAAAATCCAAGGAGGAGAATCGAATCTACACCTATAGGGAGCAAACCTATGGTAAAGACCGGTTGCCAAAAAGTTTATGAATGTCAACCTTGGGGAATCAAACCTTCACCTGTAGGGAGCAAACCTATGGTGAAAACCATTCGCCCAATCTTTTCAATTTCTCAAGTTGGTTCCTTTTAAGCTTAGTGATCACCAAATTAATCCTTAAATATCGAATGAAACCTTAATGTGTAAGCGAGATGTGACATGTAAAATTATGATTCACTCAATGTTTAAAACTTCTAATCATGGGTTAATAGTTTTAACTTAACTGTGAGATCTAACAAATAGTTGAATCCAAGAGTCATCAATTCCAACATCACTTATCTTGTAATTCTAAATCCAAGATGGCCGTCAAAATCGCTTCGAATTCATACGAAATTCTAGAAATATTTAAAAATTTTCACAATTTTTGCTCAAGACCAAGAAAACGCTGATTAGGAAACCTAATCTCCCACCCCCAACTTAAAATCTACATTGTCCTTAATATAAAAGATATGAGCGTGCAATGCACTTTGGACAACGAAAAGTGAATATGAAGTGATGGGAAGATAGTACCTGGATGATGAGTCGAGAGACACTTTTCGAGAGATCGCAGCATGGACGTCAGTCAGCACGAGAGAGAAGGCAACACAAAAATAACAAAAATAAAATCCTACCTATACCACTTTCGTAGGTGCTCTCGATTGCATTTAGCATATGCAACAAGCCTTTAAACCCCTAGGTTGCCCCTAGAGGACGAGTTGTAGTCTCGTGAGGGTTTGCAGTAATGTTACCCACAAACATTGAACTAACTAATGATAAAAACGAAATGAAATGAAGGGCTGAGTTGCCTCCCAGGAGCGCTACATTTACCGTCTTTAGCCAGACAAATAAAGCAACTACCCTAGTCCTATGAAAGTAGGGAAAAACTACTCGATCATGTCGCAAGGTTCTTCTTCCGGCCAGTATTGTGATAAGTTTCTCAGTAAGTTTCTCAACAAGATCATCCAAAAGCCCTTTTTGCAATATGCTTGGATGCCCTGGAGCTTGACTTTCCAGAGAAACTTATGTACCTCATTAAAATTTTGCTGTTGATTCGCTTGAGGTATCCAAAGTATATATGATTCACCTGTGTCAGAAAAAGTTGCAAAGTTAGTATCCCATGGTGAATCAGAAACTACAGGTAGATAAAGTTTAGAAAACTTCACAAGAAGTAATGTAGTCTCAAAACATTCCGAAGTGTCAGACTTCGGTTCAATTTTCAGCTCCTCCTCCCTTAATGGTAAACATTCAGGATCTGTGGAAGAAGGGGCTTCAAAGTAAAGGTTCTCTCGATCAGTGATGACTACCGAGATGTTGTCTTGCAAGGCATTCACTATGTCTTTTATCATGGGATCATTTGAATCTGCAAAGTGTGCCAAACAATCATCAAAAGAGTTGGGACATTCAGCTGAGGGTGACTCATTTTCCACATTAAAGCTTGTGATGATCTGCCCAAGGAATCCATTGTCTTTAAAGGTAAACGGAGGTATGCTCTCTTGCTCCAGCCCTACACAGATAGATTGAAAATCAATAGGGGAAGCATCGATGTGATCACTTTGTTCATTGAAACTACTCAATCGAGGTGTTGAATTGTCAAACGTGTACAGCTCAGATGGTGGCCTCAACTTAGTGGTTTCAATTTCCAAGGTCGTAGCGAGCAACTCGTCCTTCTCCTGAATCACATCATCATTTAATTCAGAGGAGTGGTCCAAACATGTTTCACAAGAGTTAGAAGGGTCAATTGTAAGGGGCTCATCCTCCGCCTTAAAATCAGACATGTCAGGTGAGGGGAGTGGGTCATTATGACCGACCACTTCGTGTACATCTTGATCATTGACCTGGACCAAACTTGAGATTGATTCTAGGGGACTTTGGGCTGTATATTCATGATCATCATCCCAATAAGCATCATCGTCTAATTCCGTGCAGTACACACTTGGGATGGGGTCACTCTCCTCACATTCTACACCTAAGTTCGGTTGAGGTTTGAAAAAACTAACCTCTACGTCATCATTGAGATCCTGTGTGTCATGTGAGGAAAGTGTGTCGTCATCACTGTATTTGAAAGATACCCACGCATCTTGACCATTCCTTTGAACAATCATCGAGATCAACTCATCGGGAAATTGAACCATATGCTCATTAATAGAATCCAACTCCTCATTTGTAATTCCAGAGTTCTTCCAAAGCGAGTTAGGATCACTTTTCTCGCATTGTATTTCTGGAATAAATTGTGGTTGAGATAACCGAACCTCCTTTATCTTATCAAGGCGCGAATTAAGCGCTTTCAACGATTTTCTCATTTCCGTGAGATAGGCCAGGCTACGCTGAGCTGAATCCTCTTGGATTGTTTTTGGTTGGATATCAATGGTAGGGTATCCAAGAGGATAATCATTATAACATATAGTTGGTTCATCTTCCAAATTTTGATGTTTCCCCTGGTAATAGTCATACTGATCATACATGGGAGAATATGATGGTTGATAATAATCCTCGTTTCCATAATTACGATCATATACGGCCCTATTAACCGATGGAACATAACGTTCTAGTCGGTTCTCAATATCTGTTCTTGATGGAGAAGAATCTTGAGGTATATGTTGAATTCCACAACCCTCAGGCATTCCCCAATATCTCTTATCCATCTCGGCATATGCATGTACCCACGCTTCCATGGTAGAACCCTAACTCTAAGTCTAATCCTAGAAAAAAGAAAAATCCTACAATAATACATAAAGTAAGAGGAGAAGTTGGGAAGATGTTACCAGACTAGAGATTCTTATATTAAGATCCTGCAAAAGAAAACAACAGAAATTAGTTTCTAAATCTAAGAATTCTAAAGTAATGTTAGTTTTTAAACAAAAAGTCTACAAGTAGAAAATTTCTAAAAATAAATTAAGAAACAAAGTTAGATTCTAAAAGAGTTAGAATTAGAAAGTTAATAAAAATAGAAAGTTAGTTTCTAAAAAGGAAAGTTCCAAAATTAGAAAATTTCTAAAAATAAAGGAAAGATGAGTTAGTTTCTAAAATTAGAAAGAAACTCTAAAAAAAAGGAAATAACTAACCAAGTTTCTAAAAAAAAGAGGACAGTTTCTAAAAATAAACTAGTTCCTAAAAATATAAAAATACTAGAAAATAGAAAATTTCTAAAACTCAAATAATAATTCTAAAAATAGAAAAAGTAGAGGAATTAGAAAGGGATTACCAATTTAGAAGTTATTTCGGGATCCTACAAAATAGGAAAACAGGTTAGTTTCTAAAAATAAAATAAAAACTTTTAACCTAAAGTTAGTAAATTCCTAATCTTAACCTAATTCTAAAACTAATTAATTTCAGAAAAACGTAGTCATCAGTCCCCGGCAACGGCGCCAGAAACTTGTTCACTCCCCAAGTATAGGGTTGTGATGTAGTAATAAACTCGGTAAGACCGAGGTCGAATCCACAGGGACTAAAACTTGTACGTTGTCTGAAACCAAGTAGAACTAGAACTAGACTAAGATGTGATCTAAACCAAATAGAATTTAAGGAATAATTTGTGGAATAATTATCTAATAACTTAAGAAATTCAAAGGAATGAAACTAGGGATTCAGAGGATCCACTTGTAGGGATCAGGGAGATCTCATGCCTGCATCAAGATTTATTGAATTTAAACTGAATTGACTTGATCTGGTTTTCAAGAGATGAAAGGTATAAGAATTAGAATGGATTCCATCATCTAACCATGCCCAGGAGACAAAGCAAACAACAGGATTAAACTAATTATCAACCAATCAATAGTGCATGAAAGTTAGGAAGGGTACCGTCATCCGACCATGCCCATGAGACGATGGTGAACAACAGGGCTTCCTGACGTCATAAACTTAAAAGGAAAGGAACATGCTCAAAGCTATCTCAGACCCATTGTAATTTCAGTCACAATAGACCATTAAAAACTACAAACATCCCTTAATAATTAAACCACAATCAAGTTTAATTCACAATTAAATAATTAAATCAACAAATAGAGTCTCCCATCTCACTACAAGCTTCACCTCTTAGCCCTAGCTAAGAGGATTAGCCCGTCATGATGTGGCTACCCTTAAACAAAAATAAAGAAAATAAAAAAAACTTTCCTTTCTATCTCTTTCCCTACTCCACGTCCAGCCCCAAACTACTCGCTCACGTTCCCTGCCCGTGTGTTCCACGTTCAGCCCTCCTGCTCCCCTTCTGTTGTCTCTTATAGCCAGCCTCAGTCGGCTGAGTGTTGGTTCGAGATTACGCACTCCCCTACGTAAGATTTGTTTACGCACAGAGACTTCCGCAGCAGCAGTTCTGCGAAACCTTGGGTTGCGATTGATCCGATTTTAGTCGGATATCATGGGATTTTCCACCGTCAAGACCTTTCAGATTGTTGGCCATCTGATGTCTGGTGGCCCACCAGCAAATTATTCTTAAACTGTTGATTGGACGGTCCTGTTTGATTGGACGATTTGCAAAAGTGCCTCCCAGGTGTTGCGGCTGTCTTGCGTGAGAAATCAGCAGACTCCAAATTTTCTACTTGCTTCCCTTCCAAAAGGACAACGTCCTCTGGGAGATTTGTGGCAGACCTACATGATGAACGGCTCAGATCAGCCGTCCGATCGCCCCCACGAGCGCACAGCTCGCCGTGAAAACCGGACAACGTCCGGTTGCAAAACAGAGTGCGTTACGCACTTACGCTGTCTGATGGTGGGGCCCACATAGCTTCTGTTTTGGGAAATCCACTTCGTCCACTGTGTTCTGCTCGAAAAACCAGGCGGGAATCACTGTTTTTGGATCCAAATCGGTGTGGTCCATGGATGCTTTCATTCAGCCGTCCGTCCTGCATTTAAACCGAGACCTACGCATATATACGTGCATGGGTTTGGAGAAACTCCTTTTGTACGGTCGGTTCGATCTTCTGGAGTGACTGGACGGTCCGGATTGACCGTGTGATCGAAGGTAGTGGCCCACTAGATGTCAGCCGCGACTATCTGTTCGCGTTCACAGCGGCAGAAAAACCGGAATTTGATTCCTGTGTTGCCATGCACGTTTAGTGCAAAAAGTGTACTATGTACACTGTATGATGATTATGAGAAATCCACACCATCCATCTTGTTCCCCATTTCATTTGAGCCGTGGGGGCCGAAGTTAAAGCGTATCTGGACAGCGGGTGGGCCCCAAATCAGGGTTTTATGGACTGATCTGTTAGTTCTGCCACTTTCACGAGGATCCAATGGCTGAAATTTGACGTGTACGGTTAGTTTTTGGTCCTCGAGTCATATATAAAGTTTTGGGAAACCCAGTGATCTTGCATTCTGGTTGACTTTCAGGCCGCTTGAGCTTCAGTTTCTCAATTTTCGCGGATCCCTGGCGTGTAATTCCATCGATCTTGGTCCCTTGGAGTCCGTCCCTTGCCTTGGTGCATTCTGAACGTTAAATCCGTGCTTTTAGCATCCCGATCCAGTCTCAGCTCGCAATTCCACCTTGTAACACAAACATGATTAAAATGGGCTATTCAACGATACCATGTTCATAAATCCAGGCAATAACTGGGTCTGATATGCAATATTTGACCCTCAACAATATTCCAGCCATTAATAATTCAAACTTATTGATGCTGTTTTCGACTCGCCCCCTTTGTGGCCCCTGGATCTACATAGAAAGAAGGAGAAAGGTGACCCTGGCTTTACCAGGGGACCCTCCAATGCTTAAGTCAGAATCTGAGTCTTAGGATAAAGGTTTTAGGGTGAGAATTTCTGCATACCTTTCTCCATGGAGGTATTCTCATTTATAATGGTGTCGTACCCCCGTAGGGCTTCTGCAATTAGAGTAGATCTTAATCTTTTAGGATTCGTGATCCTTGATATTTCTGGATTTTCGAGGATCTTAGTTTATCTCCCGAAAATCTTGAGTGAAGATTCAGAATTTTATTAGGTAACTTCCGAATATGGAGCAATACAGCTCGGCCAACTCTTATCTCTTCAACACGGTCATGTTGAGATAAGTTTTATGACTAATCTCCGCCCACTCTATTAACCGACTCAATTTATGGGTCGGCCTAAAGCTCGGGCGACTCTAGGACCGACTGATCATAGGCCGGTTTGAACTTTCCTCTATGAGGCTTTTGATTGAGCCTTTAGGTGCACTTCCTCCCTTAGAGGTTTCGCTTTTATGGCTCAAGACATTCAGGCTACGGTTGGGCGAGGCGCCTCACGATCTGAGCTACGTTTCTCCATTTAGCGTTTGAGGGCTTCGGGCTTTATCCGGATTCAGTGCCCAATAAATCCGAGCTATTACTTTACTGACTCTTTTGACCCTCAAGCCGACTCAAGGACTTGTTATATTTTTTCCCCCAACAGTGAGCCCCCCTACTCCATGTATCACCTTAAGGCGGTCGAGGAGTATCTTGGACTAGGTCGGGTTGTACTTGAGCTGAGGTCATGATGAAGCATTTATTGATTGCAGGGCAATTCGCACAGCTTCTAAGGCAAAGCGTCTTGCTTGACCACGCGTCGGTTCATTGATAGAGGCCGCACGAGCGGAGCGGCCATTGTTTCGGCATCAGGGCGTATGAGGATCGGACGGGTGGCGGAGTACTCGATGGCAACACATGGGGTGCTACCACGTGTGCAGCTGGGGCACCCGAGGGAACGTCGCTTCAGCTCCTCATTTAATGTTGGAGACACGTGGCGGCTCTATAAAAGAGGGTCACCCTAAGCACGCTTTCGCCATTTTCGCGCCTTTTTCACTTCTCCCTCTATCTCCTCGCTTTCTTTTGCAGACTCGAGCACAAGAGGCTTTTGCTTCGTTGTTTCTGGCACTCTCAGACTTCTTCCAGTGAGTTCCTTCTTCCTCCCTTTCTTTTCTTTCAACAATGTCAGGCCCCGCAAGCCCTATGGAGGGAGAATACAGCGGTGAGGGTAAAGAGAGCAGCTTTTGGGCTGCTTCAGAATCACCCTCATTGTTGGCGAAGGTTGCCAGAGAGGCAGACGTCCTCTTCCATCATTCACAGAGAGTGATGGGCCGCCGACGACGTCAGTGGGGGCGTTGGACTCACCTCCCGAGCATGTGGCCGTTGAAGGCTCCTCTGACGTCGCCGGACTCACCTCCCGAGCATGTGGCCATTGAAGGCTCCTCAGGTCGCTCCGACCCTGGGGAAGGTGGTGAGGAGGAAGTTGGTGCCGAAGGGCGGGTCAAAGGGCCTGTGCCTTCTGTAATGACAGCAGAGGAGCTATCCAAAATTTGGGCCAAATATCATATTTCGGACTCGGTCATCTTGACCCTCCCTGAACCAGCAGAGCTACCTGACCAGCCTCCTCCCAGGGCAGTTGCGATTTTCCATGTCGGGCTGCAATGCGCTCTCCAATTGCCGCTTAAGAAGATTAGTCGGGACTTGCTAGGTAGTTTAGGCATAGCCCTGGGACAGGTTGTGCCGACCAGGTAGAGAAACTTGTTCGGTTGCACGGTGCTCTGGGCCTAGATGTAACAACCCGAGCTAAGTGCGAATGAGTTTCTTCACTTGTACCAAGTGCGGGCACACACTCAACATCCTGTCTGGTTCTTTTTCTGCTCTTGGTGGAATACCGGCAGGCCTTTAATAACCGACCCTCCTTCATCGAACAAACATTGGAGAGACAGGTGGTTTTGGGCCCTTAGTCGATGGGAGTCGGCAAAAACAGGGCTTATCCGCCCATTCATCCCTCCAACTTTCTATGGGTAGGTAATGCTGACGTTGAGCTTACTGCGTTTACTCAGTCGAATTTCCATCGAATTACTGATGCAACTTCTTTCTTCCTTTCAGTGATACCTAAGCATCCTCCGGAGCTTGACTCCGATTCAGAGTGTCTGAGCCTTGAGTCCGAAAAGGAGATCTTGTAAGAGGCTTCTCCAACTGGAGCTTCTTTTCGAGTGGGGCCTCAACTCTGCTGTGACCGGTGAGAGACTTACGATTTTTTTTTGTACATTTGACTATGCTGACATTTGTCCTTTGAACGCAGACATGTCTGAGGCTTAGCCCACTCTTCACCCTCCGTCTCAGGTTTGACCCCCACCTCACTCTGGCTCCCGAGCCTCGAAGAGACATAAGACGGCCTCGAAAGGCCCGGCGAGGACCACCCCTCCTGCTCTCCTAACTGTTATCGAGGTCGATGAAGGTACGGAGGTGGCGGAGGCGACGGCAGGAGGAGCGGTGGAGGAGGCAGCAACGGAAGCGGCAGCAAAGGCCTTTGAACAACCTCGAGAGGCTCCCGAGCCAAAGCCGGCCTAAACCCCTGTTGTCCCGATGGCTGAGGAGAGGGGACTGCTTAGGGAGGGAGCAGCTAAGGAAGAGAGGATAGTCTTCCATTGAAAGGTTGAAGAGATCCTTCTGTGGGCGAGCCAGCGGGTGTTTGCAAGAGAGTTCCTTGGTCTTCTGGGGTCGCCCTCCGTGGAAGATACGCTCGATAGGATCGGGACACTGTTGCTCTAGGTAACAGTGCGACTCCCCTTACTCGTCTTGCTTCAGACTCCCTTGTATTTTTTTTAAAGCTTTCCTTCTTTTGCAGTTTACCCCTTGCATGCTGAAGGCCCGTGCCGAGGTATCTGCTGTGACCAAGCGTGCTGGAGAGGCGAAAGCTCGGTTGTCGAATGTTGAACTCGGCGGTTAGAAGTAGAGGCTTCGCAATCATTTGTTTAGTCTCTGGCTATCTTTATATAAGGCCAGTTTAAGAAGACAAAAGCTGCTCTTGAGAAGGTCACGATGGAAAGGGATCGCGTGGCCTCGCGATTGGAAGAGGACAGGGTGGCCTTCGAGCAGGCCGTCATGGAGCGTACCTCGGCTTACAAGAGGCTTCAGGAGCTTGCGGTGGGGACCAAGGCCGCTCTCACGACCGCGAAGGTTGATGCGATGGAAGAGTATCTCTCATCTTCAACCTATGAGGAGGAGCGAGTCCTTGTCTATCGAGAGGGCTACACAGAGTGCATCAAGGTGATGAAAGAAGCCTTCCCCCATCTAGATCTATCCGGCCTCGACCAGGGCAAGTCGAGGTTTGGTGGTGCGGCTGGGGCAGATCCCAAGGCATACACTTATGATGCCTCTGCTACTACTCCTTATACAGCTCCATTAGCTCCTGATGCAGCTCCATCAACATCTTTTGGGTTAGCTCCTGGTGCGGCGGGTGAGGCCGAGCCCTGAAGTTAGTGTGGTGGAGAAAAATTCCTTTTTGCGCCCCACATCTACTTCGGGCACTTCAAGCACACCAAGCTTCGAGGCCGAGCATGTCAATAGTGGCGAGCGTCATCCTTTACTGATGTTCGAGCGTTGAACATTTACCAGTTTGTCAATACGAAACAATTGTAAACACTGAACCAACAATGTAACACTTTACTAATTAATGAATATATGTTTTTTACTACTTATTTGCGCATTCTACATTCTTTCCATCATTCTTCTAAGTGTTAAAAGAAAACGAGCTGAGTGTAGGTTGCTCCTCAACCGAGCTAGGGATAGTATATTTTGAGATGCTCGGCATTCCAAGGATGAGGCAGGATCTGCCTTGTTATGTCTTCTATTTGGTAGGTACCTGACCGAACAGTATTTACGATTATGTAAGGGCCCTCCCAATTGAGCCCTAATGTTCCCACACCACTTTCCTTGGTATTATGAAAAGTTTTGGGAGGACTAAGTCCCCTGCTCAGAATCGCCTGACTTTGACTCGGGCATTGTAGGATCGGAATATCATCCGCTAATAGGCAGCTGTTCGAAGACAAGCCAACTCCCTGATTTCGTCAAGGAGGTCGAGGTTGAGAGTTAGCAGCTCCTCGTTGTCTTGCTCATTGAACGAACTTAATCGGGCGGTAGGTAGGCTAATCTCCACATGGACAATTGCTTCCAAACCATATGCCAAAGAGAATGGAGTTTCTCCTGTTGCGGTTTGAGTCGTAGTTCGATAGGCCCAAAGAACTTTAGGAAGCTCTTTAGTCCATGCCTCTTTGGCTCGGTATAGCTTGGTCCGAAGGTACTACTTTATAACCTTATTAACAGCTTCAACCTATCCGTTCTCCTGTGGATGACCCGGGGACGAGTAAACGTTCCTAATTCCGAGGTTCTTACATATTTCCCGATACTGTTTGTTGGCGAATTGTCTCCCATTATCGGAAACAATGGTCCGAGGTATTCGAAATCGACGGACGATGTTTTTCCAAATGAAGTCTATGATCTTCTGCTCGGTTATCTTGGCCAGGGGCTCAGCTTCGGCCCACTCGGTGAAATAATTCACGGCGACAACGGTGAATTTAGTCTGACCCTTCCCTAAAGGGAATGGTTAAATGATGTTGCTTCCCCATTGGGCGAAAGGCCAGGGACCAGCCATTGGCGTCAGTTTTTCAGGTGGCTGTCGGGGGATAGTGGAAAACCTCTGGCATTTATCACAACTCTAAACGAGCTTCCAAGCATCCTGCTGAATGGTCGGCCAATAATAGCCATGTCGAATAACCTTGTGAGCCAAGGATCGACCTTTTAAGGGATTACCGCAAATGCCATTATGAATTTCACGCAGGTCATAGTCAGCTTCACTCGGCCTTAGGTATCGCAGGAGGGGTGCGTAGTATCCTTTTTTATACAGCACTTCGTTGAGCATGGTGTAGCAGGCTGCGCAGTTCTTCAGTTGTCGAGCTTCGGCACGATCTTCAGGAAGTATGCTAGTCTCAAGGTATCTGATGATCGGATCGACCCAAGATGGCTCAGAATTGATGGGGAGCAGGGCCGAGGGATTGGTTTCCTTGACGCTTGGCTTGGCCACAAATTCAATGGGAACGGACTTGGGGATGTTGTCTTCGTTGGCTGAGGCGAGCTTCGCTAGGATGTCAGCTTTCACGTTCTCGGCCTTGGGGATTCGGGTAACGGAATATTGGTGGAATCCGGCAATCAGCTTTTTTGCTTTCGTCAGATAGGCTTTTAACATCTCCTTCCTAGCCCAATATATATCGGCTATCTGGTTGACGACTAGTTGGGAGTCACTGTACACATTTAGATGAGTGACTCCTAAGCTGGCTGCTAGCCGGAGTCCTAGGAGCAGAACTTCGTATTCTGCTGTATTATAGGAGGCTTGAAATCCAAGTCTCAAGGCATATTGTATAACCGTGTGATCGGGGGTCTCCAGAACTACCCCTGCCCCGCTTGCATTAAAGTTGGATAAGCCATCCACATATAGAGACCAGACGGGTTGGGTGGGTGGGGATTGATCAGACGATGTCCCTAGGTCAGTAGAAGAGATTTCTGTTTACACTGTGACTTCGACGATGAAGTCTGCCACGACTTGTCCCTTAATTGCTACCCTGAACTTGTAATGGATGTCGAATTCATCGAGTTCGAACACCCATTTTATGAGTCATCATGAAGCCTCCGGTTTCTGTAGTACTTGGTGGAGAGGCTGGTCAGTCATAACGATGATCGAATGAGCTTGAAAGTTTGACCGTATGCGTCGAGATGATATGACTAGTGCCAAGGCCACTTTTTTCAAGGGTTGGATACCTCATCTCTGTCAGGATGAGGGCCTTGCTAATATAGTAAATAGGAAACTGTCTGCCTTCGTGTTCGCAGATCAAGGCCAAGCTTACGGTTGTGTCAGATACTGCCAGATAAATCAGTAGAGGCTCTCCTGACTCGAGCTTAGAAAGCAATGGTGGCGATCCTAAATACTCCTTGAGTTGCTGAAGGTCAATCTCGCATTCTGCTGTCCAATCGACAATTTTTCGGGCCTTCAATTGTTTGAAGAAGGGGAGACATCTGTTTGTAGCTCAGGACACGAAGCGATTTAGTGCCGCTATTCTTCCAGTCAACCGTTGAATATCTTTAATCGTCTTTGGGGATTCCATATCGACCAAAACCTTGATTTTCTCCGGATTAGCTTCGATTCCCTGTTGGCTGACTAAGAACCCGAGAAATTTTCCCAATCCTACGCAAAATGTGCATTTGCTCGGGTTGAGCTTCATCTTATATTTTTGGAGGATGAGGAACATTTCCTCTAGGTTGGTTATATGGTCAGTCGCTTTAATGTTCTTGACGAGCATGTCAACGATATAGACTTCCATTGTTCGTCCTATCAATCGGGTGAACATTTTGTTGACCAACCTTTGATAGGTCGCTCCAGCGTTTTTTAATCCGAACGGCATCACTCGGTAACAATAAAGACTTTTTTCAGTGACAAAGGTGGTTTTTGATTTATCAGACTAATGCATTACAATTTGATTATAACCAGACTAAGCATCCATAAAGCTAAGTAACTCATGCCCCGCGGTATTATTAACCAACTGATCGATCTGAGGAAGGGAAAAACTATCTTTAGGGAAGGCTTTGTTTAAGTCGGTATATTCTATATAGACTCGCCACTTCCTATTAGCCTTCCTGACCAACACAACATTGGCCACACACTCGGGGTAGTATTTTTCTTCAATGAAATTGGCTTTGAGGAGTTTTCTAACCTCTTCCTCGATTACGACGTACCTCTCGGGACCGAGTGCACACTGTTTCTGACGGATCGAGTCATGATTGAAGGGTCAATGCTTGACATGTCTTCATGAGTCCATGCAAAGATGTCGGCGTATCGGCGGAGCAAGACTACCAGCTTTTTCTTTAACGGTGTTGCCATGGATGAGCCAATCCGGATGGTCTTCGAGACGTCCAACTCATTCAATGGCACCTGGATGAGGTCCTCCACGGGCTAGCCATGTCCAAGAGATTCGTCGCGCGGATCCAGGGTTTCAATCGTCGAAACTTCTCTAGGTGCCCGTAGAGCAGTAGCGTAGCATCGCTGAGCGTCGTGTTGATCTCCTTTGACGATTTCGATGCCACTCTCGGTCGAAAACTTCATAGAAAGGTGATAGGCTGAAACAATGGCTCGGAGGAGGCAGAGGGAAGGTTGTAATATCTCAGAAAAATCTGTACAAAGACCCGAGTATCACCTCAGGTAGAAATCACTACTGATCGAATTCTTTAGTACTTAGATGAAAATTAATTAAGTACTAAACTAAATAAATCAGAGAATTAGCCCGAACCACTTTCTATCTGAACCGCAAGACCCAAAACTATTAGAATCACTAATTTAACATTTCCTAAAAACTTAGGATCAGTCTCAAAACCTAGTTGCTCTCGGGAGCGCATTGAAACTCTGAATCAGACCTGGACCACGCGTCGAAAGTTTAATAACTGTGAAACTATAAGGTTATGACCACCTTACTAGGCTTGACAACCATCACGGGAATTGAGTCCAAATAGTATCCAGAAATGCACAACTTGAGCCTGGAGCAAAGTGTGTGAGAAACGTGAATATCTTTAGAAAATGAACTCAAACTTAAATGAATTGAATCGTTCGCTTGCAGGACAAATTTAAGGTTTCAGACCATCGGATTCTGACCCAACTACACCCTTGGATCAGAAAAAAATTTCTGCACCCATTGGTGTACTTGTGGCCCTGATTAAGTGACGATGACCATCGAACTGAAACAGGTCCTCCACGGTTGATCCACTAATCCGATCGGACTGAAATCATAACTTGGCCTAGATCCATTGTTAGAGAACTTTTCCCAGACCGTATGCGAGCAATGGACCTCCAGATGAGCTCTGTTGGCCTAAAATAGACGCCTTTTGGCTATAACCTAATTATACTATGGCCCTGGGGCCATTTGGATTAGTTCTGAGCCTATATAAGGACCTTAACCCACCCCTCTGTCATTCCATATGCATTTTCCTAACCCTTGGAGAGAGAAGAGAGAAAAGAGGAGAAAAGAGTGAGGAGAAGAGAGAGAGTTCAGGAGATCGTTACTGAGATTCATTCCCACTGCTCCTCGTGTTGAATCACCACCCTACCGTCACTACACCATCGATTCTAGCTTCGATTTGGGTAAAAAATCCTAACCCTAATCTCATTTTAGGAATCCGAATAGGGGAATCGATGAAATAGCTAACCTATTTCATGATTTAGGTAGCCGTTGTGCTGTAGATGGAGGCGTAGTGTACGAACTAAGTTCGTAACGAGTATATCGACGAAAGGTGCAGACTATAACGTTTAGATTATGGCTTTCAAGGCTTTCAATGTTAGTTAATGACTTATGACTGACTTAATTGTTGCCACATGTACTTAGATACGACGTTTCTCATGTATCACACATGTATGAACTATGTTGAATATATAATGCATTCCATGTATTTGTTGAATTGTTTAAATAAAAGTGCTATTATGATTTGTGCTTGCCATGACTATTAATCTTGGTCATATGTTTGTTGTATGTAGAACAACTCCTTTACGAAAGGATTTGCTATAGTATATGCTATAACTAAGTAGGTCATGTATGTATTAATGTGTAGGCTAAGTGTTTAATAAAATGTCTGAGTGAGTAAATGTTTGATGAATTGTAATTATTAAGGGTGTTGAGATTGGATTCTCAACTGCCTTACCTATAGGTATAAATTCCTTCAAGTAACCTAAATTACAAATACGTAATTTATATATGAAATGCATATATATGATAACATGTTCAATATGTTTGTTAAAATGCTCAAATGAGAATCATATATGAATTGGTTGTTAAATGTTGTTATGACTATCACATGTGATTACTTGTTGCATTTAAGTGTGATTGGGACTACTACTAGTCCAGGCAATCGGTAACAGTTTCCGATCGAGTGGCAGAACTAGTCTCGCCACAAGGGATACGTTCAGTGAATCTGAGCTGTACGGTGATTGTCGACAGTGGTTAGGCCACGAGGAGTGCTTATGCACTCCATGTCGATTAATTCAGCGTGCGCTTGTACCAATCGAACTTGTCAAATAACCCGATTGGCCTAAGGTGTGTTTACCATGTATGGACGCTTCTACTTGAATCTAAGGTACCACTTACTAATGCAAACCCGTTTCAACCATGGTACCACGATCCGCTAAGACTCATGAGCTGGGCATGGTGGTGTATGGGATACCGTGGTCGAGCTATTGACTTACGCTGGGGTGACGAGCCTCCCCGTAGTGACCAGTGAGCAACTCAAACTCGTGAGTCGAATATGGTAGTGTGTGGGACACCATATTCGAGCTGTCGGCCTACGCTAAGGTGACGAGTTTTTCCGTAGTGACCTTGAGTATAAACTAGGCCTACGTTGAGGTGACGAGCCTCCCGTAACGACCTGAACTTGCCTATCCACTGCTTTTCAATCAGGGGTGATGTTGCCCTATAACTTGCCTATCGTATGTGATTAACTAGGATTGACGACCCTAGATGGATCATCATTTGGGTAAATGATATAAAGGGTGGTACCTTAGCTTTCTGAATCTACTGTATGAATATGCTTAATAAATTACTTGGCTAACACGATCATGCACCTCATTGCATATGCTTTGGCGAGGAAGTGCACGTTTAGGGAGTTTGCCATGTGCGATCGTGAGATGATGTCGCTGAGGGAGTGCAGGCAAGGGCATGCATCATTATAGCATATCATTCCTGCATTAACAAGAGTACTTAGGACATGATTATTGTACTACTTTATCATTACTGCTTAATTGAATTGATAACATGTTAACCTTTGTCTTATAGCTCCACTGAGTGGATCACTCACTCTCACTTTGGGACAGTGTTTTAAAACACCAACCAGACTCTATTTTAGTTGTAGATGATGGTGAGGCTTACGAAGCGGAGCCTGGCTTCTACGACGATAAGGAGGAGTTCTCCTATATGCAGTTATTAGGCGGCTTTATGTAGACCATTTACTGATCGATGAGATTATAGGGATACGAACTAGTTGGACATTACACTTTGTTATTTTGTATATTTTGGAATAAACATGTATATCTTAAGCCTAGTGACATGATCATACTCTGGGAGTTTATAACCACTTATATACTTTATATATCTATCACAGTCTTCCGCTTGCTTAATTTAAACATCTCTGGAGTATGATATGCTGATTTAGTGTAATCCCATTCATGTTTAATGTACTAATGCAGACAACATTTAATCATCATCATTTATGTTGCATAAGTGATGCATTGAAACTTGGGAGTTGAGCTTCTGCTCGACCCCTGACTTTTGGGACGTTATAAGTTGATATCAGAGTATGATTTGGATTAAACTGGACCTGGGTTATGGTAACACGATGCACACTGATGCACTTTGACTTAGGAGGGGGCGATAAAATGTAGAAATAATCGTAGGATTCTAAGTTTCACCAACAGGCGAAACTGACCGTTGAAATATGGCTTGTATGCATCTGTGATCATGTGAGATGATCCTAGTTCCTTTTTAGACCATCAATCGATGGGTTTAGATGATAATTCGGCATATTCTATACTCAAATGACCTAGAAAGCGTGAATATTCACGGATGGATTCCGAAAACACCTCAAACGGGCGTAAGGACACAAACCACATTTTTCAGTGGGACCCAGGGGGTCCCCTACACATTTTTAGCACCCTAAGAGGGGGATGCCATCGCCCTCAAGGCGGCCCCATTGCCCTAGGTCCTGTGGACCGCAATGCTATCGTGCCTACCACGAGCCCTCATGGTCGGGTCCAGCGGGCTGCGGCGGGTTCACGGGTCTGGCGGCCCGCTGCCCCTCCAACACGTGTGGGGCCTTGTAAATCCATGTGGGGCCCTCTATTTTGCCCCCTTTGCCCTATTTCTCTCCATTCATCTCCTTTAAGCTCTCCCTTTCCCTCAAAATCTCACTTTTCTTCTCAAATCTTCCTTCTATTCTCTAATCAACTTCATCTTCTTCCTTTTCTTGCACCCACCTCCACCATTCTCTCAAACTCATCTCCTACTACCCTCATTCCCCTTTATTTCTTCTCATTTGAGTACAGAAACCCACCTTTGTGTCTCATAAATCTCAAAATCCTCCAACCCATCTCATACAACTCCCCATCTTCCCTATGTCATACCTATTTGAGCACAAAGCCTACACCTTTGTGTCTCATAACTCACAAGCCTCACAATCCACCTTATTCCCAAGTTTTTCCAACTTCATGGCTCTTTTTGAGCTTGTCACCACCATCTTTTCCATTTCAATGCTCCTTTCCCTTATAGGAAAGAAGAGGGCGCCTGCGGATGAAGTCGGGCCTAGATGCTCTACTCGTCCAACGAAGCGAACAAGTGTCGACGCTAACACTAGCATTGAGCAGGAGCGAAGGACAAAGCGGGATCTCGATCCTCAAATTTCTATTGAAAGAGCTTTGTCGGCGGGCATCGAACATGGTAGGTTTCAAGGCTGTAGAGTTATCTTTGAAGCACACATGGACGAAAGACTGCTTGGGCTTTATCCAGTGATGGACCTCCTGTTGGACGCTGGGTGGGGTCCTATATTTGAGGGCAAGTCACGTGGGTGTGTGAGCACTGTTTGAGTCTTCTACGCCCACATACGACATCCACTGCTGGAGCCTCTACAGTTCACTATCCCCGTGGGAATGTGGGAAGCCATTGTTGACGTTGGTGTGATATCTCGAATCATGGGGATTCCACGTGGAGAGGTGCATTATTGAGAGTTAAATATTACATATTAGACACCAGTAATTACCTGATTTTACGAACATGATACTGTTTAACGACCTGTTCTGATTATGTTTATGTTGCAAGGTGGATTTATAAGCGTGGACTGAAAAAGATGTTAAATGCATAGATTTAACGCTCATGAGTCACCAAGGCAAGGGACGGACCCCATGGGACCAAGATCGATGGATTTACATGCTAGAGATTCGAGAAAATCAGGCAGTTCACGTTACACGGGCCCGAAAATCATCCAAAATACAAGATCACAGGGTTCCCACCATCTGTTTGGCTCAAAACTACATACATGTCCTGAGGACCATAAATTAACCATACATATCAAATTTCAACCCTCGGCTCCCCGTGGAAGTGTTCCAACTGACAGATCAGCCCATAAACCGTTGATTCTGGGCCCACTTACAAGCTGGATATGTTTTAAATGTTGGCTCAACTCCTTAAACTATCTGAGAAAAGGGATGGATGGATTGGATTTCTCATAACCATCATTGTGGGCTCCACCTTAGTTGGGTGTGCATAGTGCACAAGTGCACTAGCCATGCACGGTAACACAAAGACGGTCAAACCATCTATTGAATGACTCAAAAATGGCACTTGCCGTTCTCTATTTCCGTCTGCGAAACAAAGGGTGTGCATTATCTTAGTGGGCCATCATCATGGTCCAAACGATCAATCCGAACCTTCCATAATGTAGAGGGGATCGATTTAATCAAACCCATGTTGACCGTGGGTGACCATGTACAGGCACATGCCTACTACAGAGGTCACAAGCAAGCTGCCCTGCGACGTCCAAAACGATTACAGCATGATTACTTCAATGGGCTGCGTCCACACAAAACCAAAACCATCCATATTCGGTTGAAATTCTGAGGCAAAGACAATGGACAGAGTGGATTTCTTGGATAGCTCTGATCATGGGCCCCACTGACGCTGAAAGGATCCGTTTTCAGATTCCTTACGCATTACGCACGTTTGAGGAGACCTGGATGATCCGGGTTTGTATATGACCATGGTAGGGATCAGTCCGTCCATCTGGACCATCTAAAATATTCATAAAGTGGGACCGACCAAAGCCAAGACGACTGGACATTTTAGATCTTGCATGTGAAGCGTCCATTGGCCGCAAAGTTGGATTTCAACGCAAGACAGTCTTTGCGAAAGAAGTTTCCAAAACTGGTTGCTGTGTACACCTTTCCACCGACTCTAGCAGCAACCGACCTCCCATCCACCGTCCTTCATGGCTATAAGAAAGAGAAAAAAAAAAGAGAAGGAGATCTTGGCTTGGGGTTGGATGTGGAGCAGAGCAGAGAGAGAGTGGCTGGGAGATCCAAGTGTGAACGTGAGTGAAAAGAGAGAGATTAGAAAGAAATCAAAGGGATGTACTTCTTATCAACTATAGTTTTCTTCTTTCCATTTGAATCTCTGTTACATTCCATGAGTTTTTAATTTCTTAGCTAGGGCTGAGATGAAGCTCCTAATTTGAATGATTCTTGTTATTTGTTGATTTCATCTGGAATTAATTGATTTATTTCTTTCTCTATTTTGATTAAATGAAAACTCTATACTTCTCCCATCTATGAGCTTATCTAAAGTCTAGATGTGGATGTTGTTTAGAATCTTATTCTAGGTGTGCATGTGTCTGACCATGAACAGGTTTTCCTATAGAGAAAGAAATAGGAATTTACATCTATTCATGCCTAAACATGGATGGAAAGATGTGATCCTTGTGTTTCAAGGGAATTATACATCCTATGTGCCTAAACAAGGACACATATTGTGCTTTATTCATTGAATGTATGTCAATCTAAATTAGGGTGAATCAACAAGTAAAACAAGAGTTAGGATAATTAGGGGTGGATTCGAAAGTCCTAGTGTTCTCCTTGAGTGAATTTTCCTTCTTGTTCTCAGTTATTTTTCATTTATTTTTGTTATTTTACTTAATAACTAGCTAAACTATTTGTTGGATTAGTTAAGAAGAATCATAAAATTTGAATTGTGACAACCAGTCCTCGTGGGAACGATCTCGTAATACGTACCATGTCTACACCTGATTCGTATACTTGCGAGTTTAAAATCAATTTAAATCAAGTTGGTTTAAATAAAACATCAAGTTTTTGGCGCCATTGTCGGGAGGACTGGTTGTCACAATTTGAATTTTATGATTCTTCTTAACTAATCCAACAAATAGTTTAGCTAGTTATTAACTAAAATAACAAAAATCAATGAAAAATAACTGAGAACAAGAAGGAAAATTCACTCAAGGAGAACACTAGGACTTTCGAATCTACTCCTAATTATCCTAACCCTTGTTTTACTTGTTGATTCACCCTAATTCAGATTGACATATATTTAATAAATAAAGCACAATTTGTGTCCTTGTTCAGGCACACAGGATGTACAATCCCCTTGAAGCACAAGGATCACATCTTTCCATCCATGTTTAGGCATGAATAGATGTAAATTCCTATTTCTTTCTCTGTAGAAAAACCTGTTCATAGTCAGACACAAGCACACCTAGAATAAGATTCCAAACAACATCCACATCTAGACTTTTGATAAGCTCATAGATTGGAGAAGTATGGAGTTTTCATTTAATCAAAATAGAGAAAGAAATAAATCAATTAATTCTAGATGAAATTAACAAATAACAAGAATTATTCAAATTAGGGGCTTCATCTCAGCCCTAACTAAGAAATTAACTCTTGGAATGTAACAAAGATTCAAATGGAAAGAAGAAAACTATAGTTGATAAGAAGTACATCCCTTTGATTTCTTTCCAATCTCTCTCTTTTCACTCACGTCCACACTTGGATCTCCCAGCCACTCTCTCTCTGCTCTGCTCCACATTCAGCCCTAAGTCGAGATCTCCTTCTCTTTTTTTTTTCTCTTTCTTATAGCCATGAAGGACGGTGGATGGGAGGTCGGTCGCTGCTAAATAGGGAACGTGGAGCAGAGAGAGAGAGTGGAATCTGGGGGCTGGACGTGAAGCATAGAACGAGAAAGAGAGAGATTGGAAATAAATCAAAGGGATGTGCTTCTTATCAATTATATTTTTCTTCTTTCCATTTGAATCTATGTTGCTTCCCATGAATTCTTAATTTCTTAGCTAGGGTTGAGATGAAGCCCCTAATTTGAATGATTCTTGTTATTTTTTGATTTCATCCGGAATTGATTGATTTATTTCTTTCTTTATTGTGAATAAATGAAAACTCCATACCTCTCCAATCTATGAGCTTACCCAAAGTCTAGAAGTGGATGTTGTTTGGAATCTTATTCTAGGTGTGCTTGTGTCTGACCATGAATAGGTTTTCCTACAGAGAAAGAAATAGGAATTTACATCTATTTATGCCTAAACATGGATGGAAAGATGTGATCCTTGAGATTTTTTCAATTTCATCTTCTGTGATTCATAATCAAGATATCATATAGTGGATGTGGATTTAAGTGGTTTGGTTAATTCTTAATGTCTATATATACATGACAATTGATGTGCATACATTAGGGACAACTGATGTTAAGGGAAAAATCATTTGTGCTTCAAGGAAATTATACATCCTGTGTGCCTGACCAGGGACACAAATTGTGCTTTATTTATTGAATTTACGTCATTCTGAATTAGGGTGAATCAACAGGTAAAACAAGAGTTAAGATAATTAGGGGTGGATTCGAAAGTCCCAGTGTTCTCCTTGAGTGAATTTTCCTTCTTGATCTCAGTTATTTTTCATTAATTTTTGTTAGTTTACTTAATAACTAGCTAAACTATTTGTTGAATTAGTTAAGAAGAATCATAAAATTTAAATTGTGACAACTAGTCCTCGTGGGAATAATCTCGTAATACGTACCATGTCTACACTTGATTCGTATACTTACGAGTTTAAAATCAATTTAAATCAGGTTGGTTTAAATAAAACATCAAGTTTTTGGGAGCGTCTTCGGAAGATTTAAGGAAAGAGTCATGCATGCACGTTAGCGAGAAGAATCTCAAGAGTATGCGAGAAAGAAATCGCCGCACACGGTTTCTTTGTGGCCTACTGGTCCACTGGAAACGAGGCAATTGCCTCCCAGCGACCAAGATGACTCCTGACTTCCGCCTACTCCACTATATATTCACAAACAATGTGAATCCTAGGTGGAGCAATCACAGCGAATGCACACGTTTGATGGTGGACTTTCTATATAGAGTTGGGCAGGGAGACAAGCTGTGTCTGCCTGCATATGTACTACTACACATAGTCCAGACCACACGTGCCGTTAGGACGGATATTTCACTCCCATTTAGCCGACTCATATGCAAGCTTGCCTGTGAATTTAGCTAGACTTAACGCGGATGAGCTTATGTTGATCCATTTTATTAATGACACCACACTCAACAACATGGGCATTGGGCCGCGACAAGGTCAAGCTCGACGTGATGAGTATGGTGACGAAAGGGAAGAAGAGGAAGGGAGCAGTGAAGAGGAGGAAGAAGAATTTGAGGAAGGCAGTGAAGACGAGGAATGAAGTGATGGTGAGGGAAGTGATGAGGAGCAGGAAGAAGAAGAAGAGGAGGCCCAAGACTCAGATGGGGGACCTCCTCTTACTACACATGACCACCACCATGATTGGGCTGCCTTAGAAGCCTGCTTGGCTTAGCTTAAGGAGAGTCAAGTCACCCTGAGATAGGAGGTCAGAGAGAACCGGGCCGAAGTAAAGCAAAAGCTTGACGAGAGTCAGGCTTACATGAAACAAAGGTTTAAGAAGGTGTCTCGCACCTCAAAGGCTATCTTGTGCTGTATGCAGGACAAGGGTGCTCCTCCACCATCACTAGATTCGGACGACTAGTCATATGTTGTAGTCATCTTTGGGTTTTTCTTATTTTCTTGCTTTCTATGTTACATCCTTGATAGGTTAAGTAGTAGGGTAGAGTTTTTGGTATGTTTTAGTATTTAAAGCTTTGTTAGATTAGCTCACATGCATCTTCTGTCAAGATCCATGTAAGATTACCTCTCATGTATTGTGACAATTTTGGTTAAATGAAATGCATGAAGCACCTTTTGTTATGAAATGTGTAGAATGCTTGAGAAATTGAGTGTTGTTATGCTAAATCTTATAGATGTTGCACCCTATATTGTATATAGAGAATGACACCTAAGGCCACTCGGTGTACGACACATCTTACGCTTGGTGAATCGAGTGATGGGGCACCTCCCCTAAGCGATAGCCACACAGACCTCAATTTGGGCCCGAATCACAAGACTATGTCGGATTCTCTATTGGCCATTGGCCCCATAAATGGGCGAACACCTAGGGCACCACCAGTTCCAGAACAGAACCATGCGTCTACCTCGGTGCCACACATGCCTCAAGCGGCTTCTCCTCCTGATAGGATGGAGTAGATGATGCTTCTTATGCAGCAGCAACAGTAGATTTGGACCACCATTATGGGGGCCCTTGCCCAGAATATGAACGTGGCCCCGCCTGCACCACCTATGCACCCTAATGGAAACATGAATGCCGGCGGCTTATTTGAGTGATTCCATCTCTTCCGACCTCCTAGTTTCGTGGGTACTCACAGACCCGAGGAGGCCGAGTACTGGCTTGACTACATCTTTAAGATGCTGAAGCCGCTGCACTGCACTGACGCAGGGCAGGTTGAGTTGGTTATGTACATGTTCGAGAAGGAGGCTAGTTTATGATGGGACAGCATCCTACGGACAGTGGCTGCTGGGTATGTATGGACGTGGAAAGCTTTGAAGACCTGCTTCCATGAGAAGTACTTCCCCCTCACATGTCGTAATGAGGAGGGAGAGTTTCTTCGCCTTCGACAGGGAGGGATGAACGTTGCCGAATACAAGAACAAGTTTATGGAGCTGGCCAGATATGCTCCTTTGATCCTAACAAATGAGCCGATGAAGATGCGGCATTTCTCAGATAGTTTGTGGCCCGATATCCACACGAAGATATGTTGCGCTAGCATTCCTAACTATGCTTAGCTAGTGAACATCTCTCTATGAGCTGAGCAGGATGGAGATAGGCTATCCCGTACACGTGTGCCCATGGGCCCTGGGCCTCGACCTGATTTGCCGAACAGACCGTTCTTCGACAAGAGGCCATGTGCAGATTCGTCTCTTAGGCTTATGGCTCCACTGATATAGCCTAGGCGATCAGATCTGTAGTGTACCTACTGCAAGAGGTCGGGCTATACTGACACTTACTGTTTTCCCAGGATGAGGGACAACGGCTTCGCGCCTCCTTAGAAAATCAACCGTTAGATGTCATAGGCTATCTCAATTCCACCTCTATGATCAGTGCCACCTGCACCTCGATTTAGGCCACCTCAACAACCTATGACACTGCAACCGAACTGTTCTCAATAGGCGCGAGTACATGCGCTTGCAGCTGAAGCGTCTGAGTCAGCAGCTACAGTGCCTTTAGCCTTCGAAGTCACTGCCCACATCCAAGGTACACCCATATTTCTATTAGTGGATACCGGGTCCACTATTTCAATAATATCATGTGTAGCAGTCAAGTGACTAGTGTTGGAAACTACTCTTATGGTTGGGGTGAGACTCCTTACCGCCATAGGGACCTTCTCAGACTCCACCAAGATTTGTAGAGGTTGCTCGATAGACTTAGAAAGCAGAACAGTGCTCGTTGACCTGATTGTTGCCTCATTATGTCATTATGATATCATTCTTGGTATGGATTGGCTCACCGAGATGAAGGCAGAGATCAATTGCGATATCAGATTGGTGACAGCCCATAGACCTGAGGGCACGACCTTTACTTTTCTAATGCAGGTTAGTTGGTACTATCATATTAGTTGTTATGCTACCTTGCTAGAGAATATTGATGGTCTGACACTTGGGAACACACCTGTAGTCTGATATTTTACAGACCTGTTCAGGACGATACCCGAACTACCTCCTCGGTGCGAGATCGATTTTACTATCGACCTTGTGCCTGGTGCAACACCCATTTCTCGACCGACGTATCGCATGCCTCCATGTGAAATGGAGGAACTGAGAAGACAGATTGATGATTTACTGGATTCAGGTTTCATACAACCGAGTGTATCCCCTTGGGGAGCACCTGTGTTGTTTGTGAAGAAGAAGGATGGATCGCTGCGATTATGTATTGATTATCGTAGGTTGAATCAAGTGACAGTGAAGAACAAGTATCATTTGCCTAGGATTGATGACCTGTTTGACGAGTTGAAAGGGGCACTGTATTTTTCAAAGATCGATTTATAGTTAGGGTATCACCAGTTGCGTGTCAAGGATGAGGACGTGCAGAAAATAGCATTCAGAACCAGCTTTGGGCACTACAAGTTCCTTATGATGTCGTTCAGACTTACAAATGCACCAACAATGTTCATGGACCTCATGAACTGGGTGTTTCTGCCGTACCTATATCGGTTTGTCATCGTATTTATAGATGACATTTTGATATACTCCAAGAGTCGAAAGGATCACGAAGAGCACCTGCGAGCAGTCTTCGATACTCTTAGGAAGAATCGGTTATTTTCTTAGTACAAGAAATGTGAGTTTTAGAAGGACGAAGTCAAGTTCCTGGGACATGTGGTGTCCAAGGAAGGAATAGTTGTAGACCTTGCTAAGGTGACCGCAGTTTAGAACTGGGAGCAGCTTGGTTCAGTTACTGAAGTGAGGAGCTTCTTGGGACTTGCTGGCTATTACCGTCGGTTTATTAAGGACTTTTCCAAGATAGCCAAACCATTATCTCAGCTCACTCGGAAGGATCTCAAGTTTACCTGGAATGAGAAGTCAGAAGCAGCCTTTTAGGAACTGAAGGATAAGTTGATGTCTGCCCTTGTACTAGTATTACCAGAGCAAGGGGTTAGATATACCATATACATTGACGCCTCTCGCATTGGTTTGGGTCGTGTTCTTATGTAGAAGGACAGAGTGATCGCTTATGCCTCGCAACAGTTGAGGAAACACAAGGAGAACTACCCTACGCACGACCTGGAGTTAGCGGCCGTCATCTTTGCATTAAAGCTCTGGAGACATTACCTATAAGGGGAGGAGTTCGAGCTCTTTTGCGACCTCAAGAGCCTCAGATACATATTTACACAGAGAGACCTGAATATGAGGCAATGACAATGGATGGAAACCTTGAAGGACTTCAAGTTTCAGGTCTCTTACCATCCCGGCAAGGCCAACCTTGTGGAAGATGCGTTGAGCTGCAAGAAGACAATAGATTTTACAGCTCCACTAATAATTGAAGAATGGAACATGGTAGAGTTTGTGCGAGACTTTGAACAGAAGCTTACGGTAGAGGAGTCATTCGTGAGCATTGCACATATTCGTATATAGTCACTCATTGATGACTGGATCATTGTAGCTCAGAGAGAAGATGAATGGTTGGTGAAGATGAGAAAACGAGCTAGTGACGATGAAGACTTTGAATGAAGAGTTGGGTCGGATGGGGGTTTACGTTATCGTGGCCGCCTATGCATCCCAAACCTTCATGACTTAAGAAAGGAAGTTCTTAAAGCCGCTCACAATTCGAAGATGATGATGCATCCTGGTTGTATGAAGATGTATCGAGATATGAAATGTTTGTACAACTGGGACAACATGAAGGCCCACGTAGCAGACTTTATGTCCCGTTGCATCAAGTGTCAGTAGGTCAAGGCCGAGCATCACTGACCTCCTGGTTTACTTCAGCCATGACTATAGCTGAATGGAAATAAGATTTCATCTCTATGGATTTCATTTCTGGGTTACCAAAGACGAGGAAGGGACATGACTCCATTTAGGTGATCGTAGACCGATTGACGAAGTCAGCTCATTTCCTCCCGATTAGAGTCTCAAACTCAGCAGACGATTTGGCCAGGCTATACATCAAGGAGATAGTACGTCTGCTTGGAGTTCCTATGAAGATCATGTCGGATCGAGATACGTGATTCATGTCTAACTTATTGTAACGCCTTAAAAATCAGGGGTCGTGAATACACTTGACTCTCGAGTTCTCGGGTGTTACGACCTAAACTCGAAAATCGAATTCACAGGAATCTCGATCGCCGAACCCAGTGCAAACAGCCTCCATAGTACCCCATTCTTGGCTCCCAGCGTCCATACGCTAGGTTCCGATCCTGAAATTCTATAAGGAGAATTTTTCAACATACATTGTCTCATAAGAAGCATAACTACAAGTATACCCAAATCATAAAGGCAACATCATCATCACATATCCACTAATATAATCATTTGAATACAATGCTGAAAGGGAAATATATATATCAAAATCAAAGCTTCAGAAGACAGCTGCACGCTCCAAGCTCAACGCTGCTGCAACTTAACGCCACCTGCATGCATCTATTATGCATAAGCTTATTGAAAGCTTAGAGGGTGGTGAAAGTGTGTGCACAAGGTAAGTGCTAAGTAAGCAATATTAGAGAAATCAGAGTAAGCAGAAATATACTGATAGGCTCATAAATCATATAATATTAGAAATACTGGCAAGTTCATAAAAATCATAAGAAATCAGAGTAATACGAAAACATACTGATAGGCCCATAAATACCATCAGCCTTATCCAGGTTATAATATGCAGAAATATAATAAAAACAATATCATATACTGATGAAGCAATGTAGATCAACTATGCAATATAGAGACAGCAAGCCAAATATCAGATGCCGATGATGCAATGCAATATATAAATCCTGATGAGTCTATGAATACTGTAAGTCGTATCTATGCCGTATAAATGAAGAAACATAGTAACCCAAAATGCCATATGTTGCGTATGTAATGCGATATGCGGTACTAATGGAATGACCATGCTAGAGTGTGAAGTCGGAATGATAGTACGTAGTATCGCAGGCTATGGGATCCATCACAAGGGACTTCTATCCAAACCAGTCTCATACCTAAATTTGGATAGTTAGACTCAATGTGGTAAACTCCTGATCTCAAGTTAGTCGCGCCCTCAACTGAAATCTTGGCCATTGCGAAGGTACACATAACAAATCGTTGCGCACCACTAGCCCGAGTGGATAGTGAATGAATGAATAAATGAATATGCAACTCTTACTCAATAAGTCCACATATCAGTACGGTTCCTCTCTGGGATCATCACCGGGGTCTAGTACACTCCACGCCACCTGTCGCCCCATCAAGCGCACGACTGGGTAAGTGGAAGAGACCTCACTATCCGCCTCGCCAGTAGTCTGTTAATACCTACCCGGCTCATCGATAGTGGACCTATTCCTCGAGTTGGTCAAACTCAGCCCTGCTATGCCTACTCCCTCGGGCAGGTAAGGCCATACCCACTCCCAACCGACCACGACACAGTGGGAGACGCGGCCTCCTGGTATTCGGCACTTGGACACTCATGTATATCCACTCGAACTCGACATTGGGGCGTCCTCTAGTACCAGGAGGGTTTTAGGGATTTGCACTCAGGGCCATCTATGGCAGCCCGATGCTAGAACAGATTTTTGGTGTCTCATCTGTCCATCCACAATATGCCTGTGGAGGCTACGACCCTGATGTCGCTAAGGCGTACAGTAATCATAACTCACAATGTAAGATGCATGAGTCATATAATCCAGTCATGCATCAATCATGTGCATACTGTGGGCTCACATGAGATATCCTCCGCCTATCAGGGAGTCTCAAAAAATCTGCCAAATGACATATGCAATGGTCAACCACACATCATAACAAACATATAAATGATGTGTATGGGCATGTATCATGATGTTATGCTGTCACATACTCATAATCGGTATTGATAACCGGCATTGATAATCGGCCTCGACAAGCAAAATCGGTAATCAGCCTAACAAAAGGCCGAAGGGATGGTCACAATGAGGACATTTAGCCATCATTACCCATTAATGTGGACATTCAACCAACATTGTTCCCAAGGAGTAGCCCTCGTAGGGCCAAATTTATAGTGGGCCTAATCACATGGGCCTCATATATATATCGAATAGGCCACACTAATTGGGCCTTACATACATCACAATGGGCCTCCTAACATGGCCTTAACAACGGGCCTCATACACATCAAGGTGGGCCTCAACAACAGGCCTCATACACATCAAGGTGGGCCTCAACAATGGGCCATAAATATGGCAAGTAGGCCACATCACATGGGCCATATGTTTATCAAATGGGCCACACCTAAATATAAGTGGTGATAAGGATTTCCATCATTAAAATTCCCAAGGGTTTAATGGTGGACATTCAAACCCACTATTTCTTTACGGTGTGGTCCACCTGATCAAAGGGTTGGACACATCACGGTGTGGCCCGCCGTTATGTATTTAAGATCCAATCTATTCATAAGTTAACATAGTGATAAATGAAGTGAAGAAAAATATCAGCTTAATTGGGAACTACTGTGGCCCTTAGAAGTTTGAATGGCGAATGTCACTGTCTCCACTATTTTCAATGGTGGGGGTTTACTTGAACTATAGATCTGTCTCATTTTTCTCATGCCATAAAATGATCTCTAAAAATGGTTGGAAGGTATAGATACAACACATGCACCATGGTAGAGTCCGCACACGTGGCCCACCAATTAAATGGACGGTGTGCATACATGCCGTCTGGATGGATGGTTTGGATATAACACAGACATCAAGGGTGGGGCCTACTGGCCGTCTAGCGAATGGACAGTCCAGCAAATGCCTGGACGGCATTGATAAAACACATACATCGTAGTGGACCCCACCATCCAATGGTGTGGACGGTGAGGGTAAAACACATACACCATAGTGGGTCCCACGTGGGGCCCACCATAACATTTATTTCCATCCAATTTGTTAATAAGGTCATACAGACCCGGATGAGAGGAAAAACAAATTTCATATCTGATCCAAAACTTCTGTCAACTCAAAAAGGGTTTCAATGGTAGACGTTTAATCACACTGTTCCCTGTGATGTAGGCCACCTAAGCACCACATATGGCTGATTTTTGGGGGCCCACTGCCCTAAAAGGGGGCCACAAAATGCACGGTGTGGATGTACGACACACACATCATGGTGGGGCCCACATATGGGACCCACGTCCCTACCTTCCATCCACGCAGTAGCAGGACGCTGCTGCGTCCTCTAGTGTCAGCGGCAGTAGCAGACACTGCTGCCTAATTTTTTTTTGAAAACATGTTTTATTGTGGTTTTTCATATGTGGGGCCCGCATCATCAAAATCCACCCTAGCCATTCAAATTTACAGCCCATAACAGATCTAACAAGCCCAATATTGAGCATGTATCGGTGTATGGAAACATCGGAGTGAATTTTAACGGTGAAGACCACTGTTTTCTATGTTATGGCCCGCTAAAAGATCGGATTAGCTTCATTTTCTGGCTCAACGCCTAAAATAGGTTGAGAAATAGGATGGACAGTGCGGATTTAATTCATACATCATGGTGGGGCCTGCATGAGCGGCCCACCCAAATAACTTATATAAATATATATATATATATATATATATTATTTTATGTTGCTGGAAGGTATACCACACGTCAGTTCACGCTTCACTGCACGGCCACGTCCAGCGTCCCTGGACGCTGGACAGTTTGAATGCAACACATTCTTAAGGTGGGCTCCACCTACAAACTTGTTACAGGTGGGCCACCAAATGGTTAGATGGTGAGGATAATACATACATCAAGGTGGGGTCCATCCGATTGGGCCACACAGCCACATCATTATACAAAAATGAAAAAAAAGAGAGGGAGGGAGAGAGAGAAAGAGAGAGGGACACGTGTGATGGAGGGCTTCGCCACTATGAGCCCTCATTTGTAATCAATCATATATCAAGTGGGTCCCTTTACATGTGGGCCCACCAAATCAAAAATTCAACGGTGAAGATTCCTTCTCCACTAAAATGGAAGGTCTAGATGACCCAATTTATGTAAGGAAGATACACATAATGATGGGTCCATGGAGAATGGGCCCATCATGGAATGATCATGAGAATCAAGGTGGGCCATCGGCCACATCTAGGATCTAAAGTGAGATCCATACCATCAATCGGTAAGCCCCACTAGGCCCATCATTAAAAACATGCAATATAGGCCTATAAAAACACCCACCATTTGATCTTCTTGGTCCGATGGAACGTCGATCTCCTTGTGCCTCTCTTTTGATGGAAGATGATAAGAAATGAAGGGCTAGGATGAAGAATTTTGGGGTGGGAAGTGGGCCACACACATCACATTTTTCTCTCCGTGGAAAAGCTTGGATGTGCACTTCTTTGCTTGAAATTTGTTGCTTGGAAAATGTGAAGAGAGAGAGAGAGGGGTGGTTGTAAGAGAGAGGTGATGGATGTGAGGTGATAGTGTACTTGACATGTATGGGTGTGTAAGAGAGAGGGTGAGAGAGAGTTGACTTTGGAGTTGCTCTTGTACTTTATATGAGGTGATTGATTGATTGATTGAGTGATTGATTGAAGGGACATGTTGTAGAGATTCTCCTGGGATTGCAAATACGCGGTGTTTTCTCGAACTGAACGCGGGCCCACATCTCCTGACCAGGGTATCGCCTCGGTGCTTAATATGCGGAGACGGCACGGTCGCAATGGTACAAGTCTAGGATTAAGCCGACTCAGATCTAAGGGATACGACTTAAGGTCACACGCAAACGTCGATTATAGGTCACGGGTTGCCGAAATTCGTCGAGAAGGATCATGGGAGTTGACGGAACAGTACGGACTACGGTACGAGCCTTACATCGGGTATCACTTATAACCTATTTTTCTAATTAAAGTGCATTTAATCAAGTTTAAATGCACAGCCTGGAATTTCCTAGAACATGAAGCACAACCGCACAAGTCTACTGAAATAAAAGAGATCAATATATATAGGTCCAAAAGAATATAAATGGGTCACACAAGGTGTTGCCCAACAAAATCACAAAAAGAATCATATGTCCAAAAGAATGGTGTGATGAGCCCACGACTCGATGATCCAGGATCTAGTCTCCTAAGCCGATGGAGAACTGCCCATCAACTGAAAGTAGGACTGCTCATCCACCTCATCAAGACTCACCCCATCAGGCTCCTCATGCTCTGCATCACCTGCTTCTATGAGAGAGTCTGGTTGGTGTTTTAAAACACTGTCCCAGAGTGGGAGTGAGTGATCAACTCAGTGGGTGGTATTTGTCTTAAGTTGTAACAGGCATCAATTATATTATGAACTTAATGAAAAATAATCATTCATAAACACCTGTCTAATCTTATTAATGCATATGCATGATAGATGATGTGATGCATGCCCTCGCCACAACAATCCCTCAAGCAACTCCATCTAACGATCATGCATGAACAACAATCCCTCATTGCAACCTCGACTGCCGAGTTGCCAACCTAGCTAGTGCAATGCAATGATAATATTAGCCGAGTTCTTAATTAATTCCATTCATCCAGTAGGTTGAAAAAACTGATACACCCCACATATCAATGCCCTCAACTGGTTGCGATGCCAAGGCCCCTCAATGTGCGAGGCCAGGGCACCACGATCCTTGATCCCGTCAGGTTCCCCATCCCCGACTTCAAGTACATGGGGAGTGCTAAGAAAGGGGTCACTCACGGTCACTCCGGGGAGGCGTGTCACCCTAGCGTAGGCCGACAGCTCAACTATAGCGTCCCATCCACCATGTCCGGCTCACTAATCGGTGGATCGGCGTCAATTGGTTATCAATGGGCTACCACGGTTGTAGGGCATTACAGGTTCCATACATAGGTGAGCAAATAGGGTTAACGAACAAGGTTGGTCAGTCAGTAGACTAGAGCGCACGAGTCCAGGCAAGTACATCACAGACGACATCGGGTACGGGCGACCCATGTAGTCTAACTACTGTCGCCTACACACACCCACCTAAATCCATGGGTTTAGCCTCAGAATAATCCTACCAACGGGACCACCTTTGCTTTTCTTATGTTCCTAACCAACCCAAGGGTTTTGATGGTGATCCATAACATGCCAACTATCAATGTATCAACTAGCATAAACCATATCATGTTTTCATACTTCTCAACATATAATTCAAATCTTTTAACGAGCAGAGCTAACATTATCATGGACAAAGGTGCATGTGTGTTGTGCGGGTTAGTGAGGAAGTTAAGCACTTCCTATGTCTCGTAGATCAAATGCACAAGAGTTAACGAATCATACATGTTACAAAGCAACACCATATGAGAAAATCAAACAAGACATGAGCATGTAATCATCCATTGTAACCTAATCATGTGAGAAGCACGAACAACATCATATGAGAACTAAACAAAACATACAATCCCATACAATCCCCAAACAAACATCTAAATCCTAAGGTTTCTCTGGATTTTCCAAGTACATCATCCAAGCAATCAAAATCATTAGACTTATAGTATAATTGGTACTAGGTCACTTAAGGATAATAGTCCACACCTATGGATCGTTGAGATATCAGAAATGACTTAAGAATGAGGACCTTGGGGTCGATCGGCCGGAATCCCTAAAGCAAGCACTTGCATGTTAGAAATTCATGCCAATCCCTTCTCAACACAAGGGTTTCAAGAAAAAGGGATGAGAGATTTACCTAGACGATCAACAGAAATGATTCTTGTAGTTGAGGTGTAGGGTTTTCTTGGAGAAGGGTAGAGAGTTGCAAGATTGGTTTCCTTTGGCCCTACCTCGATCTAAGGTCCACCCACACTCTTCTTCACTCTCTCTTTCTTCTCACCTTACTCTCTTGCTCTCCCTTCTCTCTATTTAGTGGTTGTAGTAAAGGAGGGAGTTATGAGAGAGCTAGGGCTTTATTTCCTAGACTTGGGCCCTTTGGCCTCAAGTTTCCTCAAATGCCCACAATGGCCCTTTAAGACTCCCTATTGGTTTTGGGGTGGCCCTAACACCCCCTTGGCCACCAAATTTGGTGTATAGGTGTCCCATGTCCCGATGAGGCGCCATGTAAAATTTGGGAACAAACGGGTGAATGGATATGGGGCTTGATCATACGGTTTCGACCTTTAAGTGGCCCTGTGGGACCCATTCCAATTTTTAGGGAGGTTCTGGTGGCCCTCTGGCCATAAAATTTATAGGATAGGTGCCCCACGGCCCGATGAAGGGCCATGCAAATTTTGGGAACGATCAGATATGGGGTTTGGTCGTATGAGTTTGATTTGTGATCAATGGTCACCGTTCCACGATCGAGTCCCAGATTCTGTGGATGGGCGTAAAAAAATACATTAGACCTTCATCGTAAATGTAGAAGAGATCCGACAGCTGGAAAGCCTGGAATCTCTGATTTATTTATAAGCGCCAGATTTCAATTCTGGCCTTGGGTGGGTTGCGTTTTGCAAGTGTCATTGGAACGGCGCGGATCATTAATTTCTAGGTGTCCACTGAGTCCGTGGTCTGCAATGGACCAGAAGCCCAATGAGATATATGGTTCCCTAAATTTTTAGATTTTTCTGATCTTCCTCAGTCGCTGTGTGGCCCGCACGGGCTGCTGCTAAGTGTAAACGGCTAATCTTAGGTTAATTCACTTGTGGTACCCCACCACGAGTAGTTTAAGTGAAGGGTCCTGCGGCAAATCCTACGTGGACGTCTCAGGACACTGTTCTGGTTGGACGGGACGTTACAATCTACCCCCCTTATAAATAAATTTCATCATCGAAATTTGTACCTGTTCATATTGATTTAGCAGGCTTGGGTAATGCTTACGGACCTCTACTTCCGTCTCCCAAGTGGCCTCTTCTTCATTGTGATGGGTTCATAGTACCTTGACCAATAGGATGACCTTGTTGCATAGGACTTGCTCCTTCCTATCTAGTATTTTAGTGGGTCAGAGAATATATGTGGCATTTTTCTTGAGCTCTACATGTTCCCATCTAATGATATGCAAAGGATCAAGGATGTACTTCTTCAACATGGATACATGGAAGACATTGTGAACTCCGGTGAGTGGCGTATGTAGGGCCAAGCGATAAGCAACTGTACTTACGTGATCCAAAATCTGGAAGGGCCCAATGAATCGTGGCGTGAGCTTTCCCTTCTTGCTGAAGCATACAACACCCTTCATTGGGGAGATTTTGAGAAACACGTGGTCCCCAGCTTCAAATTCCAAGTCCCTCTGTCTAGTGTCGGCATAGCTATTCTGTCTGCTTTAGGCTGTCAAGAGGCGACGTCGAATAATCCCAATCTTCTCGGTCGTAATCCGTACTAAGTCCGGCCCTAGCAAACTCTTCTCGCCAATTTCCTCCCAACAATGTGGGGCTCGGCACAGACGCCCATACAGAGCCTTGTAAGGCGCCATGCCAATTCTAGCCTGATAGCTATTGTTGTAGGCGAACTCGGCATATGGGAGGCAGTTATACCAACTCTCTTGAAAGTCTAGTACATAAGCCCATAACATGTCCTCCAGTATCTAATTCACCCGCTCAGTTTTCCCATCTGTCTGCATGTGGAAGGCGGTGCTAAATTTTAACTTCACTCCCATAGCTTCCTGGATGTGGGTCCAAAAGATTGACGTGAATCGAGTGTCCCGGTCCGACATAATTTCCAATGGGACGCCATGAAGTTGTACAAACTCTTTGATCTATAGCTTGGCTAGATCCTCAGTGGAGCTAGAAGTCTTTATCGGCAGAAAGTGGGCTGATTTGGTTAACTGGTCCACAATCACCCATATGAGTCATGCCCTTTTCTAGTCTTGGGCAAACCGGAAATAAAATCCATTGATATGAAGTCCCATTTCCATTCTACTATGGGCAGGGGTTGTAAAAGGCCTGGCGATCGGCGGTGCTCGGCTTTGACCATTTGACACGTGAGGCATCGGGACACATACTCCGCTATTTCCTTCTTCATGTTGTCCCACCAATAGTTTCACCTCAGATCCCGGTACATCTTAGTACTACCAGGATGCATCACCAACTTGGAGTTGTGAGCGGCATTTAGGACCTCTTCTCGTAGTCCTTGAAGATTTGGGACGCAAAGGCGGCCACGGTACCGCAATCCCCCATCAGTACTGATCCTCCACTCAGACTCCACATCACCCCTTGCACTTTCTCTCATCTTTTCCAGTAACTCATCGCCCTTCTGGGCTTCAATGATTTTACTGTTAATCATTGGTTGGGCCTGAATGTGAGCTATGATCTCAAATGGTTCCTCTACGATTAATTTCATGTTGAAGTCTCGCACAAACTCCATCATGTCCCATTCTCTCACCATCAATGGGGCCACAAACTCGAGCGCCCTTTTGCGGCTCAAGGCGTCCGCCACCAAATTTTCTTTACCAGGGTGATACGAGACATCAAACTTGAAGTCCTTCAACGTCTCCATCCAGCGACGCTGCCTCATGTTCAGATCCTTCTTAGTAAAGATATACTTGAGGCTCTTATGGTCATAGAAGAGCTCAAATTCTTCACCATAGAGATAGTGTCACCATATCTTCAGCGCAAACACCACCGCCCCAAGTTCGAGGTCATGTGCAGGGTAGTTCTCCTCATGTTTCCTTAACTGCCGAGATGCATAAGCAATTTCCCTGTCCTTCTGCATGAGTACGCAACCCAAGCCCACACGAGAGGCATCAGTATAGACAGTGTACTTGATCCCTTGCTTAGGTAGCACAAGCAAAGGTGTTGATGTCAATTTATCTTTCAACTCTTGGAAGGCCGCCTCCGCCTTCTCATTTCAAGTAAATTTGAGGTCCTTTTGTGTAAGCTGGGATAGCGGCCGGGCTATCTTTGAAAAGTCTCTAATGAATCTTCGATAATAATCGGCGAGACCGAGGAAACTTCTCACCTCCGTAATCGATTTTGGTTGCTTCCAATCTTGCACAACCGCCACCTTGGCGAGGTCCATGGAAATACCTTCTTCGGATACCACATGTCCTAAAAATTTGACCTCCTCCTTCCAGAATTCGCATTTCTTAAATTGTGCAAATAACTGATTTTTCTTAAGGGTTTCAAGGAGCACCCTTAAATGTTCTTCATGCTCCTCACGGCTCTTTGAATAAATCAATATGTTGTCAATGAATACTATCATAAATCTGTATAAGAACGGCCTGAAGACTCTGTTCATGAGATCCATGAATACCGCTGGAGCATTGGGTAGCCCGAACGACATAACTAGGAACTCATAATGGCCAAAGCAGGTTCTGAAGGCCGTTTTCTATATATCCTCATCCCTGACTCACAGCTGATGGTACCCTGATTGTAGATCGATTTTTAAGAAGTATTAAGCACCCCTCAGCTGGTCGAACAAGTCATCAATTTTGGGCAACGGGTATTTGTTCCGAACCGTCACTTGGTTCAATCCCCTGTAATCTACACACAATCGTAATGAACCATACTTCTTCTTCACAAATAAGACTGGGGCTCCCCATGGCGATACACTAGGTCGGATAAAGCCTGACTCTAGCAATTTGTTAATTTGAGACCTTAGCTCTTCCATCTCACTTGGGGGCATGCGGTAAGTAGGCAAGGAAATGGGCGTGACACCTGGAGTTAGATCGATCGTGAAGTCTATCTCACATCGAGGAGGAAGTCCAGATATGGCCTTAAACACGTCCCAAAAATCTTAGACAACGGGTGTGCATGTTATCGAGGGTTCATCATAACCCTCCTCCAATAAAGCATAACACAAAATCCTACGAACGTGAGGGAAGTGCCGTCATCCTCTTATATTCTCACTGGCAGAGTGTCACATTCAATCTCTGCCTTCATCATAGTCAACCAGTCCATTCCTAGGATGACATCAAAATGGAAGATCTTGGTCACTATTAAATCCACAAGCGCTACCTTGCATCCTAAGTCAATGAGGCAATCACGACATATCTTCGTTGCTTCTGAGAAAGTACCGACGGCGGCAATGATCATTACTCCTACGAAGGGGGTAGGGTATAGTCCTAGATGCTTGACGGTTGCATGCGATATGAGAGAAGCTATGGACCCGGTGTCCACTAACAGAAATATGGGGGTACCTTGTATTTGGGCTGTCACCTCGAAGGCTTTAGGAGTGGGGGTGACTGCATTTTGGCCCTCTGCCGCTAGTGCATAGACCCGAGCTTGCTGCATGAGGTTCGGTTGTTGTATAGGCCATTGTGGCAGCCTAACTTGAGGTAACGGAGGACGACGAAACTGCTGGCTAGGCCCCATCGTCCGTAGAGGAGGAATCTGCAAGACCTGCTGTGGGGGTCCATTAATGAGTTGTGAAGCTGTGAAACTGAGGCCCTTCATCCTCGTGAAGCAGTATGGCTCAGAGTGACCGGTCCTCTTACAGTAGTTGCATATTTGTATAGGTCTTATAGAAGGAGCCGGTGTGGCAGCTAGCCTAGGTAGGAAATTTGGGCACGGCCTTTTCCCGACAAAAGAAGAGGACGGTCCCTCCATCCTATTTCATGGCCCTAGCTGTGAATGGGTCCATGAGACTCGCTCCTCATCCTGTTCCGCTCGTATCGACATCTCAACGAGCTCAGCATAGGTCTTAATGCTTGCATAGCACATCTTCGAGCGGATACTGCTCCTCAGGCCCTCCATGAATCACCACATCTTAGTCACCTCTTCTGTGATCATTTGGAAAGCGTAGCACGACAGTTCAGTGAAGTGGTTCTTGTACTGTGCTACGGTCATTCGTCCTTGTTGGAGGCAAAGGAATTCACTTTCCCTCTCGTGCTGGTATGTCTGATGGAGGTACTTCTGATTGAAGCGGCCCTCAAACGCTTCCCACGTCCATACGTGGTTCTCGGAAAAGGACCTAAGTATGCTTTCCCACCATAGGTCTACCTCTTTCTCGAAGAGGTAAGAAATAAGTTCAACGTTCTCCGCTTCTGAACAGTGGAGAGGCCGAAGTAGTTTGGTGACTCTGTTGAGCCAATATTCTGCTTCCTCTAGGCGGTGGGTGCCGGCAAACATAGGCGGCCTAAACCTTTGAAACCACTCGAACAGATTGTTTGTGCTGTTTGCGGGCGCGGCTAAGCCGGGTTGCCCCGGT